>NC_061510.1:220726243-220781472 GCF_022539505.1 Lolium rigidum
GAGTCATGGTGCCAAAAGAAGGACACGGCGGTCTCTTCGTATGTGTATCGAACTACACAAGCCTCAACAAACGTTGTCCAAAGGATCATTTTCCGTTGCCTCGCATCGATGGAAATAGTCGAGCTCCACGGTTGAGCTATGTGATCACCTCTCCTTCCTCGACGCTTATTCAGGGTATAATCAGATCAAGCTCGAAAAAGAAGACCAAGAGTTAACCGCGTTCATAACTCCGCATGGCGTTTATTGTTACAATGTCATGACATTTGGATTGAGAAATGCGGGTGCAACTTATCAGTGGTGCATGCAAGATTGTCTTGGAGAGCAAATTGGTCGGAACATTGAATTCTACATCGAGGGTGGAGTCCCGGTGGACTCCACCTAAGGTGGCCGGCCACCCCCTCCCAAGGAAAGGTGGGAGTCCCACCTCAAGTGGGAATCCCACCTTGGGTAGGTTTCATGTCATATGGAAGGTTTTGGTTTGGGGTCTTATTCGAAGACTTGTAGACCAACTCTTGGGTGTTACACCTATATAATGAGGGACAAGGGGAGGGGGCCGGCCACCACAAGCCATAGCTTGGCCGCACCCCTCAAGTGGCCGGCCACCCCCTCTCCCAAACCCTAGCCGCCCCACCTCCTCCACCTCTCCCGCAACGCTTAGCGAAGCTCCACCGGAGTTCTCCATCGCCACCGCCACCACGCCGTCGTGCTGCCGGATTCAAGGAGGAGCTACTACTTCCGCTGCCCGCTGGAACGGGGAGAAGGACGTCGTCTTCATCAACACCGAACGTGTGACCGAGTACGGAGGTGCTGCCCGATCGTGGTGCCGTGATCAAGATCTTCTACGCGCTTTTGCAAGCGGCAAGTGATCGTCTACCGCAGCAACAAGAGCCTCATCTTGTAGGCTTTGGAAATCTTCAAGGGTGAGTCTCGATCATCTCCTCGTTGCTCCCGTCTTCTAGATTGCATCTTGTCTTGGATTGCGTTCTCGCGGTAGGAAATTTTTTGTTTTCTATGCAACGAATCCCTACATATACTCACCAACCCAGAGGCTACGGGTAGAGTATCTCAATGGGCTATCGAGATAGCGCCACATGATATAACTTATGTCAATCGGATGGCAATCAAATCTCAGGTTCTCCCAGATTTCGTGACCCATTGGATTCAATCGCAAATCCCGGCAGCACCCGACATGTCTGGATCCTGGACGATGTATTTTGATGGATCGAAGAGGAGCACATGTGCAGGAGCCGGAGTAGTATTGATCTCACCACAGGGAGACAAAATGAGATACATTCTGAGGATGAACTTTCCACTGCCGACAAATAATGAAGCAGAATATGAAGCACTGTTACACGGGATGCGTATGGCTAAGGCATGTGGAGCAACTCGGTTGGAAATTTATGGAGATTCAAATCTTGTGGTACAGCAGTCGACGCGGTCAGTGACAACATGATTGCCTACCATCAAATATACCAGTCCATGGAAGCCAAATTCGAAGGATGCGAAATAAAACACATCGGCAGGGCTGCAATGAAGAAGACGATACTTTAGCAAACATATGATCCACATGCTCTCCTATCCCAGATGGAGTCTTCTATGAAGTAATTACTCAAATATCCATTAAGGAAAAAACGTCGGCACCTCCGGAAGTGTCGACTGTCGGTCCAGAAATTGTGCACCAGGAAGGTGTCAAAGATTCCACACTACAATCTACAGAGCAAGTCTTTCTCCTTGAACCTCTTTGGACTGAGCCTTTTTTAGCATACTTGATGGAGCAAAAATTACCAGACGACCCAATGGAAGCCAAGTGTATCGTACACCGATCTAAGGCCTTTACTATAGTAGACGGCGAACTTTACAAACGCAGCATCTCTGGCATCTTTCAAAGGTGTATCGCCATTGACGACGGAAAAGCTCTTTTGCGAGAAATACACGAAGGAACTTGTGGTCATCATGCAAGAAGTAGGGCTCTCGTAGCCAAAGCATTCAGAGCAGGGTTTTATTGACCAACAACCGCATGTGATGCTCGGGATTTGGTAAAAAAGTGTGACCCTTGTCAACGTTTTGCACCAATGCCACACGCGCCTGCAACGGATCTAATGAAGATACCCTTGGCCTGGCCTTTTGCGCAATGGGGACTCGATTAAGTTGGTCCACTGCCGAGATCATCACCCGGAGGGCACACGTATTTATTGGTCGCAGTCGACAAGTTCACTAAATGGATTGAAGCCGTACCAGTCAGAGATCAAACAGCTAAAACTATTGTTAAATTCTTTGAAAGAATAACTTGTCGCTTTGGTATGCCCCACAGCATCATTACAGACAATGGGAGTAATTTTGATTCCAAGGAATTCAGTAAATTCTGTGATGATGGTGATATCAAACTCAAATTTGCTTTGGTTGCACATCCTCAAACCAATGGTCAAGTCGAAAGGATAAATGGCTTAATATGCGACGGCTTTAAAAAGTGCCTCACAGGTGCAGCTGGAGCTTGGGTCGAAGAATTACCATCTGTGCTCTGGATCCTATGGACTACGCCAAACAGATCAACCCAGTATACTCCGTTTTTCCTTGTGTATGGGGCCGAAGCAGTTTTACCAGCCAATGTTCGTTTTGAAGCTCCTCGGGTGATTGCATACACAGAGACAACTTCCAATACTGCATTACAAGATGCTGTAGATCTCCTTGATGAAGCTCGAGACATTGCTTTAGCCAGGATGGCTGTATATCAACAGGCAATTCGAAATTACCACAGTCGAAGAGTTCGTAACCGCGGTTTCAGCGTTGGTGACATGGTATTACGACTGAAGCAAGAAAGAACCTTGAAACTTGAATATCCATGGGAAGGACCTTTCATAGTCACTGAAGTGATTCCAGGAGGAGCTTATCGTCTCAAGAATCCTGCTTCAGGCAAGGACGTTGAAAATCCATGGAACGTTGCACATTTGCGACGATTCTACGCATAGGACTCACCTACTCCTTATTTTCTACATAAAGGCTTCTTAGCCTGTCACATATTATGAATAAAATTCTTTATTGGCCTCCTATCTTTATTAAGTTCATCACTCGAATGATCGTTTGGGTTCTCTTTTTGTTGGCTACTTCCCATTGGGATTTTCGGCTACAATTGCGTGTCACACAGCCAACTCGATAACACTCGAGGGCTGCTTACAATATCGATAATTAATTAATACTCCCATCGGGAGCTATGATTATCGATACGCAGTAAACCATCCAAGCCTCAAGATAATTCGCGCGTGCTGCAGTCGATGGAAATAATATTACTTACAAAAAGGCTCATACCGGTGCACCGTGTGACGAAGCCAAATACATAACGCGCCTAAATTCCTCGTTGATTCGATGGGTGTCGCTCTTACGGAACTTACAAATCGACTCTGCAAATAATGCAATTACAACGGAGTCGTCGGGTGAGCAGGCTGACTTGATCACTCAGCCGCCCTCGACAAAAACTTTTTAATCGAACTAACAAGTTCAAAAACAAATGATGTATAAAAAACACACATCAAAGTACATACAGGATTACTCCTTGCAGCGCAAGGTCATCATATAAAATATATATATACATAACTTCATGGCAGGGCTTCTTGATCTTCTCGAGCCTTCAAATCTCTTTCGTTTCCTGTTTCCATCCGGGAGATGATAACATATGCAGGGTGTCTGGCTATGGAATAATAATGGTCTAATCTTCTATTGGCATTCGCTATGACCTCCAAATCTAAGGTCGGGTGGCAAGCTAAAGCTGAGGCAAGCGCAAGTTTGGCTCCAGCAAGAAGTTCCTTCCGCACCAGCAATCGAATTCTTTCCGGAGTCTTAAATCGGTTGAATAAAACAGACAAAGTCTCGGGTGCTTGATCCAATGGAAACATGGTTTTCCATACCATCGAGAGATGAGCATGGTACATGTCAAAGTAATAATGCACCTTTTCCACTCGATGCTCAAACTTAGCCATGGCTACGGCTTTTGATCGATTGGACCACAATTCATGTTTCGGGTGAGCAACATCGGTCATCACAGCGATCTTCTCGTGGACTCGCCTGTTCTCTTCTGATTCGTCAAAGGCTACAACTGTTGAAATAAGAAAGTCAAGCAGCAGAAGGTTAACTTAGCAAGGAAGTTGACATAAGTCAAAAGATGATCAGGTGTTTACAGCTTAAGCTTTCAGTTGCAACACGAAGGCGATCCAGAGCATGCTGTTCAACTGCGGAAGCAATATCGCTTTTTCTTTTCACCAGTGCCGCCATAGCATGAAGATTAGATATAGCTTTGTTCAACCGAGATATTTTATCACGTAAGCGACGAACGAGATCTGATTCATCACTAGCCGAAGGATTCAGAAAAGGTTCAGCACGAGAAGAAGTTGAGAGAATCTGCAGCACAATTCTTAATTCAGAAAAGCATGGATGAAAGACGAAAAAACTCCCATCGGGAGCATATATTACATTCAAAAGATTGTTGATACTAGCAACAAAGCTAGTACAAGTCAAGGATAGATTAAATTGTATCTAACATTACAAGGGCGAAGCAAATATTATTTCAAGGCTGAGCCGACGATGAATCAGGAGCAGCCTTAGACGCAGCTTTGATCTTTTCTTCATCAACTAACTTGAGGAGCTGGTTGGCGCATACCACTACCGATTGCTTGAAAGGCTCGAGACTGACTAGGCATTCGTTGGCATCTACTGGCAATGCCTTGGACAACTTTTCCAACTCAGATCCTAGCCCGTGCCCCATTAACAATTGGAAAGTAAGAACCGCCCCAAAGAGACGGGAGCGCCGGTTCAGTACCTCTATAGCTTCAGAATATTCGAGGAAGAAGATATATGCCATCTCGCCAAGGGTCTTGTTTTGGCTCAACTTTGGGAACATCATCGAAAATAACTTCGACAGAGCCCCCTTGGTTTTTTTTTGCAAAAGGACTTGGACTTGGTTAATGGAATCAGTGGCAAGCGAAAGAGCATCAGACATCGAGTCCTCTCGAAGCTTGCGTGTACGGTCGACGAGCATATCGACAGCACCTGGGAAAGTTGCGAGTAAGCAACTCAGAAGATAATACTGGAAGAACACCGCGCAATGGGTAAAAATAAACTTACCTAGCAAGGTCGTGATGGATTCTCGAAGAGCGCCTTCTTTTTCGTCAGCTATGATGGCAGCTTCGCGTCTGGCTTCTTGCTCTTCTTTCATCTTCTTCTTCAGCTTCTTCAGCTCATCCTTTAGCAGGGTATTTTCAGTCTCAGCTTCGGCTGTAAGCTTATTAGCTTCCAACACCTGATCAGCCTAAGTCTTCACGGCCTTGCGAAGCTGGAGGTTCTCGGATTCCAGACGGGTGAATTGATCAACAAAGTCTGCCACCGCGTCAACTGTAGCAAAAATTGGCTGCAAGAAAGAAAATGAAAAGTTTTGACAGATTGCGTGGGAAGTAAAAATCCAAACATCAGTCATCGGCTTGGAGGCCAAAAAAGGATATTGCACCGAAAGATATACTTACATGATCACGAGAGATTGGAGGGACGAAGGCGCCGACAGAAGGATTAACCTTTGACACGGGAACTTTGGCCACAGTCGTCCTTGGGGGTGGCGTTGGATCGGCAGTCGAAGGATTCGACTCCTTTGCTGATTCGGTTCTTCCAGAAAATAATTTAGCCATCTTTGCGAGTGGGACTTCATCGTCATCGTCAGAGCTGCTTGAAAACAAGAACACATGTTAGACGAATTGAAGGAAATTGGCTGCAAAGAAAAAGTGGAGACTAACAGATCCAAGTCATCTTCGGCAGCGAAGAAGCCTGTTGAGCTCTTTGCAGCGGGAGGAGGCGATGTGGTTTCATCGGCATCATCATCTTGTCCGCTAGGACTCGATTCAGCAGTTGTCATTAAGTCCTCGTTGATCCTCTTGCGCCGCATAGCCCTCGTGTGAGCATCTTCTTTAGGGGCTTCGTCTCCTTGAACGTCGTTGTCCTCGAGAGCATGTTGCCCATCTTCGGTTTCCTCTGAATCATCATCTTCTGGCTCTACCCCACTTTCGGGTGTAGGAGGATAACACTGAGCAACGGTGGAAGCCTGTCGATAGATAAAAAGCTATTAAGTTCGGATGAAGAAATAGAAACAACCCTTGAAGCAAATGCAAGGAAAATTACCTCGGTTGGAAGGCGCTTAAGATAAAAAGGAGGGCGGGCCGAAGTTAGGACAATAGTGTCCTTCTGGATGGGACGAGTAAGGCGCCGCACCTCGTCACGAAGTTCTTCGTCAGACATGTCGACTAAGCTAAGCCTTGACTTATCATCTTCGCCGGTGTACATCCACAACTGATGAGGCCAAGACATTAGTGGTTGCACCCGACGCCTTAAAAATACTGGGACCACCTCTCGGTACCACACATCGTCAGACCTCCTGCATTCTTCAGGTCTATGACCTTTTCATACAGCTTATCGGCTGTGGCACCTTCTTCGGCAGTTATAGTGTTCCGCCAGGATTTCTTCGGCGTAGCCACGGAGACGTCTTCGAATAAAGGCAGGTTGGAGTGCCGTCCAGATGCTGGGATGTCTCGCATATAGAACCATTTCTGCCGCCAGCCCTGGACTGATTCCTTCATTGGATAGTCAAAATAGTTGACCTCCTTTCTGACGACAAAGCCAACACCGCCAACGACGGGAGGGCCTTCAATGTCGTTGTGGCGTTTGACATAGAAGATCTTCCTCCACATGCCCCAATGGGGGTCGATGCCAAGAAAGGCCTCACACAGTGTGATGAAGATGGAGAGATGAAGAATGGAATTAGGGGTCAGCTGCGTAGCTGGATCCCGCAGAAGAAAAGAAGGGAGCGAAGGAATTCATGGGCAGGGAGAGAAAGCCCACAGAACAAGAAGGCGACGAACATAACAGTAAAACCTTTAGGAGGTTTTGGGCGAGAGGATGAACCTGGGAGACGAATGTCAGAATCGGCAGATGAGATGAAGCCGAGTTTGCACAGCTTGTTCACGTCGCGGTTGGTGGTGGAGGCGCGCCAGTCGTGGATGACTTTGCAAGCGCCCGAGGAAGCACCTGGACCAACGGTTCCCTTGTTCTTGCCCATGGTGCCTACAGCGGGGGAATTACTCACACATGGATGGGGGAAACATGGCTGGTCGATGGAGAGGCGTCGGTGGTGATGATGGCGATGATCTCCTCCAATTCCCCGTCCCGGCGGAGTGCCAGAACGGAGTTTCTGGTCCAGAGACGGAGTTTCGCGACGGTGGCGGCGTACTGGATGGTTTCTGGCGACTTCGACTTCCCGTCTCACGTTTTTAGATCGAAACCCTTAAGTAGTCCAGAGGGGGGCGTCAGAGGCTGGCCGAGGCGGCCACACGCTAGGGCAGCGCGCCCCTACGGTGCCGCGCCGGCCTAGTGTCCGGGGGCCCGGGCCTCCCCAGGCCTCGCCCTTCCGGCTCCGTGATTCTTCCGGAAAAATAAGCCCTTCGACATAAATTCCGAGGATTTTCCTGAAAGTTGAATTTCTGCACAAAAACGAGACACCAGAGCAATTCTGCTGAAAACAAGGTTAGTCCGTGTTAGTTGTATCCAAAATACACAAATTAGAGGCAAAACAATAGCAAAAGTGTTCGGGAAAGTAGATACGTTTTGGACGTATCAGGCCTCTAGGGAATCTACTGGTAATTAAGGTACTCCTTTTAGTAGAGCACCGGAGCAAAGCATTAACACTTGGTGAAAACATGTGATCCTCATATCTAAGCCATCCCCTCCAGTTATCCTAGTTGCTGTCACTCTGGGGCATCGGGTTCCGGACATAGACATGTGCAAACAACTTGTAGATACAATCTAATCAATAATTATAGAGCTTAAATCTAAGATCATGCCACTCGTGCACTAGTGACAAGCATTAAACACAACAAGATTGCAGCAACAATAACTTCACAAACTTTATAGATAGACTGATCATAATGTAACAATTCATCGGATCCAAGCAATGAGAGGTTGCACCACGGCTTCCTATACTCTATACTGATGAAGCAAGAGATCACTCCGGAACCTGACCTTCCAACGAGCCATAGAAGCATGCTGATTCTTAAAAATAAGTTCATTCCGTTCTTCCATAGATTCCAAGCTGCGCAAGTGAAGATTTCCATGAAGCATGGACCCATGAACATTGATTTAGCCAGTAGTAATCTGTTAGAGATGGAGAGAGAGTTGTCCCGTTGAATCCCAACAGAATCCCAACATTCTTGTGCAAAAGAGCACTGGAAAAAAAGATGGTCTCGTGACTCCAGGATGCTAGACTTTTCTTTTTACTTCTTTCCCCCTTGATGTTTCCCTGTAATTTATACCTATGTCTTTTGATTAATATAAAATATAGACCGTAGGGGTTTCCCCTACGGTAATTCGGTCAAAAAAAAATTCATCGGATACCAACAAACACAACACCGATTACATCAGATGGATCTCAATCATGTAAGGCAGCTCATGAGATTATTGTATTGAAGTACATGGGAGAGAGAGTACCAACTAGCTACTGCTAGAACCCATAGTCCATGGGGGAACTACTCACGGAGCATGATGGAGGCGGTGGCGTCGATGGAGAAGCCTCCGGGGGTCGATCCCCGTCCCGGCAGGGTGCCGAAACAGGAACTTCTGACCCCCGAAACTAGGTTTCGCGATGGCGGTGGCGCTCCGGGAGTCTTTCTGGAGTATGATCGATATATATCGGGTTTTCGCGTCGTGGGGGAACAAATAGGCAAAGGGGCGATGTCGGTGGAGTCCCGAGGTGGGCTCCCCACACGCCGGCGCGCCTGTGGGCCCGGCCGCGCGGCTTCATGGGGAGGAGGCCGTGGGCCTCCCCCAGGATTGCCCTTCTGGCTCCGTGTGTCCCTCGGAAAAATAGGAGGTTTGGATTTTGTTTCGTCGAATTCCGAGAATATTGCCCGAACAGCTTTCCTGGAACCAAAAACAACTGAAAACAGGAACTGGCACTGTGGCATCTTGTTAATAGGTTAGTCCCAGAAAATGCATAAAAACATTATAAAGTGTGAATAAAACATGTAGGTATTGTCATAAAACTAGCATGGAACATAAGAAATTATAGATACGTTGGAGACGTATCAGTGTCCAAGTAAAAAAGATGAAACCGGCGGCCCATTACTCCCACTACGCGTGGAAATCGAGGAGGCGCCTCGGTCAATGCACAAGCACTAGTCATTTCCTAACTGACCGTGCAGAAGTAGGGTGGACCCGTCAGTCATGTCCTGTCAATCAGGCCACAGCAGTGGCTACGTCATCAGTGATGTCACATGAAGTATCGACTTCACGCGAAGCATCCGAAGGAAATTAAAAACTACCGAGTGGATCGGCTTGAGTCTACACACGTATACAAGAATCCATGCCTAGACTCGGGGGCTACTCCCATCGTGAGCGCTGAACACGCACTCGACATAATTCAGATTCGAAGACTTTTTTGCGCTAGAAATTGCTTCAGAAGTATCCGAGGAAAACTGGAATATTTGAGTGGTTTGGGCTAAGTCTGTAATCGGTTGCAAGCATCCGCATCCAGACTCTGGGGCTACTCCCATCGGGAGTGCTGAATACACACCTGATAAAAATTATGGGCTCGAAGGATTATTTGCGCGACCCAGAATCATGCCCGGGGACTTGATTTTGTGTAGGGTAACGTTGTTTTTCTATCGGCAGTTAACCGGTAAAACCGGGCACGTTACTCAATATCCTTTACGTACTAAATCTTGCTTGAAAGAAATGAAGAACCGACGAAGGGAGATATATCGGATGACCATAATAGATTGCGAAAAGTTTCGACAGGGGAAGTATACGAGTAGAACAACTTGAGTCTACACACGGTTGCCAGTATCCGTGTCTAGACTCAGGGGCTAGACACATCGGGAGCGCTGGACGCGCACTCGATGAAGAAGATGCTACTATTATAAGAAAGCCAAGATTTTCCTGGCAAAGATGAAGATTCAAACAGAAGTCGCATTTTTAGTCCCTGCGCGAAGTTTCTTCGGCCAGTCACTCGGGGGCTACTGATGTGGAAATTACCCTTCGGGTAACTAGTGTTCTACTACCTCCTACGGCCCAGCCAGGCGCCCATGAAGACACTCGACGGCCAGGTGGGCTGTAGCATCGGTTCCGAAGAAGATTTCTTGAAGCACAAGGCAAGAAGATAAAGAATACAAGGAAAGTTTAGATCTAAGGCTCTCTGTAACCTAGTCGTACTCGGTCAAACCTCTTGAGACCTGGCTCCCTATATAAGGGCCAGGAGAGGGGCTGTCGAGGGACACACACAATCATAGTAATCTTAGCCACCGCAAGTCTATAGCTAGGTCATTACAGAACTTAGTCTCGCGATGAGATCACAGCTTAAACCTTCGGCACCCCATTGTAATTCGATATTTACATAATCAAGATCAGACAGGCAGGACGTAAGGGTTTTACCTCATCGAGGGCCCCGAACCTGGGTAAATCGCTCTCCCCGCTTGTTTGATAACCGATGTCTCGTGTCAGCCTACAGGATTCCATCTACCCTAAGCCCCATACGGAGGGCATTGCCGAGGAGTACCCTCGACAACGAGAGAGGAACTTCAGTGCATCCCCGCCCCTGGAGCCTCCCACTGCGCCTTGGCCACTGTGTCCTCACCGGCTGCAGACTGTGAAGTTGGCCTCACCAGAGGCCGCGTGAGCAGGGAAGGGGGACAGTAGGAGGTGCAGTGCGTGTGGAGCACCGGTGTTGGCGGCGGTGCGCGGCTGGGAAGGCGACGGCGGCGCTTTGTTGGGGCACGGACCGGGATAATGTGGGATGAAATTAAGTGGAATAGATGGTGAAGAAGAGAATGTGGGTAGCCCCCGCTGACGTGTTTCCTTGCGCCAACAAAATATGGTGGACATACGATGGAACAAATCTACGACTCGCGACCCGAAGGTTGCGAGCATCGCAACCTCCGAGGAATAGAATCGTTTTCCTTTATTATATGTACTGCTTGTCGTGCAAACGATAAGAGACCGGGAGTAAAGGTACACATGACCTGAACACACCTAGCTTCTATATATTACATAGAGTTATATTTTTTTTGAACAGGAATAGGGCCTAGAAGGCCCCATATATTTCATTCAGTTCACACGTGGCGGGTACAATTTACAAAGAGGCCCTTTGGCATCTCTCGCTCTGAGAAACCTAGAATTTGAAGAAAGGCCCCTAACATTTACAAAAAACACCCTGAGACAAAATCTAGAAAAGCAATCGGGTCCCTAGGCGTCTCCGCCACCACCAGTCGCTGGCGTCCTCAAGGCGTCGCCGCCGAGGAACATGGCACAAACGCTCGAACACCCATTTCCGGCGAAGCTCCTTCGCTACTGGACGCCGCGGAACTGGGGACGAACCACTTGGTGGAATCCAGGCGTCGAGCTCCAGCAGCTAGGAGGAAGGGCCTCCACACTGGAGGTTGTAGAGATGCCGCCATGCCAGCCGAAGATCGCGGAGGCAAGAAAGCCGTCCGCATGTTTGAGCTTGACGAAGAAGAACCGCGGATAGCACCACGCAGGCAGTCGTCGATGCTGGTCTTGGAGGGTAGCAGATCCGTCGCGTCTTTTCTCCTCGCCACCACGGCAGGCCAGGAAAGCGTGCAGCCAAATCATCCACCACCTCGAATAGCTCCGGCGATGGGGACATCCACCTCCCAGATCCAAAATCGACGAATCTCGCACCCATACCTCCAGACCACCATGGCCAGCAAGGAGAGGAACATGAGAATGCCTCTCCACATCAGATCAGCACTCCCCGTCGCCACCACGGCCGAACAGGAGGGCTTCATCGATGCAGAGAGATCGGGGACAAGCAGAGCCATGAGCCACCATATTATGGAAGAAGGCGGCGTTGCCGACACCCCGGCTTCCCTCCAGCCACAGGAGCTGAAGAAGGGGAAGCAGCAACCCTACCATGGCCTGGATCCGGCGACAGAGATCCAAGCCACCGCCTCCTCTACGGGGCATACGCCCAAACAGCGGCAAGAGGCCGAAAACCAACTAGAAACCTACAGATCTAAGCCTAAACTACTCCGGCATCTAACCTAGACCAACTCCGACCAGCTATTCCGGCGGAGCGGCCGTCGGCGGCCCGGTCAAAGAAAGAAGAGAACCAACGCTACTGTAGCGAGGCTAGAGCTGAAAGGGGGGAAATGGACGCACAGTTTTATTTAGCCATAGAGTTCTATTAGAACTTGGGTGAAAATACCTCGAGCGAGCTAGCTAGGCCAAGATCGAGAACCAACTTTTCCTGTTCAGCTGAGATCCACGAAGGCATCAAGCAGCTATACATCAAGCATGATCAGCCGTACGCTGACAAATCAAAAAACAAAGATAAATGTCAAAGTTTCTCAATAAAACTGAAAGTTTGTACGAAGAATCTTTCAAGTCGTTGCCTCTACTTTTCGCCTTTTGCATCTGGACTTTCCACGATGACTCGGGTATGAAAAACTGCAGCGGGCTGAAAATACACAAGCCGGATAGACATCGAATATTTTGAAAAGCCACTCGAGTTGTCCACCCGTGTAGGTTGAATGTTAATGCACCGTGGCCGGAGACTCACGCCTTGAATGGCTGATCACCGAATCTTTTTTGTTTTGCCATTGTATGGTCGATGAAGACAAACATTGTACTTAATTTATGTCGGCAAACATGTTGATACCAACATAATCTAAAGCAAAAACTGGATATTATGAAAATTATTGAGCTGTATACATTCCTAGTCTCACAACATGTCCGGGATGTGCAAATTAATCTCACTTCTTGCAAAATAGAGTAATGAAGTCCCACAACTTGCATCGTTGTGCAAAACTGGTTCAACTGATCTCATACAGACACGTGGCGATGTTTATTTTGCAAAATGCCCCTACATATTTTTCTCGGGTGTATGTGTTCTTACTTCTTAGCCTTACCACGTGGGACCCACCTACCTGAGGAAATTTTAAAATTAGGTGCTAGAGACGGATCAAACCTGCAACCTTTTATATCTGATAGAACAAGTTAGCCACTGTGGAGCACAATTATTCATGCTATAAAAAGTCCCGTTACCATACAAGTTAGCCACTGCGGCGAACAAGTTAGATAGAATACACTTGGACGCACGGCTTCATTCAGGAATCCATGTCCAAGACTAGCTGTTGGATAGCTTGTCATGTACATAACTCAATGTCCAAAGCTGCTGGATAGCTTGTCATGTACATGACTCCATGTTCTAAGGACATTTCCAACGGTTCAATCAATTTTAGATATTAAATATGCTTATTTTTATTTGTTAGGGTCAGGCCGTGGCTACGAAAATAGCCGTCCGACCGCTATTGTTTGTTTGGTTCGGGGGCGGCCTAGCGGCCCAACGTATATATCCGTGTTGGCCAGTGTCAAATCTTTTTTTTCCTATTTCACTTAATTGGCTAAACATATAAATGAAAAACAATAATGCTACAACTTAATCTTTTATCTCTAAATAGGAAGTCCCCGCTATCCTATTTTCCTGCTCTTCTCGTGAAGCCACGTCACTTCTTTTTCCCACACTCTGTGCGTCACGTCTCGCTCGTACGTTCGTTACCTGGGCTGTACTAACTTGGGCTGACAGTCCGCTAGTGGGCCTGGAGCTTCACTTCCAGACTCGCTAGACATTAACCGCTGTTCGTCTTCTTGAGCGGCCGCGACCTTCAGTCCTCCTCCCCATGAAATTTCTAGGCCCCACCCACGATCTAAGGCCTCCTCTTCATAAATACCGATAAAAATGCCTCATAAATCCCAACAATTTCTACTGGAAACGGTTGTAGTACCTCCCGTCAATGGAGGCGATTGAGTATCCTAAATTATGAAGGCGGCCTTCTCGATCCCTTGGCCTTCACTGCCCTATATAGGCCACCGTCAATGAAGGTCTTCCCTCCAGTTCGATCGATTGTACTGATGTGCCTCTCGTTTACTTCTCCTTGCTATTTATCCGCTTATCCATCTTGCCGTATAACAGATCTGGCAACATCTCTTTGTGGATGGAATTTGAGTAAACTTCAGCTGGCCAGTTTGAGTGGAGTCTCGCCGTCCTGAGACAACAGTTTCAACATTATGTGATCTCTCCCTGTATAAGTGCGTGTGTGGATACCGATTTTTCCTCCACTGCCCCTTTAATTTACTATTACTTTATGTTCAGCACTTTGACATCTAATAGACTTTGACATGGTCAGGTATGTATTTTAGTGATTTTGGGTTGTACTGGACTTTTTTCGAGAAATCTCAGTATTGAACTTCTACTCTATGAATAGCAAAATGCTAAAACAAATTACTCGGTTGTTAGAGTATGAACAGGTGAGTACATCTCTGCTTCACAAATGTTGAATAGTGTTAAACTGCTAATTAAGCAACCATTAGATTTAGAGAGATGGGTAAGTAACTGTTTATCAATTAAGCAACCATTGGATTCAGAGAGATGGGCAAGTAGTTGTTTATCTCATCTCCACTAAAGATGATTGTCGATACATTTTTTTGTTTTTTTCCGATAAAGGATGCTTTATTACTTCAAGAAGCAATTACATCCAGCATCTGCATAACCAGGATGCACACAGCCGTTTGTTGTCTCAAGTGAACAAAGTTACATAAATAAAACTAGGCGAGATACATATCGAAACGATGAATCATATGACGCCTAAGGTGTAGGTGGAGCTACTATCCGTAGACTATGCTGCCACCCATGTAGGGAAAAAGTATCCCTCGCCGTATCCTCCAACCGTGTACAGACAGCCGTAAATAGGTCTCGGTTCTCCACACGCTGAAGAGGTAACCAAGAACGGAGAATACCTGTGCATCTGTAGATGACCTGCAACAAAGAGCAATTTTTGTCATTAAAAATCTTGTCGTTTCTACATAGCCACAGCGCCCAGATAACTGCAAGCGCCCCCACCCTAAGAAGCAATTTAAACCTTGAATCGATACCATGAAGCCAATTGCCAAAGACATTAGCAACACTAGTCGGAGGATACAAGGTAGACGCTACTTGGATGACTGACCATATAGATCTCGCAAACTGGCACTGGAAGAATAAATGTTTGATGGTTTCATCATGATGACAAAAACACATCGTGTACTTCCGTGCCAATTCCGCCTAACAAGATTGTTTTTGGTGAGAATAACCCCGCGATGAAGATACCATCCAAATTTTTTGATTTTTAATGGTATATTCATCTTCAAAATCTTTTTATTATTATCAAATGGTAAATCAGAAAGCAGGATCGCATTGTATAAGAATTTTACAGAAAAAGTACCATCTACATGAAGATTCCATCTAAATTCATCTGGTTCTGGTGATAAATGAATATCTCCGAGCCGCTGAATTAGATTGTTCCATGCCACTAGTCTTTGTCCAAGTAAAACCCGTCTGAACGTCACATTCGGGGGTGAAGTAGCCATTACTGTTGCAATGGTATCACCTTGGCGACGAGCAATTCTATACAAAGCGGGATACTGTTCACTTAAGGGTGCATTGTCGAGCCAAGCATCTTCCCAGAACCGTAACTGTGCTCCGTTCCTAATGGAGAAAGTCCCATGTCGAAAAAAGACATTTTTTGTCGCCATAAGACCAGCCCAGAAGTGTGAATCCCCAGGTTTCCAAACCACTTGAGATAATGTCTTCGAGCCGATATACTTTCTCCGAAGAATAGTTTGCCAAATCACATCCTCGGTGAGTAGCTTAAAAAACCATTTACCCAGTAGAGCTGAATTCTTGACCTCCAGGTCATGAACTCCAAGTCCTCCTTGATCTTTGGGACTACAAACTATACTCCATTTAACCAGTCGATATTTCTTTTTCTCGTTGTCCCCTTGCCAAAAGAATCTGGGTCGATAATAATCGAGTTTATGCAGAATTCCTTTCGGTAGGATGAAGAATGATAACATATACAGTACCATGTTTGTTAGTACCGAATTAATGAGTATCAATTTTCCACCCAGGGACAACAATTTACCTTTCCAACTACTAAGGCGTTTTTGTAATCTTTCTTCCACTAATTTCCATTCCGCAATTGTAAGTCTCAGATAATGAATCGGAATACCCAAATAACGAATAGGAAATTGACCTTGCCCACAACCAAATAACTATGTATACAGAGCCACATCGTTTTGGGCATCGCCGAAGCAGAACAATTCAATTTTATGGAAATTAATTTTCAATCCCGACAATTGCTCAAAAGCCGCCAAAATTAATTTCAGATTTTGAGATTTTCAAAGATCGTGATCCATAAATAGAATTGTATCATCAGCGTATTGAAGGATAGATAAACCACCATCAACCAGATGTGGAATCACCCCTTCAATCCATCAGACTTGGCCCGCTCTATGAGTACAGCCAACATATCCGCTACAATGTTAAACAACATCGGTGATAACGGATCCCCTTGGCGTAACCCTTTTCGTGTTTGGAAATAGTGTCCGGTGTCATCATTAACCCGGATTGCAACACTACCTCCATACACGAAATCATTTATTAGAGCTCGCCACTCAGGCGAAAAGCCTTTCATCCTGAGTGTCTGTTGTAGGAAAGACCACTTGACTTTATCATACGACTTTTCAAAATCAAGTTTTAAAATAACCCCATTTAATTTCTTAGAATGCATCTCATGTACCGTCTCATGCAAAAACCGCCACTCCATCAAGGATATTACGTCCTTGCATAAAAGCTGTCTGCGATGGAAGAACAACATGATCCGCAACCGTATTAAGTCTAATGGTGGCCACTTTCGTGAAAATCTTGAAACTTACATTTAATAGACAAATGGGTCTATATTGTTGGATCCTTTCTGCCTCATTAACTTTCGGTAACAAGATAACTTCACCAAAATTTAGACGAAATAGTTCTAGTTGTCCAATGTGTAAATCACTGAACAAATCTAGAAGGTCAGATTTAATCGTATCCCAGAAGGTTTGATAAAGCTCTACTGGGAAGCCATCTGGACCCGGTGCTTTGTTGCATTCCATTTGGAAAATTGCCTTCTGAATCTCTTCCTCAATATAAGATGCGGTTAGCAGGCCATTTTCTTCCATAGAAACTTGGGGTATATCAGCCGTTAAATCCTCGTTAAGAGAGAAAGTACTTTCCTCCGGAGGACCAAACAGACCTTATAATAATTAGTAATGTATGACTTGAGTTGCTCATGGCCTTCAATCAACCCTTCATCCTGAATAAGAGAGTGAATACGTTTTTTCCGATGTCTCCCATTGGCTAAGCCATGGAAATACCGCGTATTTGAATCTCCTTCCAAAATGAATTGAGCCTTGGAACGTTGATACCATTTGAGTTCCTCCTCGCGAAGAAGACTCGCCATATGTGCATTGGATTGATTTTTAAGTTCAATCTCATGCGTAGACCGTGGTCTAACCTCCGCAACAGCCTCAAGCTCATCAATCACATTTGATAAGCGAGTCTTTTCTTTTTTAAGGATACCAGCCGTATGGGCAGCCCAACCAGAGAGATGTTTATGCATTGTCCGCATCTTATTATTCCATCTCAAAATAGGCGTGCTACCCCCGACCGGTCTGTCCCAAACCCTCTTAACCATATCATGAAATCCCTCTCGATGTAACCAGCCAAGTTCAAATTTGAACGGCCATTTACAAACGAGTCTGAGATTCCCAGTGGTTAGGAGGATGTGAGCGTGGTCAGACAGTTTTTCAATACGTTCTAGTGCACGGACTGACACCATAGGGTATTTATTTTCCCATTCGATATCCATCAACACGCGATCTAGTTTCTCGTATGTGGGCTCATGCAAGCTGTTTGCCCAAGTAAACTGTCGACCGGACATGAACACCTCTCTTACATCAAGGCTATCAATGACAGCGCTGAACAAGAAAGGCCAATGACCATCAAAGCGGCCTTTACTTTTCTCATGAGGAAACCTCAACAAATTAAAATCTCCTCCGATTAATATCGGATAAGGATTATCTTTTGTAAGGTTTACCAACTCACGTAAAAAGTCAGCCTTAAAAGCATCCTGGGCGGCACCATACACAACAACCAGACTTCACATGAAACCATCTGCTTTATTCTGAATGTCGAGCTTAATGTGGAACTCTCCATCAGAACTAGCCAAGACAGTAATGGTGTCTATGCGGACGCCAAGTAAAATGCCCCCCGATCTACCACGGGACGGGCGAGAAAACCACTGAAAGTTAATCCCGCCTGACAGTCGGTCGAGAAAACTTTGAGAGAAATTTCGCCTACCCGTCTCCGATATAGCAATAAAATCTAAATCATAATCTCTACAACCATCAGCAATGTGGGAATGCTTAGCCAAGTCACGAAGACCTCTGCTATTCTGGAACATGCCATTCATCGAGAAACTATTTTAGATTTAGTATTCTTGCCATACCTACAAGATTTCTTTCCGAACTAAGCTCCACGTGTTCTAAATCAACTTCTGAAATATTGCCAATAATAGCCGAGAGAAGCTGACCATCTAGGATGTCATCCTCTTCATCATCGTCTAGAAGTGTCGTTTCAGGCCAAGTGGAGACATTCGGAACAACCGTTAAACGGTCAAGCTCCGTTTGTCTCAACACATTAGCCGAAACAGAAATCTCCTCAGACCGACTACCCAAGGAAACCCCTAAGCTACTCAAATTAGAAGAAATACGAGTATCTGAAAAAGAAACAAAAGACTTGGACGGTTGTTTAATACCTGCCGTGTCGAGGTTCAACTCTGCCTTGCGTCGCATGACTCTCTGCATCACATCCTCATCCGTCGCCCCCGCCCCATCCTCCGAAAGAGCGTACCTCCCACTCCGCCTCACCGTCGGCTGAACGATCGGAGGAGGGACCATGGGTGAAGGCTGCTGCAAGGAGGCCGGCGAAGAAGTAGACGAGCGCGGCGGAGAACCAGCTGGTGAAGTAGGAGCCGTCGATACAGGGGTAGAAGGTGATGCAGCCCCCTGTATCATCCCGACCCCAGACGAGCCCTCCTCCGCCGCGGCAGGCGGCGTCGAAGAAGCAGGCGGAACCGCAGGCTCGGAAGACCCGACCGCCGTAGTCGGCGCGGTCCTCGGAGTCCGCTGCGCGTCGTCCTGCACCTCCTCCAACACTGCGACACCCTGGCGCCGCTGGGCCTGAGGCGACGCGGGCATCACCTCCACACGACGCACATGCACGTCGACTGATACGTCTCCGACGTATCGATAATTTCTTATGTTCCATGCCACATTATTGATGATATCTACATGTTTTATGCATACTTTATGTCATTATTATGCGTTTTCCGGAACTAACCTATTGACGAGATGTCGAAGGGCCAGTTGCTGTTTTCTGCTGTTTTTGGTTCCAGAAATCCTAGTAAGGAAATATTCTCGGAATCGGACGAAATCA
Source organism: Lolium rigidum (assembly GCF_022539505.1). Lineage (NCBI taxonomy): Eukaryota > Viridiplantae > Streptophyta > Magnoliopsida > Poales > Poaceae > Lolium > Lolium rigidum. The sequence continues at coordinate 220,745,634 of NC_061510.1, forward strand.
ACGCCCAGCATCCTATTTTTCCACGAAGCTTCCAGAACACCCGAGAGTCGCCAGAGGAGGGCCACTGGGCCCCCAGATGATAGGCCGGCGCGGCCCTAGGGGGGGCGCGCCCCCCTAGTGTGTCGTCGCCTCGTCGCCCCTCCGACTCCGCCTCTTCGCCTATATAAAGGTCCCTGACCTAAAAACCACGACACGTTCGACGAAACCAGAGAAAACCTTCCAGAGCCGCCGCCATCGCGAAGCAAAGATCTGGGGGACAGGAGTCTCCGTTCCCGCACGCCGCCGGACGGGGAAGTGCCCCCGAAGGCTCCTCCATCGACACCACCGCCATCTTCATCAACGCTGCTCGTCTCCCATGAGGAGGGAGTAGTTCTCCATCGAGGCTCGGGGCTGTACCGGTAGCTATGTGGTTAATCTCTCTCCTATGTGCTTCAATACAATAATCTCATGAGCTGCCTTACATGATTGAGATTCATATGATGATGCTTGTAATCTAGATGTCATTATGCTAGTCAAGTGGGTTTTAATTATGTGATCTCCGGAGACTCCTTGTCCCACGTGTGTAAAGGTGACAAGTGTGTGCACCGTGTGGGTCTCTTAGGCTATATTTCACGTAATACTTATTCACCGTTATGAATGGCATAGTGAAGTGCTTATTTATATCTCTTTATGATTGCAATGTGTTTTGTATCACAATTTATCTCGTGTGCTACTCTAGTGATGTTATTAAAGTAGTTTATTCCTCCCGCACGGTGTAATGGTGACAGGTGTGTGCATCGTGTAGTACTTGGCGTAGGCTATGATTGTGATCTCTTGTAGATTATGAAGTTAACTATTGCTATGATGGTATTGATGTGATATATGCCTCCTTTCGTAGTGTGAAGGTGACAGTGTGCATGCTATGTTAGTACTTGGTTTAGTTGTGTTGATCTGTCATGCACTCTAAGGTTATTCAAACATGAACATTGAATATTGTGGAGCTTGTTAACTCCGGCATTGAGGGTTCGTGTAATCCTACACAGTTAGTGGTGTTCATCATCCAACAAGAGGGTGTAGAGTCTAGCATCTATCTATTTATTCTGTTATGTGATCAATGTTGAGAGTGTCCACTAGTGAAAGTATGATCCCTAGGCCTTGTTCCTAAATACTGCTATCACTGCTTGTTTACTGTTTTACTGCATCTCTACTGTCCGCAATATTACCACCATCAACCACACGCCAGCAAGCACTTTTCTGGTGCCGTTGCTACTGCTCGCATTTATTCATACCACCTATATTTCACTATCTCTTCGCCGAACTAGTGCACCTATTAGGTGTGTTGGGGACACAAGAGACTTCTTGCTTTGTGGTTGCAGGGTTGCATGAGAGGGATATCTTTGACCTCTTCCTCCCTGAGTTCGATAAACCTTGGGTGATCCACTTAAGGGAAACTTGCTGCTGTTCTACAAACCTCTGCTCTTGGAGGCCCAACACTGTCTACAAGAATAGAAGCACCCGTAGACATCATCGACCACCTGGGCCGACTGCCGCGGCGAAAGAAGCGCCGTGGCCACCTGCTGCACCGCCACAGCCAGCATACCCGTGGGCCGCTGCAGAGACGCCGTAGCCAACGTCACCGTGGCCGGCTGCGGCGAGGGCTCCAGCGACGAGGCCGTGTCCATGGCCGCCGTGGCCTGCTGCCGCGTGACGAGCCGATCCGGCGTGGGCGGCGCGGCCTGGTAGGGCGGCGTAGCCGGCCGCTCCTCGGCCGACCCCAGCGCTCGCAGAGGCTCCGTGGTCGGCTGCGTAGGCAGCGAGGAGACCGAAGCGCCCTGCCTCCCGTCCAGACAAGCCGAGGACACAAGGGGTGGCTGCACCACCGACATCGGCTGCATCACTAAGTCCATCTGAGTCGAAGTAGGAGACGGAACCAGTGACTGCTGCACCCGCGGCGAAGCGGAGGCCGGACGAGTACGACCCTGCATAAAGATCCGAACTCTGGAAGCTGAGGGATCCCGTGGAGCCACCGGGGAAGAAGCGACCAAGTGTGGAGACTCGACTCTAGCACGAGCCACAATCTGACGCTCTCTATCCATCATCGGCGAGTGGTTGAAAGGAGTCAACGCCACCTGTGTAGACTGCGTTGCCGATGTGCCAGTATGCGTCGGAGGATGTCCATCAACATCCATACCAGCAGCCTCCGGTGCCGCATCAGCAGAGGCCTCATCATACCTCTCCTCCTCTAAACCATGTGAACCATCATCATCCCCTCCTTCCTTCCAGAAAAAAGGTCGAAACCGAGGGTCTAGCTGAAACCCCACTGCCTCACGACTGAAACGAAAACGGTAACCATTAAGCTGTAGAAGTGCAATCACCTCCATGCAACAATTATTCTTCTCCAGAACTGTAGGATCACGCATAGCCACAAGAACACAAATAATCCCCTAACTCCGAAGAGAGAACAAATCAACATCGAGAGTGGTGCCAATAAGAGAACCCACTGCACAGAGACCTAAAAAATGGCGAACAGAGTCGGTACTCCACTGACGTGCACCCAAACCGGCTCCATAACGAAAAGAGGCTGAACATCCTGATGCACCCATGAAGAAACCAGAGCCTGAGCATTAACCTTGTGAAGGAGATATGCCCTAGAGGCAATAATAAAGTGGTTATTATTTATATCTTTATGTTTATGATAAATGTTTATATATCATGCTATAATTGTATTAACCGAAACATTAGTACATGTGTGATATGTAGACAACAAAGAAGTCCCTAGTATGCCTCTTAAACTAGCTTGTTGATTAATGGATGATTAGTTTCATAATCATGAACATTGGATGTTATTAATAACAAGGTTATATCATTATATGAATGATGTAATGGACACACCCAATTAAGCGTAGCATAAGATCTCGTCATTAAGTTATTTGCTATAAGCTTTCGATACATAGTTACCTAGTCCTTATGACCATGAGATCATGTAAATCACTTATACCGGAAAGGTACTTTGATTACATCAAACGCCACTGCGTAAATGGGTGGTTATAAAGGTGGGATTAAGTATCCGGAAAGTATGAGTTGAGGCATATGGATCAACAAGTGGGATTTGTCCATCCCGATGACGGATAGATATACTTTGGGCCCTCTCGGTGGAATGTCGTCTTATGTCTTGCAAGCATATGAATAAGTTCATAAGAGACCACATACCACGGTACGAGTAAAGAGTACTTGTCAGGAGACGAGGTTGAACAAGGTATAGAGTGATACCGAAGATCAAACCTCGGACAAGTAAAATATCGCGAGACAAAGGGAATTGGTATTGTATGTGAATGGTTCATTCGATCACTAAAGTCATCGTTGAATATGTGGGAGCCATTATGGATCTCCGGATCCCGCTATTGGTTATTGGTCGGAGTGAGTACTCAACCATGTCCGCATAGTTCACGAACCGTAGGGTGACACACTTAAAGTTGGATGTTGAAATGGTAGTATTTGAATATGGAATGGAGTTCGAATATTTGTTCGGAGTCCCGGATGAGATCCCGGACATCACGAGGAGTTCCGGAATGGTCCGGAGAATAAGATTCATATATAGGATGTCATTTTATGTGAATAAAATGTCGCGGAAGGTTCTATGGAAGGTTCTAGAAGGTTCTAGAAAAGTCCGGAAGAAACCACCAAGGAAGGTGGAGTCCACATGGGACTCCACCTCCATGGCCGGCCAACCCTAGTGGGGGAGGAGTCCCAAGTGGACTCCCCTTAGGGGGCCGGCCACCCCCCATATGGGAGGTGGAACTCCCACCTTGGTGGGAGTCCTAGCTAGGCTAGGTTTCCCTCTCTATGGAAGGTTTTTGGTTCGGGTCTTATTCGAAGACTTGGAGACCAACTCTTGGGGATCCACCTATATAATGAGGGGCATAGGGGAGGGGGCCGGCCACACCAAAGCCACAAGTTGGCCGCACCCCTTGAGGCCGGCCACCCCCTCCCAAACCCTAGCCGCCCCCTTCTCCTCCATAGCTCCCGCGTGCTTTAGCGAAGCTCCGCCGGAGTTCTCCACCGCCACCGACACCACGCCGTCGTGCTGTCGGATTCAAGATGAGCTACTACTTCCGCTGCCCGCTGGAACGGGAGGTGGACGTCGTCTTCATCAACAACCGAACGTGTGACCGAGTACGGAGGTGCTGCCCGTTCGTGGCGCCGGAACCGATCGTGATCAAGATCTTCTACGCGCTTTTGCAAGCGGCAAGTGAACGTCTACCGCAGCAACAAGAGCCTCATCTTGTAGGCTTTGGAATCTCTTCAAGGGTGAGACTCGATACCCCCTCGTTGCTACCGTCTTCTAGATTGCATCTTGGCTTGGATTGCGTGTTCGCGGTAGGAAATTTTTTGTTTTCTATGCAACGTTATCCTACAAGTGGTATCGAGCCGTGTCTATGCATAGATGGTTGCACGAGTAGAACACAATGGTTTTGTGGGCGTTGATGCTCTTGTTATCTTTAGTTGAGTACTTTGCATCTTTATGGCATAGTGGGATGAAGCGGCTCGGACTAACTTTACATGACCGCGTTCATGAGACTTGTTCCTCGTTCGACATGCAACTTGTATTGCATAAGAGGCTTTGCGGGTGTCTCGTCTCTCCTACTATAGTAAAGATTCAATTTACTCTTCTATTGACAACATTAGTATCAACGTTGTGGTTCATGTTCGTAGGTAGATTAGATCTATATCGAAAACCCTAAACCACGTAAAATATGCAAACCAAATTAGAGACGTCTAACTTGTTTTTGCAGGGTTTGGTGATGTGATATGGCCATGATATGATGATGAATATGTATGAGATGATCATTATTGTATTGTGGCAACCGGCAGGAGCCTTATGGTTGTCTTTAATTTTCATGTTGAGTAGTATTTCAAAGTAGTTGTAATAGTTGCTACATGAGGTGAACAACCATGAAGACGGCGCCATGAACCTTGACGCTACGCCGACGATGATGGAGATCATGCCCGTTGATGATGGAGATCATGTCCGTGCTTTGGAGATGAAGATCGAAGGCACAAAGACAAAAGGGCCATATCATATCACATATGAAGTGCATGTGATGTTAATCCTTTATGCATCTTATTTTGCTTAGATCGCGACGGTAGCATTATAAGATGATCCCTCACATTAATATCAAGATAATAAAGTGTTCTCCCCTCGTATGCACCGTTGCCAAAGTTCGTCGTTTCGAAGCATCTTGTGATGATCGGATGTGATAGATTCAACGTTCATATACAACGGGTGTAAGCCATGTTGCACACGCGGAATACTTGGGTTTGCTTGACGAGCCTAGCATGTACAGACATGGCCTCGGGACAACGGAAACCGAAAGGTTGAACACGAGTCATATGGATGATATGATCAACATGTTGATGTTCACCATTGAAGCTACATCATCTCACATGATGATCGGTTTTGGTGTAGTGGATTTGGATCGTGTACCATTTAACAACTATGAGGGATGTTGTATTAAGTGGGAGTTCATTAGTAATTAGATTAAAACATGAACTAATTATCATAAACATAGTCTGAGTAGTATTTTGAATTAATTTTGTAGTATTGGCATCCGTTTTCTACCATGCGCTAGTCTTGTTATTGAGATAGAAATACTGTTAAAATCTGACAAGAAACTTTACGGATTGGTACCGTATTGTTAAAGAATCAAGAATTGATTAAGTCCTATTGCAAACTTTTAGTAAACCTCACATTGTTGATTCAAAGATCTATGGTTTCAATTAGTACCTAAAGTTATCTTGTCTCCGTCAAACTTGAAGTTCAAATTTGTTTGAAAAGTAAGGAGCTGAAAATTTAGTTTTCAGAAATAATCAAGGTATGAGATATATGTGATATCTAAGACCTTATTGCAAGATGATAGAATATAATTTGGTGAGACTACATAAACTCATAAGTTTTATGGGAATGTATGAAGGTTGAAGACGCCAGACGTCACAATCCTCCAACTATTGGAGCACTAACGATATTCGCATATCCATGAAGTTATCATCCTTAGTATGCACCGTTGCTAAGACTCGTCGTATCGAAGCATCACGTGATGATCGGGTGTGATAGATTCTACGTGTGCATACAACGGGTGCAAGCCAGATTTGCACATGCGAATACTAAGGTTAAACTTTATGAGCCTAGCATGTACAGACATGGTCTCGAAAGTTGTCATGAATTGATGGATAAAATTATGAGTGAAATTGTTCATCATATTACAAGGTTACTAATAGTGAAATCCGGAACACTTGTCATATGATGATCAACTACAAAGTAAGAACCTCAAGGTTATTGGTATTTGACCAACAAACCGAGAAGTTATTGAAGTTGATGTGTTATTCTGAATAATGAGGAAAGCTAAAAGAGAAACTGCAAAAGATATTTTGGCAAAAAGAAAAGAAAAGACTAGAAAGTCTAGCTCAGGTGTATATAAATGATATACATGTTATGGTTGTATTCCTAGTTAAGTCACACTAAAAAATTCTTGGGTATTAGTACTATATTGGTTGGTATGAAGTGTCATACAAAACAACGCAATACAAGAATACAATGGCCTAAGTGATCGACAAGGAATATGATAGGAATGCACGACTGGAACAAAATAAAGTGTTATTATGTTCGTCGTTAGCATTCTATCTAGCCCTTAGAATTTATAATAAAGAACTTAATAATTGTTATTTTGCTCGGTCAAATGAAAACAATGAGTTGTTCAAATTATGACATTACTCCATATACGATGGATAAGTTATTATAAATCTTAATGGTGAAACACACATAACACTGACGCTAAAATGCCATAAGGCAAATGATTTGAATTCCACTTATTTGTGGAACCGCCATTTAGGTCATGTTAGAAAGGAACGCATGAAGGAACTCCATGCAAATGGATTTTTAGAGTCATTTGATTTTTGAATCATTTGGCGCTTGCAAATATTTTCTAAAGAGAATGATTAAAATACCGTTCATAGGCCAAAAAGTTGAACGGGCAACTAACTTAGTGGAAAAATACATGATGATGTATGTGGTTCACTGGGCATAGTTATGTGCGGGAGATTCTTCTACTTCATGAAAACTTTCAACAATGAATTGAGTATATATATGTGGATATATTCAATAAGGAAGAAGTTTGAAACATTTGAATGGATTCAAATAAATTTCAGTATGAAGTGGAAATCATCGTAATAGAAATCAAATATCTATGATTGGATCATGGTGGAAATATTTGAATTACGAGTTTTAGCGAACATCTAAGAGAGTTATGAAATTGTTCTACAACTTACGTTTCTTGGAGTATCATAGTGATGATGAAGTATCCAAGAGATATATCCAAACCTTGTTGGATTAATGATGAGATAAAATATTATGATGCCATTATATTTTTGTGGATTATGCTTTAGTGACTAGCGCTTTTACACTAAATAGAGCATCATCATGATCCGTTGAAATGACACCATACGAGTTATGGCATGGGTATAAACCCTAATAGTCCTTTCTTTAAATTTTGGTCTAAGAGTTTACAACCAAAATCGGATGAATGTCTTTGTTGGTTATCCCGGAGATTTAATTGGGAATTCTTCCCACAAGACAAAGACAAAAGTGTTTGTCAATGTTTCTTATTTCCGAGAAATTGTTTCTAGCGAAGTATTTGAGTGGGAGGACAATAGAACTTGATAAGGTTTATAAACCTGAGCATAATGATCAGAGTAGCGCAGCATCGGAAATTGGTTCCGGAAGCAACCGCGACGATCATGGCTCCCATGACTACAAAGTATTTTAGCCATGGAGATCGAAGTACATATTGAACCTTGTAGGTATGGTTTACTTTGTGATCAAATAAATGATTTGTTGACAAAGGATTGATTTTGAACAATGATAAACCAACTACAAACAAAGAAGTTATGATGGGCCCTGACTCCGTTAAAATGGCTATACGCCATGAAATCCAAGATAGATGAAAGTAAATGGATCTATAAAATTGATGGACTTGGATGGAATATCCTTGAAGAAGCTTGACTTGTCGAAAAATTGTTTACGACAAAGTTCAAAGAGTTGACTATGATAAGATTAGATCTTCCGTAGCAATGCTTATAGTCTATGTGGATTATTCTAGTAATCACTACATATTTCTTTTATGAGATATGTTAGTAGGATGGCAAAATACATTACTTATCGAAGTGTGTACTAAAGGTGTATACAAGATACAACCAAGAGTTTTGCTGATCCATGGAATACTAAATAGGTATACAAACTTCAATTGGATGAAGTGAGTATCGCGGAGTTGGAATCTTCACCAGATGAAATAGTCAAAGAGTTTTTGATTTCATCAGAGACGATGAAGAGGCTTGCATTTGCAAGAAATTAAGTGGGAGCGCTGAGACATATTTATAATACTTTATGTAGATGACATATAGTTGATTATAAATGATGTAATTATATACTTGATTAAAAGGTTTCATTGAGAAATTAATTTCAATGAAAGGATATGGACTGAAACATATTTAGTGTCAAGATCTATGAAGATAGATTGAAACACATAATAAGTTTAAGTCAAAGTACATAGAATGGATATTGAAGTAGTTCAATATAGAAATATTAAGAAGATGTTCTTGTCATGTGAAGTTTTTAACAAGACTTGAGTGTGTCTGACACTCAATGAGTAAAAACACATGAGTGATTTTAGATCACGAATAATATGTACAAAATCAGATATCTTGTGCTCTAAAATGTTATGAGCATATAACGAGAATGATTCATGAGATAATCATTGGACGACGAGTAAGAGTATCCTTGAGTACTTTAGAAGAACCAAGGATATATATATATATATATATATATATATATATATATATATATATATATATATATATATATATATATATAGGACATATTCATGCTACACCCGGGTGTAGTTACTCCCACGTGTGTTTCACACAATCTAGGTAGTATCTATCATACCGAAGAGTATATACATGTAGTATGAAGTATATAAGAATATTTTGGTAGTATATATACTACTTTGTAGGTAGTATGTACATTTTTTTACGTACACTATTTATTTACGTATAAATATGCATGTATTTTGTATATATAGTGTAAACTATGGGTGTATTTAATTTTTTTTCACCAAAGTTGGTATGTAGTATCTTAGATATAGTGTACGAACATACTCAAACCAATAAAGTATGTTATATACTTCCGTATGGTAGTATATGAGATGTGGGTGTAGTTACACCCAGGGGTAGGAAGTATTTATCCTATATATATATATATATATTTGTATGGAGAAATGACAAACAAATCGCTGTAAGGTGATTACACCGATATTTGTTTTGTCACATATAAAAATAAAATTTCAATCTCAAATTAGACTAAGTGTTGTTTTTTAAAAGGTAGCACAATGAGCTAGAAGTTGTCTATGCTAGATTTAGAAGAGTTCTAAATATTGTGACGGATTCTACAAAAGAAGGCAGAATATGTCATTGTTTTAACAATGACAAAGGATGTTAAAGTCAAGAAGTTCTTTGAGAACTTGGTGTAGTTCCAATAGTGTCGAACTTTGAAGCTATATTGTGTGTGACAATATTAGTGACATATTTCAGACCACGGAATTAAGGTTCCACCAGAAGACCAAACATATTTAATGCCGACTTATTCGGAAATGAGTGATGCGTTGAGACGCAAATGAGTTACAAAATACATACGTTTCTGAGCGTGTCAGACCCGTTGACTAAAGCCTCTCCCGTGAGCAAAACATGATAAAGCACCAGAAGGCCAAGGTGTTATATCTTTACAAATGTAAACTAGATTATTGACTCTAGTGCAAGTGGGAGATCGAAGGAGATATGCCCTAGAGGCAATAATAAAGTGGTTATTATTTATATCTTTATGTTTATGATAAATGTTTATATATCATGCTATAATTGTATTAACCGAAACATTAGTACATGTGTGATATGTAGACAACAAAGAAGTCCCTAGTATGCCTCTTAAACTAGCTTGTTGATTAATGGATGATTAGTTTCATAATCATGAACATTGGATGTTATTAATAACAAGGTTATATCATTATATGAATGATGTAATGGACACACCCAATTAAGCGTAGCATAAGATCTCGTCATTAAGTTATTTGCTATAAGCTTTCGATACATAGTTACCTAGTCCTTATGACCATGCGATCATGTAAATCACTTATACTGGAAAGGTACTTTGATTACATCAAACGCCACTGCGTAAATGGGTGGTTATAAAGGTGGGATTAAGTATCCGGAAAGTATGAGTTGAGGCATATGGATCAACAGTGGGATTTGTCCATCCCGATGACGGATAGATATACTCTGGGCCCTCTCGGTGGAATGTCGTCTTATGTCTTGCAAGCATATGAATAAGTTCATAAGAGACCACATACCACGGTACGAGTAAAGAGTACTTGTCAGGAGACGAGGTTGAACAAGGTATAGAGTGATACCGAAGATCAAACCTCGGACAAGTAAAATATCGCGAGACAAAGGGAATTGGTATTGTATGTGAATGGTTCATTTGATCACTAAAGTCATCGTTGAATATGTGGGAGCCATTATGGATCTCCGAGATCCCGCTATTGGTTATTGGTCGGAGTGAGTACTCAACCATGTCCGCATAGTTCACGAACCGTAGGGTGACACACTTAAAGTTGGATGTTGAAATGGTAGTATTTGAATATGGAATGGAGTTCGAATATTTGTTCGGAGTCCGGATGAGATCCCGGACATCACGAGGAGTTCCGGAATGGTCCGGAGAATAAGATTCATATATAGGATGTCATTTTATGTGAATAAAATGTCGCGGAAGGTTCTATGGAAGGTTCTAGAAGGTTCTAGAAAAGTCCGGAAGAAACCACCAAGGAAGGTGGAGTCCACATGGGACTCCACCTCCATGGCCGGCCAACCCTAGTGGGGGAGGAGTCCCAAGTGGACTCCCCCTAGGGGGCCGGCCACCCCCCATATGGGAGGTGGAACTCCCACCTTGGTGGGAGTCCTAGCTAGGCTAGGTTTCCCCCTCTCTATGGAAGGTTTTTGGTTCGGGTCTTATTCGAAGACTTGGAGACCAACTCTTGGGGATCCACCTATATAATGAGGGGCATAGGGGAGGGGCCGGCCACACCAAAGCCACAAGTTGGCCGCACCCCCTTGAGGCCGGCCACCCCCTCCCAAACCCTAGCCGCCCCCTTCTCCTCCATAGCTCCCGCGTGCTTTAGCGAAGCTCCGCCGGAGTTCTCCACCGCCACCGACACCACGCCGTCGTGCTCGTCGGATTCAAGAGGAGCTACTACTTCCGCTGCCCGCTGGAACGGGAGGTGGACGTCGTCTTCATCAACTACCGAACGTGTGACCGAGTACGGAGGTGCTGCCCGTTCGTGGCGCCGGAACCGATCGTGATCAAGATCTTCTACGCGCTTTTGCAAGCGGCAAGTGAACGTCTACCGCAGCAACGAGAGCCTCATCTTGTAGGCTTTGGAATCTCTTCAAGGGTGAGACTCGATACCCCCTCGTTGCTACCGTCTTCTAGATTGCATCTTGGCTTGGATTGCGTGTTCGCGGTAGGAAATTTTTTGTTTTCTATGCAACGTTATCCTACACCTTGGGCGCACTCATCTGCATACCATCAATCCAGGACAAGTCTTCAGCTGTAGGAATACCAATAAGAAAAGCATTGGCCCCGTGGGGCACCGCCTCCCATTTCCATGCTGGGTTCCCTGGGCACATGCGGGCCATCAGACTCTAAATATCAGCTGCAGAGCCATCCCCCTCCCCTGACAGCTGCACTAAAGCTGTGGGCGCTCCAGAAGAGATCAGCTGTGGCTTATACACTGAGTCTGGAAGCTGAAGATCAAGCGTGGCATCATTACCGCAACCAACAAAAAAGCTCGTAGGTCTAGGAAACTTCAGGATAGGACACCTAATGGTCGGGTGTGCCCCAGAATCACAAACCAGACAATAATGAATAGCCTTACAATCTTTAGTTGCATGAGTATTAACAACACATTTCCAGCATCTTCCCGCTTTCTTCTGCTTCGCCACCGGTGCAACAGGATCAGGAACAGGGACAAGAGGCTGCACAGGAATCAGAGGAGCATCAGTATTTGCCACCAGAGATGGCTGCCCTATGCGGCCTGGCACCAACTGGCCCAGAGGCGGCACCGTCTGCCCCAAAGGCGGCGGTTGCTGCCCCCAGAAGGCGTCGACTGCCCCTGAGGTGCAGCGGTCTTCTTCTTCCGTCTCTTCTTCACTTCTCCAGGTTGCGGCGCTAGTTGCTGATGCACAGGTTGTTGCATAAGAGGCTGCACCATACCCTGCTGGCCAGGCACAGGAAACTGAAAAGGACCTTGAAATGGCTGATACTGCTGCAGCGGCGTGTACTGCATCGGCGGCTGAGGTACCGGCGGCCGAATTGGCGGGCGATACCCCGCAGAAGTTCTTGGGTAAGGAGCGGGCGGCCTCGGGGCAGGGGCAGGTTGCGGCATGGGCACCCCCGCCAGCCACCCCTGGAAGCCAGGAAGTCCCAAGGAAGGACCCGGAGCGACAGCATTCGTCGCCCCCGCAGGAGCCACCCCAGGAGCCACCGGCACGGGCGCAGCCATCGCCGCAGACGCCCTGGGAGGCGCAGGAGGCCTTGCAGCCCCGGCCATCCCCGCGCACGAGGGGAACCCGGCGACGACCTGCGCGAAAGAACGCCGACGCACAGGGTTCGTAGGCGACGAGGGGAGTGATGGCGACGAAGGAGAGATGACGGCGATGACGTGTGCTTGGGGACGAAAGGCGGCGGCGCGGTGAGAAGAACGATGTGCGTCGATCACGGGCGATCGTGATTGCACATTGATACGTCTTAAACGTATCTATAATTTCTTATGTTACATGCTACTTTTATGATGATACTCACATGTTTTATACACATTATATGTCATTATTATGCATTTTCCGGCACTAACCTATTGACGAGATGCCGAAGAGCCAGTTGTTGTTTTCTGCTGTTTTTGGTTTCAGAAATCCTAGTAAGGAAATATTCTCGGAATTGGACGAAATCAACGCCCAGGGTCCTATTTTTCCACGAAGCTTCCAGAAGACCGAAGGAGATACGAAGTGGGGCCACGAGGTGGCGAGACACTAGGGCGGCGCGGCCCAGGCCCTGGCCGCGCGGCCCTAGCGTGTGGGCCCCTCGTGACGCCTCCGACTCTGCCCTTCCGCCTATAAGAAGCCTTCGTCGCGAATACCCCAGTACCGAGAGCCACGATACGGAAAACCTTCCAGAGACGCCGCCGCCGCCAATCCCATCTCGGGGGATTCAGGAGATCGCCTCCGGCACCCTGCCGGAGAAGGGAATCATCTCCCGGAGGTCTCTTCATCACCATGATCGCCTCCGGATCGATGTGTGAGTAGTTCACCCCTGGACTATGGGTCCATAGCGGTAGCTAGATGGTTGTCTTCTCCTCATTGTGCTATCATGTTAGATCTTGTGAGCTGCCTATCATGATCAAGATCATCTATTTGTAATGCTACATGTTGTGTTTGTTGGGATCCGATGAATATTGAATACTATGTCAAGTTGATTATCAATCTATCATATATGTTGTTTATGTTCTTGCATGCTCTTCGTTGCTAGTAGAGGCTGCGGCCAAGTTGATACTTGTAACTCCAAGAGGGAGTATTTATGCTCGATAGTGGGTTCATGCCTCCATTGAATGCGGGACGGTGACGAGAAAGTTCTAAGGTTGTGGATGTGCTGTTGCCACTAGGGATAAAACATCGATGCTTTGTCTAAGGATATTTGTGTTGATTACATTACGCACCATACTTAATGCAATTGTCTCTTGTTTGCAACTTAATACTGAAAGGGGTTCGGATGATAACCTGAAGGTGGACTTTTTAGGCATAGATGCATGCTGGATAGCGGTCTATGTACTTTGTCGTAATGCCCTGATTAAATCTCATAGTACTCATCATGATATATGTATGTTCATTATTATGCCTTCTTTATTTGTCAATTGCCCAACTGTAATTTGTTCACCCAACATGCTATTTATCTTATGGGAGAGACACCACTAGTGAACTGTGGACCCCGGTCCATTCTTTACATCTGAAATACAATCTCTCGCAATACTTGTTCTTTCTTGTTCTTCGCAAATAACCATCATCATCCACACTATACATCTAATCCTTTGTTTACAGCAAGCCGGTGAGATTGACAACCTCATCGTTACGTTGGGGCAAAGTACTTTGATTGTGTTGTGCGGTTCCACGTTGGCGCCGGAATCCCTGGTGTTGCGCCGCACTACACTCCGTCACCAACAACCTTCACGTGTTCCTTGACTCCTACTGGTTCGATAACCTTGGTTTCATACTGAGGGAAAACTCGCTGCTGTACGCATCACACCTTCCTCTTGGGGTTCCCAACGGACGTGTGTTAACTACTACCACGCCAACAGCACACGTATCCGTCTCGACCAGCGACGCAAACCCTCCTTTGCACCGCCATCACGACCCGTCCAAAGCAGGCCCACCTTGCCTGCGGCCCACCAGGGGAGGCCTCGATTGCCGCCGAAGCCGATTTGAAACTCGGCTGAAACCGCGGCGCGATCGACGCCCCCGCCGCCGCCTCCGATGATAGCGCGGTCGGCACCAACGGGTGAACCTCCGATCTCGCTTCCACCGGTCCACGGCGAGCTGCCGACGCCGACCCAAGTCTCAACGAAGGAGCGTCCCTCGACGAAGAAACCAGCAGCGCCTTCCCCGCCGGCCGACTCGACGAGGCATCAGCGAAGAAGTCACCGAAGACGGGCACCGGCGTGACGCGTCGACGGGGAAGCGGACCTCGCCATGGTTTCAACCGCGGCATGCGGGATAACCGCATGCCCACCGGCGAAGATGACGCCGCCCTCGACGCCGGCCCCTTGACCTTCACTCGCGATGATGGCGACACAGACCTAGCCCGCTCCGACGACCTGCATGCAGAAGAACTTACCTTCGGCGACACCGATCTTGGCCAAGCCCTGGACTCGCTGGTCGGATAGCCGATCTTGGCCCAGAAGTCAGCCTCCACCTCCTCCTGGGACATCGCCGGCGAACGCCCGATCTGCTGCACCTCCGGCTCAAACCCTAGCGCAGACCAAGCCGTTTCCTCCGCCGTCGCCCGAGCATCCTCGACGGAATCCTCGTCCTCCACTGGACAGGGGAACCTGGACCCGACAGCCTCCCCGGCCGGAGCCAGAGGGCCGACCGGCGGCGCACTGGACGACGAAGTCGCCTCCATCATCGCCTCATCTTTTTTTTTGTTACAGGTAAATGAAGAATCTTTGCTTATGGTCCTCTCTTTTTGGAAAACCTGTTTCTGGTGTTTTACATAAACAAAAAGAATGGTGTGCCCTGAAGTTATCGTGAGATTATTCTCACAGATTGCATGAGCTCATCCACAGGGTAATTTTTGGATTTCCACTTTAAATCAGAATATTAACTGTACCATGAGCAGTTCTCATCCTTCACTGTATAATTTGTTTGTTTGTTATGTCTTTCAATACCTTCTGCTCATTTTCTTCAAGGAGTCTATTTTCATGATGCATATTTCTATCTTACCATATTTAGCAAGATTTGGTAACAGAAAAGGTGAGTTGTTTCTTCCTTCAAAAACCTATTTATTTAGTATTTTCTGCAGCAACACGCAGGGAGTATTTAATCCTTCATTTACATTCCTCTTTGACGTGCTTTATTCCAAAGCGTTTTAGCCAACATCAAACCAAAATTACAAGCAATTTCTCCACTGTTTTGTATTTTGCTTTCTGTTCTTTTATATCTAATTAGAACATTTTAGTTTCGGACTAATGTTTCTTTTAGCCCTTGGGCTCATATATTTACTTCCTGCTCATATGATAAACAATTTTTCCCCTTTCAGATAGGCATGGTTAATATTTCCAAAACTTTGTTAGTACGGCTGCAGTGAAGAAAACACATGGTTACCTGCGGTCTCTTTCATCTACAACAATGGTTGAGATTGAACTTATATGGGTATGCTGCTCAATGTTGTACTTTGTATCATGCGAGGATTGAACATATTAATCAACGTGATGTTTGTTGTTGCCACCATATGCGAGAGTTGGGACACTCTTTTGTTTTCGCATTCGTAGTGGGCTGGATAAAAGTTGTATATGTGGGCGCAATACATTTATATTTTTGATGCATACGTACTCTTCCAAATTATAATGCATAGCTTTTTCATGTCAGTTGTCATCGTTAAATATCATGTTTAGATTTCCGCAGCAACGCGCGGGATATCATCTAGTTAATTTAGATAGGGTACATCCGATTAAAAACATAGTTTTTAGGTCCGGTGTTGCACTAATACGGTGCGCCACTAATCACATGCCACTAATCACATGTCCCCACTAAACATATCACTACCAGTGCGCTACCACCGTGGAAAACCTGAACTGCTACAATGAGATGTCATCGTGCGAGTTGGTAGCCGGGAGCGCATGATGTGGTGGATAGTGCATCCGTTCCCGATGGGAATGTAGTCTAGCATGCCTCGGCTGTCTCCACGAAGTCATGTCAGGTAACTAGTGTACAATAAAACTGAAGTCGGAAATTCAATTCGGCTCTCGGGTGCGTATGATCCCTCTACCAAAAAAGCATATTTCAAAATGTCGAAAAATTTGGACAAAAAATTCTACATGTACATCTCCATAATGTATGTGCATTCATCAAGTTTCACGGAAAACCAATATTTTTAATGGTCTATGTAAAAAGGAGAAACTTTATCTTGCGAAAAGCATTATTTTTAGCGTTAAATTTATCTTTTTTACACACATCGCATGATAAGTCGATTTTGTATGAAACGACTTTGTGAGCGCGTAGCACATGAAGATGTACGTACAAATTTTTTATTTCAATTTTTTTAAAATGTAAAATATGTGTAAAATGTATTTCAAAATATAGAGAGCATATGCACCCATGTTCCAAAATACCACACCCGACTGAAGTCCTTTAGACAATGACAAACCTTGTGTAACGTAGTGGTCGTGCTGAGCTCGCGACGTCTGCGACCACGACAGCTTGTGTTTGAGTCTTGTCCCCTGGTTTCATATTATCATTCTTTCTTCCCCTCTGACGGATAGGACTCACAGGAATAAGATAACCATAAGATCACACCTGATAAAAAAAATGTATAGGGACATTTAGAAAAGGGGAAATTGGTTCTATACCATCAAAACCATACTTTAGAAAAATACCACTGGAAGTTTTGTCTTTAGAAAAATACCATCCAAAGATTGCTCCGTTAGAGATTTGTGCCATCGCCGTGAAATACCACGTCAACTAGAGCTGAAAAAGGAATGGATGGATTGGGCATCTTCTTCCTCCGTTTCGGTAGGTCGTCGCCGCGTCGTCCATCTCCCGCGTCGCCTAGTCCTAATCCTCCTCATCTGGTTCCTAGCCATTCCGCGACCGTGGCTCGATGTGCTCGTTGGCGAGCGCCTTCCCATTCCGTGCTTGGCGGCGGCGACCTCCTGCTCCGTGCTCGCGGCAACGGCGGCCTCACCTGCTGCTCGTAGTCGGCAGCGACGTCTGCCTGAACCAGTACTCAAAGTTGCTTGACGGCGGCAGCGGTCTCCCGGCAGCTCCGTGCTCGGCAGCCTTCCCCGCTGCTCCGAGCTGGGCGGCGACATCCTGCCCCGTGCTCACGAGACGGCGGCCTCCCGCGCTGCTCGTGCTTGGCGCCGACGTTTGCCTCCTCCGCTGCACCGTGTGCTGCTCGACGGCGGCGACGGAATCCCCGCTGCTCCATGCTCGGAGCTTGGCGGAGACGGCAGCAGCCTCCCCTGCTAGTCCGTGCCCGCGCAGCGGCGGCCTTACACTTTTCTTGAGCTGGGTGCGTTCCTGTGTTTTCTTTAGGTCGAAATCCACTTTTCTACCCCAGTTGACGTGGAGCTAACGGCGATGGTACGAATCTACAACGGAGCAACCTTTGGATGGTATTTTTCTAAACACAAATATTTCAGTGGTATTTTTCTAAAGTCCGGATCTTTTGATGGTATAGAACCAATTTTCCCTTTAGAAAAAACTAGCATAGTGGCCCTTGCAAATGCGAGTGCATCATCTCGAAATGTATATATAATATACGTTTATTGTTCCGTAGAAACTTGAAGTGTTATGTGATTATAATTTACACGGTTCTAGGCAACATAAATATTTTGCTTCATAAAATATCATTTATGTGGAAAATATATGTAATCATTTTTAACTTAAGCGGCTAATTAATGTTACATTAAAAACAAATGTATGGATGCCACACATGTATTTTGTATCTGAATTTATTCAATAAGTACAACTAATTGAATGCATTTTTTATTTGATGTTACTCTATTGTGAGGTCAAATCATAAATTATACTTGTTGACATAAGAAAATATATATGTTTATGTCTAATTAATAGATTCTCGCATGATTTTATTCATACTACTAATATCAATTACTCGTGGTTTATTATAGTGAAGATACATTAGATAGTTCCCATTATTTTTCAATACTTACTCCAATATGTGTCATAAGAAACTACACATTTATATAACTATTAATTAATATTTCTTAGATATGAGTATCAACTAATCTCATTAGCCAGATTCTAGTTACACATTTTAGATCCAATATTGTATCTCTTCAAATTACTATTGCAGTGTTCAGGATTGCTCGCTGACATGATTGTAATGACGCCCGGTGGTGGCTTTTGTCGTTGCTAGAAATGATAGAAGTGGTAAATTGACGGGAGCGGCTCTTCGGAGCACAACCTCTACTCCATGCGTTCTAAATTATCATGTGTTTTGGTTTTAGTCAAAATTAAACTTCATAAAGTTTAACCAAATCTATAAAAGAAACAACATCTAAAATACAAAATCATTACTAATTATAATCATAATAAAATGTATTTTCAAATTATAGGAATTTGATAATCTAAAATTCGATATTTTTGCTATATCTTTTCTCAGATTTTAATTTTTTTAATTTAACTAAACTCAGAATCGCGGGGTAAATGAAAACAGAGAACATACCTACTGATTAGTTTACACTTTATAATTAATTTTTACAACTACCCACAATCCATCCATAGTATCTAGCTAGTTTTTAAATAAAATATATAGATCATATGGGTGTACACTACCATATCATGATCTGTCCGAGATATCTACCTTGCATGTTTCTTTTTATTGAGGAACATGCGCGGTTGTTTCTATTGGAGGCAGCATTGATCCCTTAATTAGAACTCAGTCCAGATCCGTTCCAATTTATTTATAGCAACAACGCTCTATCCAAGGCAGGTAGGACATGCTTTGGACGTAAAGATGAAGTCTTGGCTATTTTTAAACGGACGACGCAACTAATTTTTTTTCTTGCATCTACAGTCCACCTAAGTTACGGTACATAAATCAGCTTTGGCTGGTTTTTAAACGAACCTAGTAAGGCAGTTTTTTTCTATCACGTTCCAACTAAGTTGCGGTACATAAATCGTGTCAAACTTATTACGTGACAACTAATATTTCATAAAATCTCAGCTATATATTTTAGATCTAACTATCAAAAATAATTTAGATGATGTGGATTAATACGGTGGCTCTATTTAAAACCCCTTATTTTGCTTTTAGTATATAATAGAAGATGCCACATGTCTGCTTCTGGATCAGTTGGACCAGTTTTCGATGGCAATACTAGTTTTGAGACTTTGGTATCCCATTTTACAAGAAGTAAAACTAATTTGCACATCTTTAACAAGTTGTGGGACTAGAGATGTACATAGCTTAAAATTATTATGATCCCATCATGGTTTCGCCGACACTACCAGTAGTAAGACACTTGTGCATATTTAAAGCGGTTCATCCCACACGACTTTTGGTGATTTTGTTTAGAAATGGTCTGCAGGACACCTGGTTCAAAAATTATTTACTTTCAATAAATTATGAGAATATCATTTAAATGGGTAGAATATAACAAGAATGCTTGAAAATGTACAAAACAAATAGAGTAACCCTCCCATCACCATCCGTGCGAGGCTGCAAGCCTGCAATTGAGTGCTTTGTACTAGTGAGCTAGTAAAAAATTCAAGGATGCCCATAACCAAATCATAGTCGTGTTCCTATAAAACATTGTCCTATCTGTTTGAATGTTGTTTCCATGAATTAGAACTGGTGCCCACTGTGCCCACTACCCTAAAAGAGACTATGTCCTGATGCCACTCATTCCAAAATAATTGTCCAAACTAGCCTTTGTAGGTTGGTTTCTAAGACCGTGCAAGCAAGGAAAATTCTTTCCTCGGGGTGTGAGAATGTTCGTCTAAGTAATGGTAGGTTGCATTGTGCTCTCTTTCAATCCAAGTGAATATTTAGTTGATGGTGGTAGCATAGTTATAGGTGCGAAAAATGAAGTACAAGCAAGTGGGTGCGACATTACATCCAGTCTTTGAGAAGAAATACTACAAGCTATTCACGCTAGCCTGCATATCGGCTGTTATAAATGTTAAGCTTCATGCACTAGCCACTTGAACCAAAAGTCCGAACTGATGGAAAGGGCTAGGCAATCTACTTTATACATGTCAACACCCCCTCTCACGTGTGACGGGAAGACGAGAAGACAAGTCAACACGTGTAGAGAGACAAAGAGGCAGCGGAAGGCCGGATACACACGGCAGGAAAGAGGCAGCGGGAGGCCGGATACACACGGCAGGAGACCGCGGGGATTTTTTTAGAATAAATTGTGAAAGCCAGGATTTGAACTCGAGGCCTGGGGCTCTGATACCATGTTAAGCTTCATGCACTAGCCACTTGAACCAAAAGTCCGAACTGATGAAAAGGGCTAGGCAATCTACTTTATACATGTCAACACATATGTCCACCAGGTTGCCCATGCGCTTTTCTATCGTTTCCTATCGATCATTCCCCCTTGCTTCTCTCCCCCCCCCCCACACACACACGCACGCACACGGCCGACCACTCGCCTGCCCACGCATCCCTCCCTCCCACTGGCCGCGCACGCCCGCCGCCCGCCCACACATCTATCCCATGCCCGTCGGCCCAGGCCAACAGTGGTGAGGGGGCGAGAGACGAGCGGCGATCGGGGGAGGGGTCAATCCAGGCAAAATTGGTGGGAATCGAAAGATTCGACGCCGGTGGAGGTCAATTCGGCCGGAATTGACCCCGGGCGGCGCGACACAGCTGGAGCTTGCGGGCTCGGATGTGGGCTCGGGAAGAGGCTGTGGGACGGTGGAAGGTTCGACACCGGCGCGGAGGTGGCGATGGAGGCAGGATGACGGCTGTGGCTAGGTGGCCGGAGAAGGCAGCAGTGGGGACGATGGGGCGCGAGCGGAGATTTTCGGCTCGGTAGATGGTCTTTCTCTCGCGTCACCTCACGAGTTATACGAATTTCCTCTAGGCTTCATAAATTTACAAAATGGATGTGCAAGTGTACAAATCTTGATATAATGCACTTATATAAAGGTTGTTGGAGCAACATTTTGGAGGTAAATTGCTATATTTTCAGTCTTGCAATCCTATGCAAATATACAAAGGCTGTTCAAGATGCTCTAAGGATGCAATCTTGAGATCACTCTAGCAACCGGGTGATGCATGTAAAATGCATACATGAACTTTGTAGTTTATTGCCACATAATCCTTCATATTTGCATCCCATTAAAGGGTATATCAACATTTTATATTTTTCTGGGGGATTTTCCAATGATCCCCTTTATTTTGGTTATAACTCTGCAAAACAGGTATCTCCTATTTTGTGTATTTTTATTTTCAGGGACCTATACAGAGTTAAATGGACCTGGAATTTTTTGAGGATCAATACTTTCTGAAGGTGATGATACGAAGCTTTGAAATCATACAAAAAGAGTCAGGAAGAAGGAAAGAGCAGGGGTGGCTGATAACCCACAAGTATAGGGGATCGCAACAGTCTTCGAGGGAAGTAAAACCCAAATTTATTGATTCGACACAAGGGGAGGTAAAGAATACTTATAAACCTTAATAACTGAGTTGTCAATTCAGCTGCACCGGGAAAAGCACTAGTAACAGGGGTGATGTGAAAGCATCAGTAATATGAGAGCAGTAGTAATGAGTAACACGAGCAGCGAGTAATAGTAACACGGAGGCAATGGCACCGAGAAAATAGTTGATACTACTTCCAATGTCATATAGGAACGAGTATATGATGATGAGAGATGGACCGGGGTTCCCGACTATCTACACTAGTGGTAACTCTCCAATAACAAGTGTTAGGTGAACAAATTACGGTTGGGCAATTGATAGGATTGAAATAGCATTAAGACAGAACATCAAGATTATTAATCATGTAGGCATGTTTTCCATATATAGTCATACGTGCTCGCAATGAGAAACTTGTACAACATCTTTTGTCCAACCAGCCGGTGGCAGCCGGGTCTCAAGGGAATCTACTGGCAATTAAGGTACTCCTTTTAATAGAGCACCGGAGCAAAGCATTAACACTTGGTGAAAACATGTGATCCTCATACCTACGCCTTCCCCTCCGGTTAACCCGATTCTTTGTCACTGCGGGGCCTCGGGTTCCGGACATAGATATGTGCAAACAACTTGTAGATACAATCTAAGCAATAAGTATAGAGTTTAAATCTAAGATCATGCCACTCGGGCCCTAGTGACAAGCATTAAACACAACAAGATTGCAGCAACAATAACTTCATAAACTTTATAGATAGACTAATCATAATGTAACAATCCATCGGATCCCAACAAACACAACACCGATTACATCGAGATGAATCTCAATCATGTAAGGCAGCTCATGAGATCATTGTATTGAAGTACATTGGGGAGAGAATACCAACTAGCTACGGCTAGAACCCGTAGTCCATGGGGGAACTACTCACGGAGCATGATGGAGGCGGTGGCATTGATGGAGATGGCTTCGGGGGCACTTCCCCGTCCGGCGAGGTGCCGGAGCGAGAGACTTCGTCCCCCGAAACGGAGTTTCGCGATGGCGGCGGCGCCCCGGAGTCTTTCCGGAGTTTCGTCAATTCGTATCGCGTTTTTAGGTCGAAAGGGGTCTTATAGGCGAAGAGGCGACGCGAGGAGGGTGCTCGGGCCCCCCTCACCATAGGGCTGGCGCGGCCGAGGCTTGGGGCCGCGCCGCCTTATGGTGTGGTGGCCCCCTGGCCCGCCTCCGACTCTCCTTCGGTGTTCTGGGGTCTTCCGGGAAGAATAAGATTCTGGGTCTTTGTTTCGTCGAATTCCGAGAATATTGCCCGAGCAGCCTTTTTGGAACCAAAATCAGCAGAAAACAGGAACTGGCACTTCGGCATCTTGTTAATAGGTTAGTTCCGGAAAACGCGTAAAAACATTATAAAGTGCGAGCAAAACATGTAAGTATTGTCATAAAACAAGCATGGAACATCAGAAATTATAGGTACGTTGGAGACGTATCAGCATCCCCAAGCTTAGTTCCTGCTCGCCCTCGAGTAGGTAAACGATAAAAAGAATAATTTCTGTAGTGACATGCTACTTACATAACCTTGATCATACTATTATAAAGCATATGAGATGAATGAAGTGACTCAAGGCAATGATCTATAGTTGCTAACAAATAAATAACATATAGCAAAACTTTTTATGAATAGTACTTTCAAGACAAACATCAAAAGTCTTGCATAAGAGTTAACTCATAAAGAAATAAATTCAAAGTAAAGGCATTGAAGCAACACAGAGGAACTTTTAAGTTTCAGCAATTGCTTTCAACTTTCAACATGCATATCTTATGGATAATTGTCAATACAGAGTAATATGATGAATGCAAATAAGCAAGTATGTAAGAGTCAATGCACAGTTGACACAAGTGTTTGCTTCTAAGATGGAAGGAAGTAGGTAAACTGACTCAACATAAAGTAAAAGAATGGCCCTTCGCAGAGGGAAGCAGGAATTAAATCATGTGCTAGAGCTTTTTAAGTTTTGAAATCATATAGAGAGCATACAAATAAAGTTTTGAGAGGTGTTTGTTGTTGTCAACGAATGGTAGTGGGCACTCTAACCCCCTTGCCAAGCAGACTTTCAAAGAGCGGCTCCCATGAAGGACGGTATCTCTACCAGCAAGGTAGATGAACCCTCTTCTCTTTTGTTTACACATGTACTTTAGTTTTATTTATGGTTGACACTCCTCCCAACCTTTTGCTTACACAAGCCATGGCTAACCGAATCCTCGGGTGCCTTCCAACATTCACATACCATGAAGGAGTGTCTATTTGCAAAATTAAGTTGCTTATCGATGAATCGGGGCAAAACACGTGAAGAGAATTATTAGTGAAGGTTAATTAATTGGGTGCAGGAACCCCGTTGCCAGCTCTTTTTGCAAAATTATTGGATAAGCGGATGAAGCCACTAGTCCATTGGTGAAAGCTGCCCAACAAGATTGAAAGATAAAACACCACATATTTTCTCATGAGCTATAAAACATTGACACAAATAAGAGATAATAAAGTTTTGAATTGTTTAAAGGTAGCTGATACGTCTCCGACGTATCGATAATTTCTTATGTTCCATGCCATATTATTGATGATACCTACATGTTTTATGCACACTTTATGTCATATTCGTGCATTTTCTGGAACTAACCTATTAACAAGATGCCGAAGAGCCGATTCTGTTGTTTTCTATTGTTTTTGGTTTCGAAATCCTAGTAACGAAATATTCTCGGAATTGGACGAAATCAAAACCCAGGGTCCTATTTTGCCACGAAGCTTCCGGAAGACCGAAGAGGAGTCGAAGTGGGGCCACGAGGGGTCGCCACCATAGGGCGGCGCGGCCCAGGTCTTGGCCGCGCCGACCTATGGTGTGGGGCCCTCGTGTGGCCCCCACGTTGCCCTTCCGCCTACTTAAAGCCTCCGTCGCGAAACCCACGATGCGAAAAACCACGATACGGAAAACCTTCCGGAGACGCCGCCGCCGCCAATCCCATCTCGGGGGATTACGGAGATCTCCTCCGGCACCCTGCCGGAGAGGGGATTCATCTCCCGGAGGACTCTTCACCGCCATGGTCGCCTCCGGAGTGATGAGTGAGTAGTTCACCCCTGGACTATGGGTCCATAGCGGTAGCTAGATGGTTGTCTTCTCCTCATTGTGCTTCATTGTTGGATCTTGTGAGCTGCCTAACATGATCAAGATCATCTATCCGTAATGCTATATGTTGTGTTTGTCGGGATCCGATGGATAGAGAATACCATGTTACGTTAATTATCAAGTTATTACCTATGTGTTGTTTATGATCTTGCATGCTCTCCGTTATTAGTAGAGGCTCGGCCAAGTTTTTGCTCTTAACTCCAAGAGGGAGTATTTATGCTCGATAGTGGGTTCATGCTCGCATTGATACCGGGACGATGTGACGAAAGTTCTAAGGTTGTGTTGTGCTGTTGCCACTAGGGATAAAACATTGATGCTATGTCTAAGGATGTAGTTGTTGATTACATTACGCACCATACTTAATGCAATTGTACTGTTGCTTTGCAACTTAATACTGGAAGGGGTTCGGATGATAACTCTGAAGGTGGACTTTTTAGGCATAGATGCGGTTGGATGGCGGTCTATGTACTTTGTCGTAATGCCCAATTAAATCTCACTATACTTATCATGACATGTATGTGCATTGTTATGCCCTCTCTATTTGTCAATTGCCCGACTGTAATTTGTTCACCCAACATGCTTTTATCTTATGGGAGAGACACCTCTAGTGAACTGTGGACCCCGGTCCATTCTTTTATACTGAAATACAAATCTGCTGCAATATTTGTTCTTTACTGTTTTCTTGCAAACAATCATATTCCACACAATACGGTTAATCCTTTGTTACAGCAAGCCGGTGAGATTGACAACCTCACTGTTTCGTTGGGGCAAAGTACTTTGGTTGTGTTGTGCGAGGTTCCACGTTGGTGCCGGAATCCCTGGTGTTGCGCCGCACTACATCCCGCCGCCATCAACCTTCAACGTGCTTCTTGGCTCCTCCTGGTTCGATAAACCTTGGTTTCTTTACGAGGGAAAACTTGCTTCGCTGTGCGCATCATACCTTCCTCTTGGGGTTCCCAACGAACGTGTGAGTTACACGCCATCAAGCATATTTTCTGGCGCCGTTGCCGGGGAGATCAAGACACGCTGCAAGGGGAGTCTCCACTTCCCAATCTCTTTACTTTGTTTTTGTCTTGCTTTATTTTATTTACTAATTTGTTTGCTGCATTATATCAAAACACAAAAAAAATTAGTTGCTAGCTTTACTTTATTTACTGTCTTGCACTCTATATCAAAAACACAAAAAAATTAGTTACTTGTTTTACTTTACTTAATATCATGCATGTTTTTATTTCACTAGTTAAGCATAATGGAAAACAACAAAAATATGAGAGATCTTTATGAACTTTATCTTGAATTAGGACATGATGTGTTTGAAGAGAGAATTAAAAAACCCATGGAACTTTATATGCATGCTAATGGGAATGTTATTACTATGGATGCTTTGAACACCATTGTTGCTAATGCTATGGAAGATTCTAAGCTTGGGGAAGCTGGCTCTAATGAGCATGATCTTTTTAGTCCCCCAAGCATTGAGGAGAAAATTTTCTTTTATGATTACAATATGCCTCCTATATATGATGATAGCCACTTTGTTGAATTTGCTCCCACTACAACTAATAAAATTGATTATGCTTACGTGGAGAGTAATAATTTTATGCATGAGACTCGTGATAAGAATGCTTTATGTGATAGTTACATTGTTGAGTTTGCTCATGATGCTACTGAAAATTATTATGAGAGAGGAAAATATGGTTGTAGAAATTTTCATGTTACTAAAACACCTCTCTATGTGCTGAAATTTTTGAAGCTACACTTGTTTTATCTTCCTATGCTTGTTACTTTGCTCTTCATGAACTTGTTTATTTACAAGATTCCTATGCATAGGAAGCATGTTAGGCTTAAATTTGTTTTGAATTTGCTTCTTGATACTCTCTTTTGCCTCATACTCTATTTTTCATGTGAGCATCATTAAAACTGCTGAGCCCATCTTAATGGCTATAAAGAAAGAACTTCTTGGGAGATAACCCATGTGTTATTTTACTACAGTATTTTTGTTTTATATTTGAGTCTTGGAAGTTGTTTACTACTGTAGCAACCTCTCCTTATCTTAGTTTTATGTTTTGTTGTGCCAAGTAAAGTCTTTGATAGTAAAGTAAATACTAGATTTGGATTACTGCGCAGAAACAGATTTCTTTGCTGTCACGAATCTGGGTCTAATTCTCTGTAGGTAACTCAGAAAATTAAGCAAATTTACGTGAGTGATCCTCGGATATGTACGCAACTTTCATTAAATTTGGGCATTTTCATTTGAGCAAGTCTGGTGCCCTAATAAAATCCATCTTTACGGACTGTTCTGTTTTGACAGATTCTGCCTTTTATTTCGCATTGCCTCTTTTGCTATGTTGGATGAATTCCTTTGATCCATTAATGTCCAGTAGCTTTATGCAATGTCCAGAAGTGTTAAGAATGATTGTGTCACCTCTGAACATGTTAATTTTTATTGTGCACTAACCCTCTAATGAGTTGTTTCGAGTTTGGTGTGGAGGA
The DNA here is from genome assembly GCF_022539505.1 of Lolium rigidum. Lineage (NCBI taxonomy): Eukaryota > Viridiplantae > Streptophyta > Magnoliopsida > Poales > Poaceae > Lolium > Lolium rigidum. Next base: position 220,773,304 of record NC_061510.1, read on the forward strand.
AGTTTTCAAGGATCAAGAGAGGAGTATGATACAATATGATCAAGGAGAGTGAAAGCTCTAAGCTTGGGGATGCCCCGGTGGTTCACCCCTGCATATTCTAAGAAGACTCAAGCGTCTAAGCTTGGGGATGCCCAAGGCATCCCCTTCTTCATCGACAACATTATCAGGTTCCTCCCCTGAAACTATATTTTTATTCTGTCACATCTTATGCACTTTGCTTGGAGCGTCGGTTTGTTTTTGTTTTTGTTTTGTTTGAATAAAATGGATCCTAGCATTCACTTTGTGGGAGAGAGACACGCTCCGCTGTAGCATATGGACAAGTATGTCCTTAGGCTCTACTCATAGTATTCATGGCGAAGTTTCTTCTTCGTTAAATTGTTATATGGTTGGAATTGGAAAATGCTACATGTAGTAACTCTAAAATATCTTGGATAATTTGATACTTGGCAATTGTTGTGCTCATGTTTAAGCTCTTGCATCATATACTTTGCACCTATTAATGAAGAAACACTTAGAGCTTGCTAATTTGGTTTGCATATTTGGTTTCTCTAGAGTCTAGATAATATCTAGTATTGAGTTTGAACAACAAGGAAGACGGTGTAGAATCTTATAATGTTTACAATATGTCTTTTATGTGAGTTTTGTTGCACCGTTCATCCTTGTGTTTGTTTCAAATAACCTTGCTAGCCTAAACCTTGTATCGAGAGGGAATACTTCTCATGCATCCAAAATACTTGAGCCAACCACTATGCCATTTGTGTCCACCATACCTACCTACTACATGGTATTTATCCGCCATTCCAAAGTAAATTGCTTGAGTGCTACCTTTAAAATTCCATCATTCACCTTTGCAATATATAGCTCATGGGACAAATAGCTTAAAAACTATTGTGGTATTGAATATGTACTTATGCACTTTATCTCTTATTAAGTTGTTTGTTGTGCGATAACCATGCTTCGGGGACGCCATCAACTATTCTTTGTTGAATATCATGTGAGTTGCTATGCATGTCCGTCTTGTACTGAAGTAAGAGAGATCTACCACCTTTATGGTTGGAGCATACATATTGTTAGAGAAGAACATTGGGCCGCTAACTAAAGCCATGATTCATGGTGGAAGTTTCAGTTTTGGACATATATCCTCAATCTCATATGAGAATAATAATTGTTGTCACATGCTTATGCATTAAAGAGGAGTCCATTATCTGTTGTCCATGTTGTCCCGGTATGGATGTCTAAGTTGAGAATAATCAAAAGTGAGAAATCCAAAATGCGAGCTTTCTCCTTAGACCTTTGTACGGGCGGCATGGAGGTACCCCATTGTGACACTTGGTTAAAACATGTGTATTGCAATGATCCGGTAGTCCAAGCTAATTAGGACAAGGTGCGGGCACTATTAGTATACTATGCATGAGGCTTGCAACTTGTAAGATATAATTTTCATAACTCATATGCTTTATTACTACCGTTGACAAAATTGTTTCATGTTTTCAAAATAAAAGCTCTAGCACAAATATAGCAATCGATGCTTTCCTCTTTGAAGGACCATTCTTTTTACTTTTATGTTGAGTCAGTTCACCTATCTCTCTCCACCTCAAGAAGCAAACACTTGTGTGAACTGTGCATTTATTCCTACATACTTGCATATTGCACTTGTTATATTACTCTATGTTGACAATTATCCATGAGATATACATGTTACAAGTTGAAAGCAACCGCTGAAACTTAATCTTCCTTTGTGTTGCTTCAATACCTTTACTTTGATTTATTGCTTTATGAGTTAACTCTTATGCAAGACTTATTGATGCTTGTCTTGAAGTACTATTCATGAAAAGTCTTTGCTTTATGATTCACTTGTTTACTCATGTCATTACCATTGTTTTGATCGCTGCATTCATTACATATGTTTATAAATAGTATGATCAAGGTTATGATGGCATGTCACTTCAAAAATTATCTTTGTTATCGTTTTACTGCTCGGGACGAGCGAAACTAAGCTTGGGGATGCTGATACGTCTCCGACGTATCGATAATTTCTTATGTTCCATGCCATATTATTGATGATACCTACATGTTTTATGCACACTTTATGTCATATTCGTGCATTTTCCGGAACTAACCTATTAATAAGATGCCGAAGAGCCGATTCTTCGTTTTCTGCTGTTTTTGGTTTCGAAATCCTAGTAACGAAATATTCTCGGAATTGGACGAAATCAAAACCCAGGGTCCTATTTTGCCACGAAGCTTCCGGAAGACCGAAGAGGAGTCGAAGTGGGGCCACGAGGGGCCGCCACCATAGGGCGGCGCGGCCCAGGTCTTGGCCGCGCCGACCTATGGTGTGGGGCCCTCGTGTGGCCCCCCATGTTGCCCTTCCGCCTACTTAAAGCCTCCGTCGCGAAACCCCTGATGCGAAAAACCACGATACGGAAAACATTCCAGAGACGCCGCCGCCGCCAATCCCATCTCGGGGGATTCTTGAGATCTCCTCCGGCACCCTGCCGGAGAGAGGATTCATCTCCCGGAGGACTCTTCACCGCCATGGTCGCCTCCGGAGTGATGAGTGAGTAGTTCACCCCTGGACTATGGGTCCATAGCGGTAGCTAGATGGTTGTCTTCTCCTCATTGTGCTTCATTGTTGGATCTTGTGAGCTGCCTAACATGATCAAGATCATCTATCCGTAATGCTATATGTTGTGTTTGTCGGGATCCGATGGATAGAGAATACCATGTTATGTTAATTATCAAGTTATTACCTATGTGTTGTTTATGATCTTGCATGCTCTCCGTTATTAGTAGAGGCTCTGGCCAAGTTTTTGCTCTTAACTCCAAGAGGGAGTATTTATGCTCGATAGTGGGTTCATGCCTGCATTGATACCGGGACGATGACGAGAAAGTTCTAAGGTTGTGTTGTCTTGTTGCCACTAGGGATAAAACATTGATGCTATGTCTAAGGATGTAGTTGTTGATTACATTACGCACCATACTTAATGCAATTGTACTGTTGCTTTGCAACTTAATACTGGAAGGGGTTCGGATGATAACCTCGAAGGTGGACTTTTTAGGCATAGATGCGGTTGGATGGCGGTCTATGTACTTTGTCGTAATGCCCAATTAAATCTCACTATACTTATCATGACATGTATGTGCATTGTTATGCCCTCTCTATTTGTCAATTGCCCGATTGTAATTTGTTCACCCAACATGCTTTTATCTTATGGGAGAGACACCTCTAGTGAACTCGTGGACCCCGGTCCATTCTTTAATATCGAAATACAAATCTGCTCGCAATACTTGTTCTTTACTTGTTTTCTTGCAAACAATCATCTTCCACACAATACGGTTAATCCTTTGTTACAGCAAGCCGGTGAGATTGACAACCACACTTGTTTCGTTGGGGCAAAGTACTTGGTTGTGTTGTGCGGGTTCCACGTTGGCGCCGGAATCCCCGGTGTTGCGCCGCACTACATCCCACCGCCATCAACCTTCAACGTGCTTCTTGGCTCCTCCTGGTTCGATAAACCTTGGTTTCTTTCTGAGGGAAAACTTGCTGCTGTGCGCATCATACCTTCCTCTTGGGGTTCCCAACGAACGTGTGAGTTACACGCCATCAGTAGCACATGAAGTATTTACTTGGAATGGCAGAAAATACCACATAGTAGGTAGGTATGGTGGACACACATGGCATAGGTTTTGGCTCAAGGTTTTGGATGCACGAGAAGCATTCCCTCAGTACAAGGCTTTGGCTAGCAAGGTTGTTTGAAGAAAACACAAGTATGAACCGGTACAGAAAAACTTACATAAGAACATATTGCAAGCATTATAAGACTCTACACTGTCTTCCTTGTTGCTCAAACACTTTTACCAGAAAGTATCTAGACCTTAGAGAGACCAATCATGCAAACCAGTTTCAATAAGCTCTACGGTAGTTCTCCACTAATAGGTTTAAACTACATGGTGCAAGAGCTTTATCATGATCTACTTGAGAGCTCAAAACAATTGCCAATTATCAAATTATCCAAGACAACATGAAGCATTTTCTGTTTCCAACCAAATAACAATAAGTGCAATAGCTTCCAACTTTTGTCATTGAACATTAAAAGTAAGAGCGAAGAACACGAGTGTTCATATGAAAAAGCGGAGCGTGTCTCTCTCCCAAACAAGGATTGCTAGGATCCGAATTTATTCAAACATAAACAAAAATAAATACACACATACGCTCCAAGTAAAGCACATAAGATGTGACCGAATAAAAATATAGTTTCAATAGAAGAAACCTGATAAGTTGATGAAGAAGGGGATGCCTTGGGCATCCCCAAGATTAGACGCTTGAGTCTTCTTGAAATATGGAGGGATGAACCACGGGGGCATCCCCAATCTTAGACTTTTCACTCTTCTTGATCATACATCATCCTCCTCTCTTGACCCTTGAAAACTTTCTTCACACCAAACTTCTCATAAACTTCATTAGAGGGGTTAGTACTCAAAAAACTTTAATCCACTTTAGCCCTGTAGTGACACATTGCAAGAACTTAATAAAACATTAGCTACAGCTCTCCACGTCTAGAAAGCCTTGCTTAAAGTCCACAAGAGACAATGCAAAAAACAGAGACAGAATCTGCCAAAACAAAACAGCCAGTAAAGACGAATTTTTAAGAGGTACTTCCGTTGCTCAAATCAGAAAACTCAAAACTAATGAAAGTTGCATACATATCTGAGGGTCACTCACGTAAATTGGTAGATTTTTCTGAGTAACCTACAGAGAATCCTACCCAAATTTGTGACAGCAAGAAATCTGTTTCTGCGCAGAAATCCAAATCTAGCATCAACCTTCTATTAGAGTCTTGACTTGGCACAATATTGCAATAAAATAAAGATAAGGAGAGGTTGCTACAGTAGTAACAACTTCCAAGACACAACAAAACAGTAGCAAAATAAAGACATGGGTTATCTCCCAAGAAGTGCTTTCTTTATAGCCATTAAGATGGGCTCAACAATTTTAATGATGCTCACATAAGAAATAAGAGTTGAAGCAAAAGAGAGCATCAAAAAGCAAGTTCAAAACACATTTAAGTCTAACCCACTTCCTATGCATAGGAATCTTGTACACAAATAAATTCATGAAGAACAAAGTGACAAGCATAAGAAGATAAAACAAGAGTAACTTCAAAAGTTTCAGCATATAGAGAGGTGTTTTAGTACCATGCAAATTTCTACAACCATATTTTCCTCTCTCATAATAATTTTCAGTAGCTTCATGAATAAACTCAACAATATAACTATCACATAAAGCATGTTTTTCATGATCCATAAACACATAATTTTTATCAAGCTCAAACATAATGGGATCAAAACTTTCAAACCCACTTTTATCAATAATATAACAAGATGATTGATCAATCTCAAAAGATATGGGACTCCTAGATAAAGTCAAGACCTCTCCAATCCCATTTTCATTAGTAGTACAATTAATATTATCAAGTAACATAGGACCATCATCTAGAGATTTATCATAAACATTTGCCAAGCAAAACTCTTTAGTACCATGCATTTCGACATCGAGGCACAAACAAAGCATTATCATAAGATTTATCAAAGTAGCATGGATTATCATAGATAACAGTAGCATAATTATTCTCACAAGTTTTACTCATAGGGAATATTTCAAGAGAATCCACGGGAACATAACATTCATCCTCCTTCGGTAAGCATGGAGGACAATCAAATAATGTAAGAGATAAAGAGTTACTCTCATTAGAAGGTTGGCATGGGTAGCTAATCCATTCTTCCTCCTTTTGTTCATCACTCTCCTCTTCTTTTTCATCCAATGAGCTTTCGAGTTCATCATTTTCCTTCTCTTTTTCATCCAATGAGCTTTCAGGTTCATCAATTTCTTCTTCCACTGGTTCCTGCAAATTGTGAGTGCATTCTTGTGTATTAATGAGTCTCTCTTTATAATCAATGATATAAGGATTATCACTGTAGCTTTCGATGCAAAAATTAAGGATAGAAGAGACATAATCCTTAAGGTCCTTACAAACAACACAAGTTTCATAATTTTTAGCAATGAATTATTCGATTTCAGAAGCTCCCATAAACAAAACAAATTGTTCTACTTCTTCGAACCCAAAATGAATATAGCTATTCCAATTATAGTTCTTAATTAAAACTTCCTCACTAAAGCCACATTGAAATTTAAGATGTTTAGTATCCTGTTTAGAGCAACAGTTTATATCATGGCGTTTAAGCAAGGTTTTAGCAATTGCATTCAATTTTTCTATCACAACACTCATAACTTTACCCGTTTTTTATTCTCTATAATTATTATATAGTTCAAACAGCTCCAAATAGGTTGTAGGTTCTCCCATAATAGCAGTTTTTAATTTTTAGGTTTTTCAAATTTTTATGGATTTTTGGGTATATAAGAAAAGTAAAACAAAACAAAAATAAACTAGACGAAAATAAACTAAGCAAAATAATACTAGACAGAAATAAACTAAGCACAAATAAACTAGACAAAAGTAAACTAAGCAAAACAAAATAAAATAAAACAAAAACAGAGAGAGAGGTAGAGTGTACTCCCCAGGTGAACTTATGAGTAGAGCTATGCCTCCCCGGCAACGGCGCCGAGAAAATAGTCTTGATAACCCACAAGTATAGGGGATCGCAACAGTCTTCGAGGGAAGTAAAACCCAAATTTATTGATTCGACACAAAGGGAGGTAAAGAATACTTATAAGCCTTAACAAGCGAGTTGTCAATTCAGTTGCACCTGGAAAAGCACTAGTAACAGGGGTGATGTGAAAGCGAGCAGTAATATGAGAGCAATAGTAACGATAACACAGCAGCAGTAATAGTAACACAGAGGCAATGGCACCAGAAAATAGTTGATACTACTTCCAATGACATGTAGGAACGAGTATATGATGATGAGAGATGGACCGGGGTTCCCAGCTATCTACACTAGTGGTAACTCTCCAATAACAAGTGTTGGGTGAACAAATTACAGTTGGGCAATTGATAGGATTGAAATAGCATTAAGACAGAACATCAAGATTATTAATCATGTAGGCATGTTTTCCATATATAGTCATACGTGCTCGCAATGAGAAACTTGTACAACATCTTTTGTCCTACCAGCCGGTGGCAGCCGGGCCTCAAGGGAATCTATTGGCAATTAAGGTACTCCTTTTAATAGAGCACCGGAGCAAAGCATTAACACTTGGTGAAAACATGTGATCCTCATACCTACGCCTTCCCCTCCAGTTATCCCGATTCTTGTCACTGCGGGGCCTCGGGTTCCGGACATAGACATGTGCAAACAACTTGTAGATACAATCTAAGCAATAAGTATAGAGCTTAAATCTAAGATCATGCCACTCGGGCCCTAGTGACAAGCATTAAACACAACAAGATTGCAGCAACAATAACTTCACAAACTTTATAGATAGACTAATCATAATGTAACAATCCATCGGATCCCAACAAACACAACACCGATTACATCGGATGAATCTCAATCATGTAAGGCAGCTCATGAGATCATTGTATTGAAGTACATGGGGGAGAGAATACCAACTAGCTACAGCTAGAACCCGTAGTCCATGGGGGAACTACTCACGGAGCATGATGGAGGCGGTGGCGTTGATGGAGATGGCTTCGGGGGCACTTCCCCGTCCCGGCAGGGTGCCGGAACAGAGACTTCTGTCCCCCGAAACGGAGTTTCGCGATGGCGGCGGCGCCCCTGGAGTCTTTCTGGAGTTTCGTCAATTCGTATCGCGTTTTTAGGTCGAAAGGGGTCTTATAGGCGAAGAGGCGACGCAGGAGGGTGCCTGGGCCCCCCTCACCATAGGCTGGCGCGGCCGGGCACGGGGCCGCGCCGCCTTATGGTGTGGTGGCCCCCGGCCCGCCTCCGACTCTCCTTCGGTGTTCGGGGTCTTCCGGGAAAAATAAGATTCTGGGTCTTTGTTTCGTCGAATTCCGAGAATATTGCCCGAACAGCCTTTACGGAACCAAAAACAGCGAGAAAACGAGGACCGGCACTTCGGCATCTTGTTAATAGGTTAGTTCCGGAAAACGCATAAAAACATTATAAAGTGCGAGCAAAACATGTAGGTATTGTCATAAAACAAGCATGGAACATCAGAAATTATAGGTACGTTGGAGACGTATC
>NC_061510.1:220781572-220897657 GCF_022539505.1 Lolium rigidum
ACCATCAGCTGCCCTTGTCCTTTTTTTCGTTCTTCTAAAATGTTGTTTCACACTTTTTTTCTTGAAACAGAATAAAAACGACAAATGTTGGGCCACGTTTACTTTCTATGGGCCGATGTTGTGCCACATTATAGAGTTGGGCCATACTTTATGAGCCACAGCAAAGCGGAAACAACCTACTTCACATAATATGGGCCGTATCTAAAGGACCATGCCCCGGGTCAAACTCGCTGACAAGAGCGGTCCACGTCCAGCGGCACCGGCACCGCGCCGCCATCTCGGGTGCCTCCTCGCCGTCGTCGGTTCCGCGCGCCGTGCTCCCATGGCCCCCTCCAGGACGCATTACAGCGGTACGTGCAACGGTTAGCTCTCCTTCCATAGTTCCATCATGTCCCTCTATTTTCTTTCCCGTATTATGTGTTCTTGATTTCTTGCTGTTGGCTGTTGCCGATCATAACATTTGGGACATGTGATTGATGCAACGCTGTGACTGTGAGGATAATGCATCTGTGGGAGGATTTTATCTTGTAGACTAGTATCTGAATGCCTGCTGTCTGTTGATTTAGTTCCGATGTATCTTGTTCGTAAGAGTGAATTCTACTTTTTACCCTCTAGTTATGCATTTGTGACACTAATTATCCCACCGAATGAAAATTCGTGTAGATTACCCATTATAAAAGCTTTGGATCCTTGTTTTCTAATGTGTGTTCATTGGTCAAGGTGTTGGTGATGACCGGGGTGCAAAAATATCAAGACGATGGTGAGGAATGGAACACATGGATTAAAGAATTTTGGACATAATCGTCCATGATGCCCTCTAATATTTACATATTTTGTCGCTCCACATCGACGTATCATGCCTATCCTATCTAACAATAATAAGCAAAATGCTAAATTGGAGCTAAACCATGTTCAAAGCCTCCTAAATGTGATATTTTAGTAGAAGTTCCACTAAATGGGGTAATATGTGTCACAAATGCACAACTATAGGGTAAAAGGTGGAATTCACTTTGTTCGTAATTAATTGCTTTTGCTGCAAGTTGGTTTAGGGACAAATCCTAGTTGTCAAACTTACTCCAGTTGATGAATTTCTCGCGTATAATTTTATGCGGGGACGGCTATGGATATTCCTTGGGTTATTTACGCAATTGAAATTTATATGATGTTTATAGCTTCATTAGAGACAGGTTCAGTAATTTGTCGTTTGCGCCAACATTTTGGCATACTAATCATAATTACGAACTTGGCTGGAATTCTGAATCAATATTGTTCTTGGTTTGTTCTTGTCTCTGATACAACTAAATTAAATGTATAGTCACCTTCAAAACATGGAAAATGTTAGGCGACTATCTCTTTTTTGCGATTATCAATTGTTGTAGTAGCAAATTAGCTCTGCGATGTACATGTAACAACATCTCTTCTTCTCTCTCTAGAATCTACAACTCCAAGTCCTAGCTAATTCGTTCACCATGCCATCCTCAGGCTTGCAGGCTGGTTGGGCCAAGGAGCCCGATTCTTCTCATCGGCAATGTTAAACCTCTTGATATCACTCTGAAACCTCACCGCAGCTGTGTCGAACTCCTTGAACTGAGCCAGCTCAGATTCGGTCGATGTTGATGATACCGCTGTTCCTGAGTCGGAGTCTGCGGACTTCATTACTTGCTTGCCCTTCTGACTTCTGCTGCTGTTCCTGCTGCTATGGCTCCCGGTTGCTAGAGTAAGCTCAAGGTTGCATTCTTCTGCAGAGGCAGGGGTGCAGCTGTCTGAGAACCCGTAGAATTTATGACAGTCGGTAGCCTTCTCATTGCGCCAGACGTCGAGTTTTGGTTTCGTCCCAGCATGAGCTTGGGTCAGCCTAGATGTCTGCATCTCCCTCATCAGATGTTTTTGAACATGGTAAACCCGGTGCATCTCATGAACCTGGTTCAGCAATGTAGAGATTTGTAAGAAACTCTACCCTGGAAGCGTGCATAAGAACTTCAGGATTCAGAACATATGACGAACAACACACACTTTAGCTATCACTACATGCTTCAACTATTTGATAAGCGAGAAAGGTAAAGATCACAAGCCTTGAACCAGGAGTATTTTTGCTAGCTAGTTATGAATTAGCTGATATCAGTGATATACATGAATTGATGGAAGTTCTGCTTCTTATTGACTATTTACAATATATGACCTACTTGCTTGTACTCTATTTCATCTCACCTATAAGTATGCTTGCATCCATCAGCTTGATACATACTTTGGATGCCAAAAGAACACGGTGTCACCTACCTTTACCTAGGCAGTCACATTTACATCCGTGCAAAGAATTTCCTTTGTTTGCATGGCCAAGGAAACCAACGTACAAGCTATTAGACTAAACTTTGGGAATGAGTGGCATCAGGATGGTCTCTTTCAGGCAAACAAGCACAGTCGGCATCGCCTCCAGTTCCTGGGATCCATGCTCCACTTGTCAGGCTTGAACTGGATCGGAACATGGTTTTAATTATTAAAACCTAATGGTGCACCCGAATTTGTTGATGCTAATGATCAACGGTTGAAAATTTCATCTCTGATGCTCTAGTGCCTACTGATGATCAGAATTTTCTGATCTCATTAGTTAGTCCCAACGCATGCTTGCATGATGTAATCGAGCGACCGATCGAAAAAAAAAATTTAAGTCAGCCGCTCAGGTACTCGAGATCTTTAGAGTAATTGAGGGATTAGTCGTGAGACTCGTGACTAGTCGAGCGACTTTTAATCATTGGTTGATGCATCAGAGAAAATAACTGGGTGCTAAATGTTGCATGTTCCGCTTAGCTTCTCAATTTGGCACGATATATATGCATACATGAAATTTTGTAGGGAAAAGTTTGACAGGTTGATCTTTATGTTAGTATCGCTGCCAACCAAAAGCATGTTCAATGTTCTAGCAGAGGATGGACGCATCGGTAGAATAGTGTATACATGAGTGTGCTGCCTTACCTGTTGTCTGAATGTTTGTTCTTGCTCCAGGATAGCCATCTTCATGCGCTCCCTGTCCATGTCTTAGTAATGCTAGATGCAACTCTCCTTAGCTTTTGTGTACTTATCTCCCTTTCTGTTTCATGAGAACATCACCATGAGCATTTAATTTCTGCCATAAATGGTAATAGGATCTGTATGACTGTACTAAGAATTGAAATATTTGCTGTATTGCCTTGTTGCATGAATTGGTAACTTTGTCATTCCAACCTATCTTCTTATGGGTAAACATCACTGTAGAAAGAGAACTTCTGGATTCTTGTTTTGGAGAAACCAGCTTTTTCTCAATATCAAAGACTTGTAGTGGCATCAAACATGGATATATACACAACAGGAATAGTAATATAGTAATGAATGCCGAATGTTATGATATAAGAGATTGAGACATCATCTAAGCATGAGTATTCACCGTTCTGTGTGTTGTCTGAGTCTTTCAGTTATGTGTTTGTAACTTAAACCTTCTTAATACTACCAATCAATATTATACTTCTCTAACTAAGTGAACTAACAAAACAAAATCTTGTTGTTACAATTTCAGTTACAGGCATTGATCACCTCCCCACTTTGAAGCAGCATGCCATTAGCTTCCGACAGCACCGGTAATACTCTGTTTTCTATGATAGTAGCAAAATGAACAGAGGTACAATGGAGACAGAGAAGGAAGTAGCTGAAAAATGCACTTTCAGAATGGCACATGCCATTAGGCCTTCCGGAAATCTTCATAGCAGTCAGCAGATGAGGGAACTTTACAAGACAAGAGCACTATAAAAACACAAAGATCTCGCAAGTTCATAGCATACTCTGAACTCTGAAGCATGCCACAGATGTTCCATGGAAGAAGAAAGAAGACAAGGAAGAGATGAGAAGAAGCTTGTGCTCACCTCTGTTTCGGTTTCCAGCAGCCAATCCACCTACTGAGCAAGGAAGGCACTCCCTCTACCTCTCCCACCGAAGCTCTCTTTTATAGTTTACCAGGTGTAGGAGCTTTGCTTCTGCCGAGAAGCAAGCAAATTAAACAGCTTGGCGTGTATGAGAGAGAGATATAGATGTAGTGAGGCAGGCAGAAGGAGGTGATGGAGGAGGAGATTTAAGATTCTCTCCTGGCTACCATGAGCTTCACAGCACAGCAACTGGTGGGGCCATTTGTAGGCATGCCAAACAAATCCAAAGTCGCTTTGGCCAATGAGTTCCATGTATCTTGATGTCTGAAAGATGCTTCCATGTAGTGCCAAGAAAAGGATAGGCATGATGAGATAAGTTCCAGCTATTATATTTTCTCCCACCATCAAAAGCCTAGGTGTCCCCTGGTATGTCTACACAGTTGAACTACTCTAGTTGTGATGTTATATCTCTACACATATCTCGCAAGTTCATAGCATACTCTGAACTCTGACGCCTGCTAGGGGTTGTCCAGTCAGTAAATCAAGTAAAGAAACCAATAGTATTGTGCATTTTTAATGAGAACATTTCCAGCAATCTTCTTAAAGCATATTTACACAATCAAATACTTCTATGTTAAGCGTAAGTGCTCTGTTAGTCTTTGGTAATATCCATTTGGTGTACTTGCTGGGGTGCCATAGCACACTAGGTTACTCAATGTTTTTTGTTGATCAATCCTCCCCCAGAATCATTGAGCAGACAAGTCGACATGCAGTGTGTTTAGATCTCTCGTATTCACATGCGCACCGTATTAGCACCATCAGCACCAGTTGTCCAGATCCTAACAGTATTATACTAGTTGCTCATGTTTTTATAATCTCCTATAATTGCTTATGTTAGTGTCATCCTAAGTCAAACGTATCAGCCTGGCATGAAAAATAAGGCTATGGAATGATTGAGACAGCTCATGCCATAAGTTTATATTTGTGTTTGCTGGATAAGTTTACTACAGTATGACACTTGAAAGGTCAGAATGACATATTTGTGTATCGGTACATTATTTGGCTTCACTGACACTGATCTGTCTTCATGAGTTTTCAAGTTCATTTAGAGTTAGCCACGACTGCAGCGTCATAACATTGATGTGTTGAGCTCTGAGCCTGAAAGTTTATAATAATATAGTTCAACTATTAATGAGAAGATATTTGATCTCGCATTTAGCTTGGAAAGTGACATTGCAAGGTATCGGGTAGTTCGTCGTGATCCAGGTTGATACGCTCTGCCACAACCTGTGAAGCCGGATCAAGCTAGAGTGCCTCAACTTCATTGTGTAGAAGAGTACTCGACGACGAATAGCTTGGCTTTATAAATCGAGTCCCAAATGTCCAACAATCACAGCTGTCTTAGGCAACGCTACCACGCAAGTTTACAGGCCACAAAAGTGTTTTGCTATGTTTTGATAGACCTGATCAGATTTACTATGTAAATACTCCATAGCAAAACATAGAAAAACACTTTTAGTAGTGCTCTCCATAGTTGGTCCGTACATAGTTCTAGACTTCTAGATTCGCAACTGTGATTAACCTGTCTTTGTCATGACCAAACGAGCTAATGTACAGTTACTGCTTTCTTCTTTTCTGGCGGCGAGAGCTAATTAATGTAGCAGTTGGGGATGTGAACTGATATCCTCCCTAGCTAGCGCTATCAGATTCTAGAGGATTGCAAATTAACCTTGTTATTTTATTCCACAGATCTGGACATCTCAGAACATGACAAATGAACATAACACTTCTTGATCTCATTATTTAGTCTGAAATCATGCTTGCATGATGTAAGCCATGTCTTTTTCTGCACACCTCCTTAATTAAATACCTTAACTTGCTTGCCCCTTCACATTATTGCTAGCTGTTTTGTAGACTTTTGCTTTTGTCGGTGTTAAGCTATGTTTCCTGTCATCTTGTTTGGTGATTTTTCAATTATTTGTAGTCAGTAGATTTTGAGTCTATTTCTGGTACACTTATGAAAAATATCAATCTGATCCAAGCTAAAACTCTTTGGCTCAGAACTATGTGACTTGATTTGTTCAAGAATATGGTCCCCGCTGTAAATTTCTGTTATCCGAACTTCCGAAGTACAATTTGGAGTTCAATTTGGCAGCAACATAAACTTGTTGATTGTCAGATTTCTAATTTTTTTTATATTAATGCATGTGAATATTTGTAGGCAAACGTTCTACTCAAAGTTTTGGTCTAGGTAATATTTTTGTTTGGTGCAGTCTAGGTAATATATAGATCCCTATCTATCTTGTACTATATCTGCAAGTACATGTATGGGAAAGTTTAGACAGAAGCAGCAAGTGGGACTAAAACAATATGAAAAGTATTAGGTTTATCATGTGGTATGTAAGGCATGCATATTATTTTTGGATGCTTGCAATTAATCCTCCTATCAAGGTGTCATAACATTAAACAAAATAAATCTGAAATTAGACCTAATTATTTCTTGCATTTCAATCTTCAAAATTGCTAACATCGAAAATAACCCATCGCAACAGAATATATTGTCCTGGTGTCTCCATAGTTACAGACCGTATCATTTCTGGAGTACAAAAAATATACGGACGTACATATTTTTAAGGTACAAAAGCATAGTTCATTAGTTCTTCATCACAAATACAGTGATACATACGAGACTAAAAGTTGTATGTAGTTCTGTATATAAATCATCCGCATCTCTTTACAGAGCCTCTGATTATTAGCATGTACAACATGGTAGGTACATGTGTATCTGGTATATTGAGGAATCTAGCATAGAGGCCGCACACATGTGGATCCAACTTGACGAGCACTCATCTCTCGCTCTTACACATGGCATGTACAATGGGAGGTCCACAAGCATGACAGTACACATTGCCTGGGTAGGGAGGCACACGCTACCCATGGCAGGGCCCAACTGATTGAGGTTGCATTTGCATAGCTGGGTCTACTGAATGGACATGATCATTGGTCCAAAGTAGAATGCACCTAGTCCGAACACAACGAGAAAAAATAGGAATGGATAGATCAACACTGAATAGTTGAAAGGAGAGTATTTGACTATCTTAGAATTTAGGAGTACTCCACTCCATAAAGTAGTTTCCTTTTCAATATTCTCAATGAAGATGTAGTTTACCTAAGCTATGAAACTGTGCATATTTCCATGCTGATAGACGATGAGAAGTGGTGTGATGCATGTGTAATGTATGGAGCCTCGACGGCGAGTATACATAGAGGTAAAAAGGTCGCCTTAGAGAACGGAACAAGTTAGGGTCATGGATCCTATAATTATCCTATATTTCCATAGCAGTGGGTTAGCAGTGGTATTAGTCAAGTGGAAAGGGATTGCATCCTATAATTATCATGTATTCTAACATCATGGTGCAGTCATAGCAGTGGGTTAGCATGAGTATCACAGATTGTCATAGTGGAAATGAACCAAAGATTGAAACTAACGGCTTGCATCGCCCCTCACGCAACCGAAACAAGAGCATCATGGACAGTGTTGCGTTGCAAACACCTTAACTATTGAGAAAGCTGATGCGCTCAAACTGAATGAAACCTTTGTGCCGGTGTCGAGGTTGATGTAGCCAAGAGCATAGGGCGGCGTAGCATGTTGTGGAGGTAGTCTTGTTATGGATGTTGTGGTCGGTGTAGAGGTTGGGGTTGCCGGTGTCGAGGTCGAGAGAGCTTGAAGTTGTGGACACACGAAAGCTCCATGCAGGTGCAACAATGCCCCTGAATAAATGGTGAAGCTATCAAGGAATTCATCCACGGGAGTGGCGACGCCGAAGATGATGTTAGCGAACCCATTGTAGATGAGGCTCCCCATTTCCATGCCCATTGGCGCGTTGGGGAAAAGGCATATGTCGGTATTTCCGGTATTGGATTGCGCACATAGGGACTAGGACATTGGCGGCAAAGGAGAGTTACACTATTTCAGTCGTCGTATACAAAGGTATTACGGGGCCATGTCGATCGCTTGTAGAACCATAGCAATGGTACTCCAATGGGTGAGGAAGAACCCAACAACGTGATGAAGACATGCACAGAAAGTGGTGATGCCACACTTAGGGAGACAGTGGAGAAGATCCTAGGTCTATCTAGCCCCCTGCCCCTCATAGAGGTTCGATGATGGCTCTTGTGGAAATATTGGAAGTTGTCCCCTAAAAGTTTGTTCGGATTATTCTAGAAATCTCTGCATATATCAATGTCAACACCCGGATTTTTAAGTCCAGATACCTATTATGCCATACATCGCAATCCTAGAAAGATTGTTGTTGCGAGACATAACAGTCGATATCATAAGTCATCATTCATTACAAACCATAATCGTCTTATAAATTCAGATCACATGATCCAATATTACACAAATAGTTGATCTAATGATCAATGGACACATTACATAGCGGAAGCGTAATAGAAGTGGACTCTATAATCCACAGGCCAATGCTTGACGTTAGAAGATACTCCTAGTTGTCATAGACGTCCTGCTGGCCGTCGTCTTGGTACTGCGGTTCTTCTTCATATTCTGGCCATTGGAATAGCCAGGAACACAGCCGTGAGTACTTTAAAGTACTCGCAAACTAATACTAGTGTAAGTACTAATAATTTTAGTAAGGGGGTGCTAAGCTCTAGTCTTATTTGCATAAAGCCAATTTTAGTTCACAAACATTTAAGAAAAGACTCTTCATGTACTAACTAACTCAAGTGGGAACCATAGTGTCATTCCCACAACTCAGTTGTGATTCAAGTCGAATCACCATTCCATTCATCAACCCTTTTCAAGAAACATCTGACACCGGAAACAGTATGACCTTTCCAATCGTCCGTAACCGTGGACACGGCTATTCAAATAGATTTACACTCTGCAGGGGTTGCACACTTGTGCCACAACATTTGATTACATCCGTCAGGGATAACCCTGAATCACCGTAACTCGGTACGCGGATCATCAACCATAACCTTTCACTTACATACCCTAGTATAGGTACCTCTCCCCATGAGCTTGGCCTCCCAGTGAAGACAAACCGTCAGCCTAGGAACTGCACAGGGCTTGGGCCGTACATTCACCCCAATTCACATCATTTCACTTTCAACGGAGGCAGACTCGGCATAACCCCTATGATGCTTGTTCAGAGGGAACCCATACTAAGATGCATAAACTTCCAGTTAAGCCCTACCCATAATCAGGTATTGTGGGGGTACTCAAAATTGGAAAGGTATCGCATCCAACCCAACATCAGTTTTTATCAAAATTCACCATATCATTCAAGTCATATTCACCTTCAAAGATCTTTCAATAGAATGACTCATCATTCCAAGGTTTTCAAAATCCTTTCAAATCACAAGTTCCCATCTAGAGTAGTCAATTTTATTTGTTAGCACTAGCACTAGTCATGAGGGGTGCTATCTAGCTTATCAAGCTTTGAGGCTAACTTTGCTACTCTTGTAACTCTCTAAACTTAGACCAAAGTTAACTATAAAAGTAATCTTTGATAAACAAAGTAAAAGCTTGTAAGGGTAAAAACTTGGGATGGGATCATTGCAAATAAAGTAAAAGTAATGTTGCCTTGCTCAAATAGAGCTTTGCACTTGCAAGAATATTAGCTTGCCTTGGTTGGTGTACTGATCAAAGTGGTCTTCCTCTTCCTGGAAGTAGACCTCCTCCTCCTGGTACTCCTCGGTACTAGCGTCTAAAAACGGATACGAGGTAACAATCACCAAACAAGTTTTAAGAGCTATACTAAGCACACACAAGGTTCACACAAGCTAATTCTATCATCACAATACTAGTAACATGTTGGTTAACTTTGTTTCTTCTTTAAGAAAAATAATTTCCTCTCATTACATTATTGATTAGGATTTCTATTTAGGTCTTTGAAGAAATAATTTCCTCTCATTGAATCTTGTTAAGATTTAATCTCCTCAAATAAATAATGTATGAATCCATGTTGACCAAGGTCAACCATTCATAATCATCATTTGGGAAAATGATTTAAATGAAGTAGAGTACCTCATGCAATTTAACACTACCATAATCATAATTTAATATCATCAAGTAATTCAATATGAGAGTACGTAGACCATGGTCACTAACTCATGTTGAGTTACTTGAGACAAGATTTAAATGAGGGAAAACCTCTCATAAAGTTTAATAAATAGTTTTAGACAATATCAATTGACTAGAAATAGCCATAGAGCCCTTATTTAATCTAGACCATGATCATACAAAGTAACCAGGTGATATTTTTACATAAACATGTAGAGTATGTGAAATGTGATTTATGAGAGTTAGAATCAACTCAAAAGAATTTTTGGTTGAATTTCAAATAAAGTTTGAAGTTTTAAAAGGCCCTGCCTTGTTATTTTTGTCACATTAATTCTACAAAGAATCTCATGATGAGACCAGTGGGGTTGGATAGAGCTTTTCACAAGCTTTCCAACAATACCAAATTCATCAAATTTGGCCCAGGGATTTGATTCTATTCAATTTTGAAAATGGAACCAGTAATCAAATTTGAATTAAACTAGAAAATCGAATTTGAATTCGGTGGGCCTGGCGGGAAACGAAACTGGGCCGAACCGTTTGAAAAGTGCAAAAGCCAGCCCACCACGCGTCCATCACGCGTGGGCTGCCTGACAGGGTGGGCTCCACCTGTCAGCGAATCATAACACGCGAAGGGGTATGGGTGAATCTGAGATGCAGGATTAGAAGGGGATCTGACGGTCGTGGATCGTCGTCGTCTCCGACGAGATCCGGCGTCTCTGGCGGCGAGGCTAGGGGGTCGGAGGGCCTACCGGTGCTCCGGTGATCGACGGAGATGTGCGCAGCGACGTTGGCGTGGACGACGATGCTCCAGGTACACGCGGCTCCGCTCGAGGTGGCTCCAATTGACGGCGATGATCTGCGGGTACTGGCGGGCTCCAACGTCAAATTGGCGCTGCTCCGGCGTCAAATTGGCGCTGCTCTGGCGGGGATGTGGCTAGGTAACTGGTCGAGGAGAAGCAAGGATGAGAGGAGAGTGAGATGCTGTGAAGAATGGAGGAGCGGGGGTGCTCTATTTATAGCGGCGGAGTGAGGCCGAGGTGCTGCGGCGAAGGCGACCATGGCGATGCGGCTGCAGCGAGCTAGCGAGCTAGGCGAGGGCGCGGAGCTGTTCAGCGTGTCCAGGCGGTTCTCCTGGCGGCAACGGCGCGGCTGGGCGGTGCCTAACTTGGTCGGGGGCAAGCGGAGTACTGCGCGTCCATGGCGGGATTTGGTTTCGTCTCCGGCGACGGCGGGCGCGGGTCGGAGAAATGGGAGTGTCCGCGGTGTTCCTGGTGCAGTGGTGAGTCTCAAGGCGGAAGAAGGGGTCCAGGGGAGGCGCGAGGCGTCGAGGCGACGCGTGCCCGTGGCACGCTCCGTCGTGCACGCGTCGATGTGGCCATGCACGTCCTGGCGACACAGGGCATCGCGGGCGCGGCGCGTGTTGGTCTCTGTGGCCTTCTTCTCCGACAATGGCTAGTCTAGGCTGGTCCAGGGGAGCAAGGTGAAGCTGGATGGCATGGCGGGCAAGGCTAGAGAGGAAAGGAGGGAGAGATTGCATGTGCATGGTGAACATGGCCGGCATGGCATGGCATTGCCATGTCTAGCCCTTTCTAGGGTTGGGCAGCAGTGGCATTTGGTGTTAGAGGGGACCAGGGGACAGGGTTGAGCAAGTGGAACCAAAATTTGGCCAAACACTATTTGAAATAGTGAAGTTTGGATTTGGTTTGATTTTGCTCACAAGGTGTTTGCTATAGTGGCCGCATGAAATGGCTTTGCAAAATTTTGAATGAAATTTGGTGAGCTTGATTCAAATGATCAAAGACACACAATGGTGGTGGTGGTGTTCAAAAATAAAAAGATTTGTGACAAATTCAAAATGGCACTAACTAGAATCTGTTAAAAAATTCCAACTTTGCTTGATCATAACTTTGAATCTAGCAAAAATTTGCAGGGGTGTGCTTTACCAAAGTTGTTCACCTTGAAGTGGTCTTGGATGAGGTGCAAAGAGTTGGCATTGTTTGGTTTGAAAATATCTTTAAAATGAGGCTCAAAGTAGGCATCAGGGTAAAAATGGCAGTTTTGACCATTAGTGCATGTGAGCATAATTTGATTTCAAATTTGACTTGATTTGAGTTTCTTTGATTCCAAAAGTGTTTATAAGTGTTTTGCAACATTCTCCAACCAGTGGTGCAAGCCAAAATGGTCTAGTTTGAAGATTTGCAAAAATGGCATAAACCATATGTGAGGGTTTTGAGATTTTTTTATATTTCTTCCTTTTCTTCTTCTTTCTTATTCTTTGTGATCTTCCAAGGATCAAGTGAGGGTTTTAGGTTATAGCACATGGTACAAGGTTGCAAACACTCATCATGGCAATCACACAGAGAATTGAGTATGAGCACTATGCATAGCACATGTGTTAATAAAAGTTTTTGTTGGTTCTAAAATTTGATTAATTGAACTTCTTCTTCTTCATTGATTTGAAAATTTGGGATGTTACAATCAATTACGAGATATTGCAGATGGATGTCAAAACGTCGTTTCTAAATGGAATTTTAACTGAGGATGTATACAACCCGAAGATTTTGTCGATTCAAAAAATGCTGGAGAAGGTGTGCAAACTTTACCATTCCATTTATGTAATGAAGAAAGTATTGGAATCTTCACTTTGATGAAGTAGTCAAGAGGTTTGGCTTCATCAAGGACGGTGAGGAGGGGTGTGTATACAAGAAAATAAGAGGGGGCACATTAGCATATCCGATTTTATATGTGGACGACAGATTCTTAACACAATAAAAAAATTCATTGAAAAATAGCTTCTCAATGATCATCTTACGTATTAGACATTAAGATATATATATATATAGGGATACATCAAGGCGCCTAATAGAGGTAGTCATAGTAGAGATCAAGACAAAGTCAAAAAGGATCAAGATTGGAGATTCCAAAGAGAGGATCCCTTCAAGTGGTAATTGTCAACCCAATTAGCAAAACTCGGTGTCCTTAGACACATGATGAGTGGGAATACATGAGTAATATTCCATATGCTTTAGAAATCAGATCAAATCATGTATGTCATGATTTGCACACGTCCAGATGTGTCATGTGGTGTAAGAGTTACGAGCATATATCCGAGTGACCGTGGAAATTAAGGATCATTGAGCACTATTCAAATTGATTCGTAAGTACTTGCGAAGAACAAAAGACACATTTCTCATATATAGAGGTGATAATGAGCTAATTGTAAAGGGTTACACTGATGCAAGTTTTTGTCAATTATCCTAATGATTTTAAATCTTAGTGAGGCTATGTGTTTACCTCTAATGGAGGTGCGATGAGATGGAAGAGCTCTAAGAAAAATACAATTATGGATTTTACAACAGAACAAGAGTATATATCAGCTTCGGGAGCAACAAAGGACAACATTTGCATAAAGAAGTTCGTCACGTACTTGGTGTGGCTCCAAGTGGGCAAATGGAGATATATTGTGAAAATAATGTGCCATAGCACTAGCCAAGAAGTCTAGGTCCCACCAGAAGAACAAACACATACAACACCGGTATCACCTCATTCGATAGTTCGTGGAAGAGGGTAACATCGAGATGTGCAAAGTTCGTACAGATCTAAATGTGTCATATCCATTTA
Organism: Lolium rigidum; assembly: GCF_022539505.1. Taxonomy (NCBI): domain Eukaryota; kingdom Viridiplantae; phylum Streptophyta; class Magnoliopsida; order Poales; family Poaceae; genus Lolium; species Lolium rigidum. Next base: position 220,795,169 of record NC_061510.1, read on the forward strand.
CGAAGCCTTTGGTGGATCCAAAGTATGAGCAACACCAGGCAACCATGGGTGTTAGACTGCTTACTAAATTTGAATATTGACTATACTATAAGCGAGAGATTGTTGGAAATATGCCCTACGGGTGTTAGACTTCTTAATATGTTGTTTTTATTTTCTCAAGACAAGTATTATCGTTTACTTTACTGGTTTCTTTGGCCCTTAAGAATAACATAGATTTATACACCGAATAGTGATACCATTTAATATTATGTATGTAACTAGATAACTATAAAAGTGAACTATATGTATACCAGAGAGTATACCATAGTTCTAGTTCCGCCACATAGAGCTGACTAGTGAGTCTCACCTTACAACACTTCTCAAAAGTTAAATGGGATAAAATCCACACATGCTGCGCTGAATGCGGGTAAGTAGAAGAAGGGGCAAGTGTTGACACAAATGACAAACATGTGTAAAATTTGAATTTAATCCGATTAATTTGACCCTGCACCGTCCAATCCAAAAAGAGGGATCACTTGCGTGCTTGATGATTCGTTGAGCAACCCGACTATCTTTTTTATGGCGCGGCAAGAATCTTTGTAGTTAGCAAGCACATCAATGTCGCTCTTGCAGGGAGGCCTAAGATGAACTAGATAGGAGCTGTCTAGCAGTTGAACACCAAACGTACATAGAGACACAAGCAAGATGGTCCGCACACCACACAAGATAACAAAAAGGAAACAATTTTGATTCCGTTCAAGGGCGGTGCCAACTTGCTGGAGTTGTATCCAGATAAAGTCGTTGAATTTTTGTCAATCAAAAACACTACTTCCTCCATCCCATAAAACAGATACATTCATATTTTAATAAATTTAAGACATGTTTCAATGGATAGTGGAAGTACGCTTATTGCGTGATATTTCATCAGGTGATCTAACCCTATAGTTAAATGGGTCAGGAAAGCGGGGAATCCAGCGCATGGTTTCAACCGTTTATCTGATGTTTTGAGATTTGTATGTTTGATCAAGTTTGTACTCGCCAACACTGCTTAACCTCCACACTTAGCTGACCACATGTCTAACCATCAGTGTCCTGGTTTATCCCCGTGTTCATCTCCGCCGAGTCTTATGGGTCGCGAACCCACACCAGATCAACCTCCATTGCAGAACAACACCGGTCGTACCCTGACCGATGACGAGTTCACGTATCCCTTGAACCTCCGAGTACCCGTCCGAACTACGTCTCACCCACTTTTTTCGTTGTATTAGACTTCGACTCTCTGCCTGCTTACGTCGTAGCCCCTCATCAGCCGATTGGAATCTTGCTTCACCTTTAACATGACCCATGTAGCTAGCTAAGTTACCTCATGCACCGTCCACTTCAAGCTCTCCAATACACGCCATCTTGAATCAACCCCGCGCCATGCAGCCTCTAAACCTCGCTCTGGTACCACTTTTAACGTTGGAGGCGCAAAATAGATCTACCGATAACAAGCAATCACAGCACGACACCGAGATTTGGTAACGCAGTTCGGCAAACGCCTACATCTGTGGGACATGTTTTCCGAGCGCTCATCCCTAGGTACTATCATGGTACCATCGACGACAAGCACACCGATGCGTACAGACACATCAGATCTACAAACACCACGCCGGCCCAGCGTCCCTGCCACGGGCGCCGGACCGTCCCCGAAAATCAATCTTGTGTCTAACTTAGCTTTCGTCTACTCTATTTTGACTACTTCTGGTTTCTTTATATATTAGACCAGGTTACAGAGTTTGACAACATATTTTTTTTTCTTTTTTTTCGAAATGGGGAGTGTAACCCCGGCTTCTGCATCATGATGATGCACACGGCCTTTTATTAATCAAAAGTTTTATTCAGTCTTACATAGAAAAATCTCAATCATCGCCTACAGTTGATACAAAAATCAACCAGCATAATAAAAAACTAGCAAAACTACACATCATTGTAGTCTCCTAGTATGACGCCAGCCAGCCTGGCACAAGATATCCTGAGCGACCGTCAGGAGTTTGACAACATGTAACATTCCATTAATTACAAGTCTAATTATAGCACTACGCATACACATACTTGACACATGTTTCAACACTCGTAAACCTGGCGTTAGTTTTGTTCCATCTCTATCAAAAGTTTATCAACACTGATATAGGCGAATCCAACAGTCCCTAAGCAGGGAACGCGTCCAGGCTTCCGGCCGACGACGCAGCCTAGTTTAATAAAATATTGATGAATATTTTGATAAAAATTTAGCCAGACTATAATACATCAGATTTAATGAAAATCTTAGGTCCACCACTGAACACCGAGCAGCAGATGAGCCGCACTCGTAGAACACTTGAGATTCAGGTCATGCATCTCGTATTGTCACTTGCCAGCACACTCGGGTGAAACTGACCTGACATGGACGCAACCAAAGTGATAGTCGTATCAACGGACGGCAGCCGTGCGTGCGTGCATCAGTGCTTTGGTTTTCTTTTCTACGCGGCTGTTGGAACCATGCGATCTTTTTGCACACTTGTAGCAAAAAGAAATTTCTGCCTTGATGCAGTTGGTGATGTGATGCTCAACACCGTAGGGTACGACACGTCAACATTGTACCAAGACAATTTGGTTGCTGTCTATGGAGTGTGGACACATGAATCGGGGAGGTACGTTTTGGGAGCTAGTCTTTTCTCAAAAAAAGAAAATAAATTATGACAAACACTCCTACATATGCATATATCAAGAGTTATCGTGTATATATATGGCGGGCCAGGTTTTCGGCAGCTGGTCTCTGGCTAATTTTTCGATAAAGAAAATATATTAATATCAAAAGTGTTACACTTAGCCTCTGTAACAACGCAACATTCTAGTGGCAGTACGGATGCACACAACCAAAAAAGATAAAAAAAAGTTAGGAAATAAAAATCCCGCTACAACATTTCAGACCTAGCAACAACAATATAACCACCACAGTGACAACAACAGAAATACAGACTCTCCAAAAGCGACGCCTCCAATGAGGGAACGGTGCACCAGCGTCATCATCGCCCGACCAAAGGTCTTAGGTTTTCACCCTGAAAATAGTCCGCGCTCTCAAAACAATGCCTCCAACAAGGTCATTGCCAGATACAACCAGTTAAGGCCAGACCTTGGGTATTCACCCTGAAAGGTAGGGCTCTGAACTTCACCTGTGCGGCCGCCCCACTTGCATACCACTGCTGCGGAGCCTGGAACGCCAAACAAGTCCCTCAACATCGCGGAGACTTGAACCTCCTTTATCTAGTCCGCCAATCCGGCCTTCATGATATTCCTTCTTCTGACTTTACCATGGACCAAAAAGTCACTTGATGTCAACACAGAATAGAGCTTCGTGCCGTCTCTCTAGAACCAAACGATCGGAATAAAAGCATGGGCGCGCGCGACCGAATACCACCCGACCCAGCAAACTCCAGGCGAAAGATGCACTGTTCCATTCACCGGTGGAGCTTTCCGGAACTCATCTCTCCAGCCAGATCAAGGCAAACCGACCTCCGGTAGGTCTTCATCTTCGCTTGCGAGAAACCCGAGGACCGCCACCAAAACAAAGCAAGACCAGCAGCCCCCACGCCGCCAGTCACTCCCGTCGGATCACCAGGGAAGAAGAAAGCGGCGCAGATCATGAGTACCACCGCCGAACCGCTGCCGGGGGCGAAGGATGCCACCGCTCCACCCACTCTTCCATAGCTACTGGTGAAGTGCATCAGGCCCCGGCCACGCCGCCGTGCCGCTCGGCGTCCTCAACCGGCGTGTCATCACCTCCCATGATGTGCCACCGCGGAAGCCCTCTCCACCCCCATTGTCGTTCGACGGAAGGGGCACCGCCACCGGAGCCGGCAGCAGCGGCGGCCTGAGGGGTGGCTGCTAGGGTTGGGGGCGGGATCCTCCGCCGCCGCCTGGGAGGGGGGCGGGAGAGGAGGTAGGGTTGCCGGCTCTATACCTACTAACTCTCTTTTTCTTAATTACTAAATACTCCATCTATTTCATAATTCCCGTCATAGATTTAGATATATATATTCTTGTTTTTTGTTGGCGCGGCAAGACAAAAGTAGCTCTCATGAATCTAGCGATTGGCAAAGAACACCTTAAGATCATCTCCAAAGCGTCCCCAAAACATGCTGAATTTAGCGAATGGGGGACGCAACTGGCTCGTGCCGCATGACGCGTCCCCTAAAACTACCTCCAAACATAGATTCAAATAGTTCACATTTAAAAGAGATTGTCCCCGCCGAAGTCTTCACGATCAAAATACTAGACGCGATCATATTACAGACCAGGGGTGCAAATTAAACATAATTTAGAAGAAGGGGTTCAACGACGTCGAAGGTGCATCCTGAGTCGACATAGGCCCGTCAAGCACGACGACCTCGTCGTGCTCTGCCCGATCTGGCTGCTCCATCGCCGATGTCGAGGCCGATGCCGATGTCGATGCAAGTGTACTAGCAGACACTATTGGCGACGCACTTGATGGTGCCGTCGCCGCCTTCGGGGGTAGGGTTGCTACCGCTGCCTCGGCCGCCGCTATCTTGGCATAGATCTCGTCGAGGAACATGCCTTTGTAGAAGTTGTAAGCCACCAGCGTCCGGGGATCCATTCCAACTGTCGACGCGGTCAACAGGGAGAAGTCCTCTTTGTGTTTCTTGAGCTCCGTCTTCTCTTCTTGCCTCTTGAGCAGCGTCGCCCACCTTTCGTCGGCCATTTTGTCGCGAACAAGCAGGGTCGAGGAGACCTCAGCGAGGCACTTTGTGATCGATGACTGCGTCTTCTCGGTCACCGCTGCATCCACCAAGGCTGCCTTGGTAACCTTGTTGCCGATAAGGCACCTTGCCGATGTTGCAAGCGGCGCATCCAGATCAAATGCGCCATCTTCCCCATTCGACAAGGAAATACACGTCAACCGTCACTTCTCGTTCTGTTTGAGCTTGCTATAGTAATGCAGCAACACGAAAGTCCTATACCATTCTGAATTCTTCCGGTACAGCCCTATGGCACGGTTGAACTAATCAAAGGAAGTGCAATAGACTATCGGATCGTGATAGAAAGAGGCACTAAGCTGGTGGTAGAATGAGGCGTACCATATCACCGACGTTTGTGCGGCTATCCGCTCTGTTCTCGAGCACGGAATGGAATCCATGGAACATGTTCACCGACGCGTAGATGATGGCCCAACGCACATTACCTTTTGGCTCCTCTTGATTGGCATCGTGCGGTAATCCGTGTCGACAAATTTGCGCTCGTCGAACTCTGTCTTGATCCTCACCCAGTACTTCCCATACTTTTGGTTAGCGCTGATGACCGAGTCGTGGCTCGCCGTCGCCCCGACTCGCAGAGGCACTGATCTTCCAGAACCTTCCACTTGGGGCATCGTGAGCCTGATGCATTCTTCTTTCTTACGCCGGCCACGTCAACCTCCACGAGATCGTCTGCATCCTCCGCGGCATCCACCTGCTCATCTTCTTCGTCGCCGTCCTCTTCGTCATCCTTGTTGCCGTCCTCCTCCTCGTCCTCCACGTCCTCGTCCTCCTCGCGCGCTGCCTCCTCGAACGGAGCACTAGCGCCCTCGAATTGGAGCGGACCCATGCTTACAGTGAAGACAACGTCGTCCGCACCGTGGCCTTGCTGGCGTTGCTGCTCGTCGTACGTCGGGGAGAACACAGCGTTCGGGTTGAAGCCTCCATGCGCCAGCGCATCCTCGTAACGCGATGACAAGCGCGGTGCCAGACACCCGGGCGTCGTCGTTGTGGCCACGCCAAAGAAACCAGGTATCGACGGGGACACCACTCTCGGAATGTACGCGCTAGTCGACGAACTCCATGGGCTCGTGGCGGTCGCAGCGACACACGCGGCCAGCGCGGCCTTCTGCTGCACAAGCGATGCCGCAGTCTTTCTTCGCTTGCTCCACCACCCGACGCTCCCTCCGCTCCGCCGTCGACAACTTGCGCCGCAGATAGTCTTCCTGCCACCTTTCTTCCGTCCAGTCGTTTGGCTTCATCTTTGCCGCCAACGCCTTTCGCGGCTTCGCGAAGCGCACCTTCGACCCCTTCGTCACTGCCTCCTTGCCCGTTGGATTGGTGGCCGATTTCTTGGCCAGTTTTTTGGGGCCTGTCAGCGTCATGGCAGGGAGAGAGTAGCGGCGGGAGGGATAAATGAATCGGTGGGAGGTGTGAAATCTTTTGGCAGGGTAGAAAATTGTTCGGCTGGCGGCGGGATGTGGCGGGAGAGGCGCGATGTGGCGGGAGACTGGATAAATTTTAATAGGCCAATGACGCGTTAGGCCCGCCACTCCTCGCCTCGCTTCGCGCTCTGTCCCGCGCGCCCGAAGCATCCCCTGTGGAGCGGGGATATCGGGCAGCCGGATAGCATACTGGGTCGGGCAAGGGCGATAGGGGAAGGGACGCGCGACTGGTCCGATAAATATCCGACACGCCCTAAAAATCTTTAGGAGATGAATACGGATGGAGATGCTCTAAGCAAAATCATATTGTGAGCAACATCGCACTACTAATTGACCAGCAACCCTCCATACGCCTGTCCTGAATATGTTCGCACGCTTCGCACATCACCACTTCTGAATCCACCAAGAGCACACGTGCAAGTGCCAGAGGAAAAAGAAGAGAAGATACTTCCAAACTCCCGGTGACCCCGATTGGACAGTGGGTAGACAAAGGTTAGGCAAGTGGCCAATCGCCATGCATCGCCATCGCCGTAGGGAATAAAACTTGGCGGCACAGCACACTATACACTGCACCTGTTGGCGTCTAGATCACTGTGCAAAAAATCAAGGGGACAGCTTCCATGCCAGTATCTATCCTCTCCCGAGCACACCAGTTTGGCTGATAGCTTTGCTTCTCCCAACTAACCTTCAGATACAGATGCACAGATTCTCCTTTTCAGTTTGTCGTTTTCAGTGTGCGCAACTTGGTTTTGAGAGTTTGAGATCTTCAAAATACTAGTGCTAGAGCAACTGTTTGTGCCTGAGATGCACAACAGCACAAGTGGATGTGGAAGGCTACGCTCACGCAACCAGCATGTCTATTAGTCGGCTAACAACCCAATTCTTGTCAAGCAAATAAAGTAGGATTGGCCGATAGATCACGGCCAATCATATCTTCCACATAGCATGTATAAGCTTGGTGATGCGGCAGAAACACGCCCCTGTTGGCAAGCTAATATTGGATTGAATGCATCAACAAGCTCATCAGAAAATTCAAGGAGACGAAGAAGGACGTACAATATTCTTCAACACTACCCCTCTTGCGCTCTGCCAGACCTTAAACGTGGAACTGATGTGGGCTGCAACTAACTTTTTATAATAGTGTGTTGAATTAGTCCCGACTCTTGAACTTGGGATCTTTTTTGTGGTCTGGTAAGATAGTGAATTGCATGTGTCAAGATAGACAATAGACAAGATATTCTAACCTCGAACACTACCCGCTAACGGTAGGACCGCACTTTGCAATATCCCTACCGAGCGCGGTGCATCTAAGTGACATAAGCCACAATTGGATACCGCGTTTTGTCGTTAGATTGAGTTTGTTGTTGCAGATTATGTTTGTGTTGTATTTATTCTATTATATCTGCGACAGGCAAATAAAAATAATTGTTGGTTGACACATATATATAAATCTATGATTCTACCAAACATAGCATCGATCCAATTGGTGAAAGCAGTGTTGCACAATAGCCGCAAAGTGGAACAGATATATATCCATCATCTTTGGTTGGTTGATTGGAGGGTAAACCAAAAGTGAAAGCTAAGGTTCGGGATGATAGCGGCCACCTTTTTTTTGACAATTCCTTTGACGGCCAGCTTGTAGTGGGCATGAAAAAGGTGGATGTGTGATTTCAACTAAATATACTGCTTGTCATTCAGAGCTCGAGACTTTCTTTGTGTCCTTTTCCATGTGAGAAAACAGGCAAGCACCTAGAACGACACTTGTCGATCCCTTGGTTGGACGCCTAACACGACAAAATGGATTTGGCTTTATTGACCATCCCAACGCATACGGTTGTGTGGCTTAAAGCATCTCTTCCCCAAAGCGGCCCCAAACACGCGGATTTATCATTTAGGGATGTGTTTCATTCGTGCCACGTTTAGGGAACATCGCTCCAAAATATTGTATTTTTATTTTAATAGATAGAAGAAATGTGTAGGCAACGCTGTGGTAATATTCAAAGCGGTGCAACATAAACAAATTACATATAAAAACTTCGAAAAAACATAAACAAATTACATATAAAAATTTAAACTACTTCTTCTTTGATGCCCCCACCTCGTCGTCCTCACGGTGGCGCTTCCTGCTCGTCACCTCTTCCGAAGAGGCGGTGTCGTTCGACGCGTCGGAGGAACTTGTCTCCTCCTAGTCATCGATGGTGCTCGCCGGCTGCGCTTTCGCCTTCGCTTTCGCCTCCGCCTCTGCCTTCGCCCGGGCCGCCGCCGCCTCCTCAGCCTCTTCATCCTCCTCCTCCGCCTCCTCCTCCTCCTCCTCGGCCTCCCATTCCTCCTCGCTGTCCGGCGGCGGGAATCATCGCTGCTAGGCGTCGCAACTTTGTCCCACCAATGGCGCCATCCCGGCGGCTTACCCTCGTTGTCGGTGTCTGATGGCAGCTGAGAGAGGTCGCTCATTGTGAGAGAGGAGAGCTTTCGATGAATGGCGTCGGCCGGTTGTAGATCAGAAAGCGCATACATAGGGGTCTTATTGAGCATGGATGAATGGCGGCGCAGATATCGAAGAGAGCGGCGGTTGCTCTTCCGCGGAGTTCGCGCTCCATTCCGGCGGTTCGCACATCGATCGACGCGGTTGCCAATGCGACGGTTCCCCTTCCCGGCAACTACACCGTCACTAGGTAGGCGGCGGTTGAGCATCCGGTCGCTGATGCATCGGGCCCGCGTCTCCTGGCCTCGCATTTCGTTGTGTCCGGCGTGCCCGGAGCGTCCCCTATGTAGCGGGGACGGGCTCGGGGCACCGGACACCGTATTGTCCCACGTCGGGCGGAAAAGGCCTTTGGGGCGCGTGGCTGGGAACGATTTTTTGTCCGGCGCGCCCCAAATCCCTTTGGGGGCGCTTTGGGGGACACGGCTGGAGATGCTCTTAGAACTTAGCTTCGGGCCTTTCTTTCAGTTCATTAAACCACCTACAAGGATCAGAGACGCTCCCCTCGTGTCGCCCCCTCGAGGCGGCCGAGGGGGCGAAACACTAGGCCCACCGCCACCTCTCTCCCCCACTGTTTTCCTCCTCCTCGTCGTCGTCCCTGGAGGCGCCACCGGGTTAAGCCCGAGACGCCGGTGAAGGGGCGGCGGAGATTTGGGCTCTTGGCTCCCCGCGCGGTGGCTAGGTGGAGGAACGCCGCACCAGACTCGCCATGGCCGATGCTGCTGCTCGGTGGGTTCCCTGCTCCGACGGCTTGGCCTCTGGCTCGGCCTCAGGTAAGGGTGGATTCTGCTGGCGGCAACCTCGGTGGGAGCTAGGAATCTCAGGGCGGTGGCCTTGGTCTGGTGGTGGTTCGGCACTAGCTTGGCAGCGGCCGGTGTTGGCCGGCTTCTGCGGTGTCCATGACGCGGAGCCGGTGGGTGCTGGCTTTGGCTCGGCCCCCCCTCGGTGGTCTCGCGTCGCCAGATCGGAAGTCGCCAACCCCTCCTCTCCTCTGATGAGCCCAATCTTGCTGGTTTCGAATCGACCTAGATTGTGGCGAGGCTCTACGACCGGGAGAAATCCCTGACCGGCTTTGTCGGTCACGACGGCGATGACGCCATGGGCACCGCCTTCCCTATTTTGGGCCCCGTCGAGGTACTGTCCTTTCCCCCTCTCCTAAGTCCCCAGGTGAAAACCTAATCTTGGATTGGGTCGCGGTGGCGCCATGGCGTTGCTCCCCTTGTTGAAGGCGTGGTCTTGGGGTGCTTGATGAGGTTGTGGGCGTCTGATGTGCGGTTGGAGGTCTGTCGGTGTCTTCTCCAGCTTTTCGAGCAGTTTCGTCTCCGCTGTGCTCGATCTCCGGTGTGTTGCGGTGATTCTCGATGTGTTTGTCTAGGCGTTGCTTGTACGGATCTTCTCCTTCAGCTCTCGCCATTATTTTGCATCCAGGCTCAGGGGAGCGTTTCCATCGGCCGACGGTTCGGCGCCCTTCGAGCCAGGGCGAGGAGGCAGGGAGCCTTCTTCGACGATGGACTGGATGTGGCTGGTGTGCGACTGCCTGGTGTGTTTCCATGTTAAGCCACACCCGCTGGTTTCATCTGGAGTTGCAATGGCACCGAGTTGCTGATTGCGAAGGAGGACCATGCTATTGCAAGCTATTCTTCAATCGTTTTTGTTGTTTGGTTGTTTTAGTTGTGTTGTAAGCTGTTTTCAGCATCCATGTAATCTGCCGTTGTGGCATTATTAATTTAAAGCTAGGCTAAGGCCTTATGTTTATTAAACCAGCTACAGCTTGGAAATTTTTCTCCATAAAGGTTCTTAATTTGGAAAATATACTACTTTGTGATCAGTTCCAAGAAACAAAGGTTCTTCGGGAATAGCATACCAAGAGTTCAGCAAATGTTCCAAGAAACACCATACATGTGATCAGTACCGGATCAAAAATTTCAACAGGGATGATTTCAGTGATAGGAAACCACAATAAGCATCAATAGAAGAACCAGTACGCGCTGGATGTATCTTTTGCATCTCACACGGTTCGGAGTTTCCACGCCATCACACGGTTGTGGCAAATATTTATGTTGCAAATGATGTTGATCAGGTTGGCACACTTTGCACAAGAGTTGACGACAAAATATAGAATAACCTGCTTTGTGAACGAACACGTACGCTCGCTTTCGTGTTGCTAAATTCAGTTTGCGATATTTAGACGCCGTTCTTTTCCCATAGCGGCTGGGGCAGTGGGCATCGTATAACACCTAGAAACTCTCTCCCAGAAAAAAAAAGGAATAAATCTCTTGGAATCTTTGCCAATTAGAACTGGTTCGCAACGTTCGATCAGTTTGGTGGCAGAAAGTAAGGTACACGTGCGGCATCATATTCTCCACTTCCTGATTCCTCATCGTGGATTGAGTTAGTTAGAGAGAGATTCTCATTCCTGCATGATGCACTTGTATCTCATTTCCTTTTTAGTAAAAGAATATACTACGCCTTTCTATGGAACGAAGAAATACTCACATTGGAAACAAATACGTACAGGCATATAATTCTAAGTAGGAAAACAGTCTAGGTCTTTTTTCTTACATGATTGCATAGTAATATGGTATTCCAAGTTATGGAGAAAACCAAACATGCGCGATAATTTGCTATTCCGCTGACGTTAATATCTCCAAATTTGATACTCACCCTAATCCATAATAAGTGTCGCGGTTTAATACAATCAACCACACATACTCACCTCCAAGCAAGAACTTTTACAAGTGGATTTTTTTTTCCGAAACGGAGGCAAAAGCTTTGCCCCATTTATTCATTAAGAAGAAGGTGCCCGGTTTTTAGGAGAAAACCGGGTAAAAACCAACAACAACAACAGTGCTAGAGCACACCCAAACCACACACACTCCGCTAGAAGGGCACACCCAGCCACCCTAGCTACCCACAAAAGCTAAGAAGCTCAAATCGGTCTATGCCAAACAGCTGGCTCATCGAGGAGAGACCGGCAGCTCCGCTTCTGACGACGAGCCTCGGAGAGGAGATGCGCAAGACAAGCGTCGAATAGGACCTTCACCGGACCGCCCCTCGAAGGTCATCGTACACCGCCCGAGGGTGGCTTCGACTTCATAGCAAGGAGAGACCACCACGAAGACATTCGAACACGCCGGAACGGAGCCGACTAACATGACCTTGCCGCAACCAAACCTTGGTCACCACCATCGTCGTTGCCTCTCAATCCTCCACCCGGAACACCCGCATCTCCGGTTGACGTCCTGCCAACCCAGATGCCATGTGTGTCAAGGCCACCGGAGGGCGCAAAAGGGATCACCAACTTCAAGACGACGCCCTCAAGAGGGGACACTGATACGTCTCAAACGTATCTATAATTTCTTATGTTCCATGCTACTTTTATGATGATACTCACATGTTTTATACACACTTTATGTCATTATTATGCATTTTCCGGCACTAACCTATTGACGAGATGCCGAAGTGCCAGTTGTTGTTTTCTGCTGTTTTTGGTTTCAGAAATCCTAGAAAGGAAATATTCTCGGAATCGGACGAAATCAACGCCCACGATCTTATAATTCCACGAAGCTTCCAGAACACCGGAGAGGCACAAGAGGAGGGCCACAGGGGGCCCACACGTGTGGGCGGCGCGGCCAAGGAGCCAGGCGCGCCGCCCTACTGTGTGGTGGCCCCGTCAGCCCTCCGACTCCGCCTCTTCGCCTATTTAAAGCTCTCTGACCTAAATCTTCGATACGAAAAAGCCACGGTACGAGAAACCTTCCAGAGCCGCCGCCATCGCGAAGCCAAGATCTGGGGGACAGGAGTCTCTGTTCCGGCACGCCGCCGGGACGGGGAAGTGCCCCCGGAAGGCATCTCCGTCGACACCACCGCCATCTTCATCAACGCTGATGTCTCCCATGAGGATGTAGGGATACGTTGCATAGAAAACAAAAATTTTCCTACCGCGAGAACGCAAACCAAGCCAAGATGTAATCTAGAAGATGGGAGCAACGAGGAGATGATCGAGACTCACCCTTGAAGATTTCCAAAGCCTACAAGATGAGGCTCTTGTTGCTGCGGTAGACGATCACTTGCCGCTTGCAAAGCGCGTAGAAGATCTTGATCACGGTGCCACGATCGGGCAAGCACCTCCGTACTCAGTCACACGTTCGGTGTTGATGAAGACGACGTCCTTCTCCCCGTTCCCGCGGGCAGCGGAAGTAGTAGCTCCTCCTTGAATCCGGCCGCACGACGGCGTGGTGGCGGTGGCGATGGAGAACTCCGGCGGAGCTTCGCTAAGCGTGCGGGAGAGGTGGAGGAGAGAGGGGGTGGCCGACCACTATGGGGTGCGGCCTCCTTGAGGGCTTGTGGTGGCCGGCCCCCTCCCCTTGTCCCTCATTATATAGGTGGAACACCCAAGAGTTGGTCTACAAGTCTTCGAATAAGACCCCAAACCAAAACCTTCCATATGACATGAAACCTACCCAAGGTGGGATTCCCACTTGAGGTGGGACTCCCACCTTTCCTTGGGAGGGGGTGGCCGGCCACCCTAGGGGAGTCCACTTGGGACTCCTCCCCCTTAGGGTTGGCCGTCATGGGTGGTGGAGTCCCTCCGGGACTCCGCCTTCCAAAGTGATTTCTTCCGGAATTTTCTAGAACCTTCTAGAACCTTCCATAAATGCACCGGATCATTTCCAAACTTGGAATATGACTTCCTATATATGAATCTTATTCTCCGGACCATTCCGGAACTCCTCGTGATGTCCGGGATCTCATCCGAGACTTCGAACAATACTTCGAACTCCATTCCATATTCAAGTTCTACTATTACAACATCAAACCTTAAGTGTGTCACCCTACGGTTCGTGAACTATGTGGACATGGGTGAGAACTCTCTCCGACCAATAACCAATAGCGGGATCTGGAGATCCATAATGGCTCCCACACATTCAACGATGACTTAGTGATCGAATGAACCATTCACATACGATACCAATTCCCTTTTCCACACGATATTTTACTTGTCCGAGGTTTGATCATCGGTATCACTCTATACCTTGTTCAACCTTGTCTCCTGACAAGTACTCTTTACTCGTACCGTGGTATGTGGTCTCTTATGAAATTATTCATATGCTTGCAAGACATTAGACGACATTCCACCGAGAGGGCCCGGAGTATATCTATCCGTCATCAGGATGGACAAATCCCACTTGTTGATCCATATGCCTCAACTCATACTTTCCGGATACTTAATCCCACCTTTATAACCACCCATTTATGCAGTGGCGTTTGATGTAATCAAAGTACCTTTCCGGTATAAGTGATTTACATGATCTCATGGTCGAAAGGACTAGGTAACTATGTATTGAAAGCTTATAGCAAATAACTTAATGACGTGATCTTATGCTACGCTTAATTGGGTGTGTCCATTACATCATTCATATAATGATATAACCTTGTTATTAATAACATCCAATGTTCATGATTATGAAATTAATCATCTATTAATCAACAAGCTAGTTAAGAGGCTTACTAGGGACTCTTTGTTGTTTACATATCACACATGTATCAATGTTTCGGTTAATACAATTATAGCATGGTATATAAACATTTATCATAAACATAAAGATATATAATAACCACTTTTATTATTGCCTCTTGGTCATATCTCCAACAGTCTCCCACTTGCACTAGAGTCAATAATCTAGATTACATTGTAAGGTACCTAACACCCATGGTATTCTGGTGTTGGTCATGCTTTGCCCTAGGGAGAGCTTTAGTCAACGGATCTGCTACATTCAGATCAGTGTGTACTTTGCAAATATTTACTTCTCCATCTTCGATGTACTCGCGAATCGAATGATAACGTAGCTTGATATGCTTCAGCCTGTTGTGTGACCTTGGCTCTTGTGCATTGGCGATGGCACCCATGTTGTCACAATAGATGACTAGTGGGTCCAATGCACTAGGAACCACACCGAGCTCTACAATGAACCTCTTCATCCATACCGCTTCTGATGAAGCCTCTGAAGCCGCTATGTACTCTGATTCTGTTGAAGACTTCGCCACCGTGCACTGCTTCGAGCTTGCCCAGCCTACTGCAGCACCATTCAATATAAACACGTACCCAGACTGTGACTTAGAGTCATCAGGATCAGTGTTCCAACTTGCATCGGTGTAACTTGTTACAACGAGCTCTTGGTCACCTCCATAACAAAGAAACATATCCTTAGTTCTTTTCAAGTACTTTAGGATATTCTTGACCGCTGTCCAGTGTTCCATTCCTGGATCACTTTGATATCTGCTAGTCAAACTAACAGCATGTGCTATATCCGGTCTTGTACATAGCATGGCATGCATGATAGAGCCTACTGCCGAAGCATAGGGGATCTGACTCATCCTTTCTCTTTCTTCTGCCGTAGCCGGACCTTGAGTCTTACTCAAGACTTTGCTCAGTAACATAGGTAAGAATCCTTTCTTACTTTCGTCCATTCTAAACTTCTTTAGAATCTTGTCCAGGTATGTACTTTGTGATAGCCCTATTAGGCGTCTTGATCTATCTCTATAAATCTTGATGCCTAATATATACGATGCTTCACCAAGGTCTTTCATTGAAAAACTATTATTCAAATAACCTTTTACACTGCTTAATAGTTCTATATCATTCCCAATCAGTAATATGTCATCTACATATAATATTAGGAATGCTACAGAGCTCCCACTCACTTTCTTGTAAATACAGGCCTCTCCATATAAACCCGAAGTCTTTGATCACCTTATCAAAGCGTCGGTTCCAACTTCTTGATGCTTGCTTCAGTCCATAAATTGAACGCTGAAGTTTGCATACTTTGTCAGCATTTTTAGGATCGACAAAACCTTTGGGTTGTACCATATACAACTCTTCCTCAATGTCTCCATTAAGGAACGCCGTTTTGACATCCATCTGCCAATTCTCATAATCAAAAAATGCAGCTATTGCTAACAAAATCCTCACGGATTTTAGCTTCGCTACGAGTGAGAAAGTCTCATCGTAGTCAACACCTTGAATTTGTCGGAAACCCTTTGCGACAAGTCGAGCTTTATAGACAGTAATATTACCATCAGCATATGTTTTTATCTTGAAGATCCATTTATTCTCGAAAGCCTTGCGGCTATCAGGTAAGTCTACCAAAGTCCACACTTTGTTATCATACATGGATCCCATTTCGGATTTCATGGCTTCTTGCCATTTGTTGGAATCTGGGCTCATCATCGCTTCTTCATACGTCGCGGGGTCTTCATCATTGTTGTCCACAATCATGACATTTAGAAAAGGATCATACCAATCAGGAGTGGCACGTTCCCTTGTCGATCTGCGAGGTTCGATAGCTATCTCATTTGAAGTTTCATGATCATTATCATTAGCTTCCTCTGTTGCCGGTGTAGGCGGCACAGGAACAACTTCCGGCACTGCGCTACTTTGATCAACAAGTGAAGATTCATCAATCTCATCGAGTTCTACTTTTCTTCCAGTCACTTCTTTAGTGAGAAATTCTTTCTCAAGAAAGATTCCGTTCTTAGCAACAAAGATTTTTCCTTCGGATCTGTGATAGAAAATATACCCTATAGTTTCCTTAGGGTATCCTATGAAGACGCATTTCTCCGCTTTGGGTTCTAGCTTGTCCGGTTGTAACTTTTTTACATAGGCTTCGCAACCCCAAACTTTTAGGAATGACAGCTTAGGTTTCTTATTAAACCATAATTCATACGGTATCGTTTTAACGGATTTTGATGGTGCTCTATTTAAAGTGAATGCGGCTGTCTCTAATGCATAACTCCAAAATGATAAAGGTAAATCAGTAAGAGACATCATAGAACGAACCATATCTAAGAGAGTTCGATTACGACGTTCGAACACACCGTTTCGTTGAGGTGTTCCCGGCGGTGTCAATTGTGAAAGTATTCCGCATTTCTTTAAATGCATGCCAAACTCATAACTCGGATATTCACCTCCGCGATTAGATCGTAGAAATTTAATCTTCTTGTTACGTTGATTTTCTACTTCACTTTGGAATTCCTTAAACTTCTCGAAAGTTTCGGATTTATGTTTCATGAAATAGATATACCCATATCTACTCAGATCATCTGTGAAGGTTAGAACATAACGATAACCACCGCGCGATGCTACACTCATTGGTCCGCACACATCGGTATGTATGATTTCCAATAAGTCGGTAGCTCGCTCCATAATACCGGAGAATGGAGTCTTAGTCATTTTTCCCATTAGACATGCTTCGCATCTATCAAGTGACTCAAAGTCAAGCGATTCAAGTAATCCATCTGTATGGAGTTTCTTCATGCGTTTCACTCCAATATGACCAAGACGACAGTGCCACATATAAGTAGAATTATCATTCAATTTAATTCGCTTAGCATCAATGTTATGTATATATATGTGTATCACTACTATCGAGATCTAATAGAAATAAGCCATTCTTTTCAGGTGCTCGGCCATAAAAGATATTATTCATAAAAATAGAACAACCATTATTCTTAGACTTGAATGAATAACCGTCTTGCATTAAACAAGATCCAGATATAATGTTCATGCTCAACGCGGGTACAAAATAACAATTATTGAGGCTTAAAACTAATCCCGAAGGTAGATGTAGAGGAGTGTGCCGACAGCGATCACATCAACTTTGGATCCATTTCCAACGCGCATCGTCACTTCATCCTTTAGTAGTCTTCGTTTATTCTTTAGTTTCTGTTTCGAGTTACAAATATGAGCAACCGAACCAGTATCAAATACCCAGGTACTAGTACGAGAACCAGTAAGATAAACATCTATAACATGTATATCAGATATACCTTCTTTCTTCTTCTTGACAAGGCCGCTCTTCAGATCCGCAAAATACTTGGAGCAATTACGCTTCCAGTGTCCCTTCTCCTTGCAGTAATAACACTCGGTATCAGGCTTAGGGCCAGTCTTAGGTTTCACAGGAGGCGTGGCAGCTTTCTTGCCACCCTTCTTGAATTTTCCCTTAGACTTGCCCTTTTTCTTGAAACTGGTGGTCTTGTTGACCATCAACACTTGGTGCTCTTTCTTGATCTCAATCTCAGCAGATTTCAGCATGGCGAAGAGTTCGAGTAACTCTTTGTTCATGTTCTGCATATTGTAGTTCATCACAAAGTTCTTGTAACTAGGTGGCGAGTGATTGAAGGACACGATTAATCCCCGATCCGTTAGGAATCACTATTCCCGGATCATCGAGTTTCTTCGCATGCCCGGTCATGGCGAGCATGTGCTCACTAACGGAGCTGCCTTCTTCCATCATGCAGCTGAAGAAGTGTTTCGATGCTTCATAGCATTCCACGGCTGCATGAGTTTCAAAGATAGCTTTCAGCTCATTGACCAACTCATGAGGATCGTGGTGCTCAAAACGTTTTTGAAGATCGGCTTCCAGAATGCATAGGATGGCACACTGAACTTGAGAGTACCGAGTTTTCCGAGTCTCGTAAACATTCTTTACTTCATCGGTTTCAGTTTCTGCAGGAGGGTCACCTAGCGGTGCATCAAGCACATAACCAGTCGGTGAAGTTGCTACCGTTGCTCTTAAGCTTTTCTTTCTCTAGGAACTGGTTAAAATTGATTGAGGACGCCATATCTAGAACATATATTTGCAATAGTTTAGACTAATGTTTATGACAAATTGAGTTCAAATTTTAATTCAACATAATTAAAAATCTAGGTGAACTCCCACTCAAAACAATATCCCTCGCATTGTCTTAGTGATCACACGAACCAAATCCACTACATCATGTCCGATCATCACGAGACAAGATGTAATTTCAATGGCGAACACTCAAAGTGTTCATCATATCAATCATATGATTCATGCTCTACCTTTCGGTATCACGTGTTCCAAGACCATGTCTGTACATGCTATGCTCGTCAAGGCCACCTTAGTATCCACATGTGCAAAAACTGGCTTGCACTCGTTGTATGCACTTGTTGATTCTATCACACCCGATCATCACGAGATGCTTCGAAACGACAAGTCTTGGCAACGGTGCTACTAAGGATGAACACTTTATTATCTTGATATTTTAGTGAGAGGGATCATCTTATAATGCTACCGTCGCGATCTAAGCAAAATAAGATGCATAAAAGGATTAACATCACATGCAGTTCATATGTGATATGATATGGCCCTTTTGTCTTTGCGCCTTTGATCTTCATCTCCAAAGAACGGACATGATCTCCATCATCAACGGGCATGATCTCCATCATCGTCGGCGTAGCGTCAAGGTCAATGGCGCCGTCTTCATGATTGTTCTCCCATGTAGCAACTATTACAACTTCTTTGAAATACTACTCAACATGAAATTTAAAGACAACCATAAGGCTCTGCCGGTTGCCACAATACAATAATGATCATCTCATACATATTCATCATCACATTATGGCCATATCACATCACCAAACCCCGCAAAAACAAGTTAGACGTCTCTAATTTGGTTTGCATATTTTACGTGGTTTAGGGTTTTCGAGTAAGATCTAATCTACCTACGAACATGAACCACAACGGTGATACTAGTGTTGTCAATAGAAGAGTAAATTGAATCTTCACTATAGTAGGAGAGACGAGACACCCGCAAAGCCACTTATGCAATACAAGTTGCATGTCGAGCGTGGAGCAAATCTCATGAACGTGGTCATGTAAAGTTAGCCCGAGCCGCTTCATCCCACTATGCCACAAAGATGCAAAGTACTCAAACTAAAGACAACATAAGCATCAACGCCCACAAAACCATTGTGTTCTACTCGTGCAACCATCTATGCATAGACACGGCTCTGATACCACTGTAGGGATACGTTGCATAAAAAACAAAAAAATTCCTACCGCGAGAACGCAAACCAAGCCAAGATGCAATCTAGAAGATGGGAGCAACAAGGAGATGATCGAGATTCACCCTTGAAGATTTCCAAAGCCTACAAGATGAGGCTCTTGTTGCTGCGGTAGACGATCACTTGCCGCTTGCAAAAGCGCGTAGAAGATCTTGATCACGGTGCCACGATCGGGCAGCACCTCCGTACTCGGTCACACGTTCGGTGTTGATGAAGACGACGTCCTTCTCCCCGTTCCAGCGGGCAGCGGAAGTAGTAGCTCCTCCTTGAATCCGGCAGCACGACGGCGTGGTGGCGGTGGCGATGGAAAACTCCGGCGGAGCTTCGCTAAGCGTGCGGGAGAGGTGGAGGAGAGAGGGGCGGCTAGGGTTTGGGAGAGGGGGTGGCCGGCCACTATGGGGTGCGGCCTCCTTGAGGGCTTATGGTGGCCGGCCCCCTCCCCTTGTCCCTCATTATATAGGTGGAACACCCAAGAGTTGGTCTACAAGTCTTCGAATAAGACCCCAAACCAAAACCTTCCATATGACATGAAACCTACCCAAGGTGGGATTCCCACTTGAGGTGGGACTCCCACCTTTCCTTGGGAGGGGGTGGCCGGCCACCCTAGGGGAGTCCACTTGGGACTCCTCCCCCTTAGGGTTGGCCGGCCATGGGTGGTGGAGTCTGATGTCTACGGGTGCTTCTATTCTTGTAGACAGTGTTGGGCCTCCAAGAGCAGAGGTTTGTAGAACAGCAGCAAGTTTCCCTTAAGTGGATCACCCAAGGTTTATCGAACTCAGGGAGGAAGAGGTCAAAGATATCCCTCTCAAGCAACCCTGCGATCACAATACAAGAAGTCTCTTGTGTCCCCAACACACCTAATACACTTGTCAGATGTATAGGTGCACTAGTTCGGCGAAGAGATAGTGAAATACAAGTAATATGGATGTATATGAGTGGTAATAACAATCTGAATAAAATATGGCAGCGAGTAGACATGCAACGAACGATAAATAAACGGAGATTCGATGTTTGGAAACAAGGCCTAGGGATCATACTTTCACTAGTGGACACTCTCAACATTGATCACATAATAAAACCACTCTACACTCTCTTGTTGGATGATGAACACCACTAATTGCGTAGGGCTACAAGAGCACCTCAATTCCGGAGTTAACAAGCTCCACAACATTCGATATTCATATTTAAATAACCTTGGAGTGCATGATAGATCATTGCAATTACACCAAGTACTAACATAGCATGCACACTGTCACCATCACACTATGAAGGAGGAATAGATCACATCAATACTATCATAGCAATAATTAACTTCATAATCTACAAGAGATTACAATCATAGCCTACGCCAAGTACTACATGATGCACACACTGTCACCGTTACACCATGGAGGACGAATAGAATACTTTAATAACATCACTAGAGTAACACATAGATGAATAGTGATACAAAACTCATATGAATCTCAATCATGTAAGGCAGCTCATGAGATCATTGTATTGAAGTACATAGGAGAGAGATTAACCAGATAGCTACCGGTACAGCCCTTAGCCTCGATGGAGAACTACTCCCTCCTCATGGGAGACAGCAGCGTTGATGGAGATGGCGGTGGTGTCGATGGCCGGAGGAGCCTTCCGGGGGCACTTCCCCGTCCCGGCGGCGTGGCGGAATAGAGACTCCTGTCCCCCAGATCTTGGCTTCGCGATGGCGGCGGCTCTGGAAGGTTTCTCGTACCGTGGCTTTTTCGTCTCGAGGTTTTAGGTCAGGGACCCTTAAATAGGCGAAGAGGCGGAGTCGGAGGGCTGACGGGGTGGTGACACAATAGGGGCGCGGCCCGAGGCCCCGGCCGCGCTGCCCTATCATCCGGGCCCACCAGGGCTCCCCTCTGGTGGCTCTCGGGTGTTCTGGAAGCTTCGTGGAAAAATAGGATGCTGGGCGTTGATTTCGTCCGATTCCGAGAATATTTCCTTACTAGGATTTCTGAAACCAAAAACAGCAGAAAACAACAACTGGCCCTTCGGCATCTCGTCAATAGGTTAGTTCCGGAAAACGCATAATAATGACATATAATGTGTATAAAACATGTGAGTATCATCATAAAAGTAGCATGGAACATAAGAAATTATAGATACGTTTGAGACGTATCAAGCATCCCCAAGCTTAGTTCCTACTCGCCTCGAGTAGGTAAACGATAACAAGGATAATTTCTGAAGTGACATGCTATCATAATCTTGATCAATACTATTGTAAAGCATATGAGATGAATGCAGCAATTCGAAGCAATGATGAAGATAATGAGTAAACAGATGAATCATATAGCAAAGACTTTTCATGAATAATACTTTCAAGACAAGCATCAATAGGACTCGCATAAGAGTTACTCATAAAGCAATAGATTCAAAGTAAAGGCATTGAAGGAACACAAAGGAAGATATAAGTTTCAGCAGTTGCTTTCAACTTCAACATGTATATCTCATGGATATTTGTCAACATAAAGCAATATAACAAGTGCAATAGGTGTAAGAATCAATGCACAGTTAACACAAGTGTTTGCTTCTAAGATAGAAAGAAGTAGGTAAACTGACTCAACAATAAAGTAAAAGATAGGCTCTTCGCAGAGGAAAGCATGGATTACTATTTTTGTGCTAGAGCTTTTCATTTTGAAAACATAGAAACAATTTTGTCAACTGTAGTAATAAAGCATATGTGTTATGTATAAGATGTCTTATAAGTTGCAAGCCTCATGCATAGTATACCAATAGTGCTCGCACCTTGTCCTAATTAGCTTGGATAATCATGGATTATCATTGCATAGCATATGTTTCAACCAAGTGTCACAAAGGGGTACCTCTATGCCGCCTGTACAAAGGTCTAAGGAGAATGTTCACATTGGATTTCTCGCTTTTGATTATTCTCAACTTAGACATCCATACCGGGACAACATAGACAACAGATAATGGACTCCTCTTTAATGCACAAGCATTCAACAACAGATAAAATTCTCATAAGAGATTGAGGATTAATTGTCCAAACTGAAACTTCCACCATGAATCATGGCTTTAGTTAGCGGCCCAATGTTCTTCTCTAACAGTATGCATACTCAAACCATTTGATCATAAAAATCTCCCTTACTTCAGACAAGACGAACATGCATAGCAACTCACATGATATTGAACAAAGGTAAAAGTTGATGGCGTCCCCAGAAACATGGTTATCGCTCAACAAGCAACTTATTAAGAAATAAGACACATAAGTACATATTCTTCACCACAATAGTTTTTAAGCTATTTGTCCCATGAGCTATATATTGCAAAGACAAAGAATAGAAATTTTAAAGGTAGCACTCAAGTAATTTACTTTGGAATGGCGGAGAAATACCATGTAGTAGGTAGGTATGGTGGACACAAATGGCATGGTTATTGGCTCAAGGATTTGGATGCACGAGAAGAATTCCTCTCAATACAAGGCTAGGCTAGCAAGGTTGTTTGAAGCAAACTCAAGTATAAAAGGTGCAGCAAAGCTCACATATGAACATATTGTAACTATTATAAGACTTTACATTGTCTCCTTGTTGTTCAAACACCTTAACCAGAAAATATCTAGACTCTAGAGAAACTAATCATGCAAACCAGATTTTAACAAGCTCTATGTAGTTCTTCATTAATAGGTGCAAAGTACATGATGCAAGAGCTTAAACATGATCTATATGAGCACAACAATTGCAAAGTATCAAATTATTCAAGACATTATACCATTTACCACATGCAGCATTTCCGTTTCCAACCATATAACAATTAACGAAGCAGTTTCAACCTTCGCCATGAAAATTAAAAGCTAAGAACACATGTGTTCATATGAACCAGCGTGGCGTGTCTCTCTCCCACACAAGCATTTATTCAGAGAATGAAAATAACAAAACGAAAATAAAAGCACACAGACGCTCCAAGTAAAGTACATAAGATGTGACCGAATAAAAATATAGTTTGAAGAGAAGAAAACTGATAATTTGTCGATGAAGAAGGGGATGCCTTGGGCATCCCCAAGCTTAGATGCTTGAGTCTTCTTGAAATATGCAGGGATGAACCACGGGGGCATCCCCAAGCTTATACTTTTCACTCTTCTTGATCATATTGTATCATCCTCCTCTCTTGACCCTTGAAAACTTCCTCCACACCAAACTCGAAACAAACTCATAAGAGAGTTAGTGCATAATCAAAAAGTCACATATTCAGAGGTGACACAATCATTCTTAACACTTCTGGACATTGCTCAAAGCTACTGGAAGGTAATGGAACAAAGAAATCCATCCAACACAGCGAAAGAGGCAATGCGAAATAAAAGGCAGAATCTGTCAAAACAGAACGATCCGTAAAGACGAATTTTAAAGAGGCACCGGACTTGCTCGGATGAAAATGCTCAAATTGAATGAAAGTTGCGTACATATCGAGGATCACGCACGTAAATTGGCAGATGTTTCGAGTTGCCTACGAGAGAATCATACCCAAATTCGTGACGAGAAAGAAATCTGTTTCACGCGCAGTAATCGAAATCTAGTATCAACCCTACTATCAAAGACTTTACTTGGCACAACAATGCAATAAAATAAAGATAAGGAGATGTTGCTACAGTAGTAACAACTTCCAAGACTCAAATATAAAACAAAATTGCTGTAGTAAAATAAACACATGGGTTATCTCCCAAGAAGTGCTTTCTTTATAGCCATTAAGATGGGCTCAGCAGTTTTAATGATGCGCTCGCAAGAAATAAGAGTTGAAGCAAAAGAGAGCATCAAGAGGCAAATTCAAAACAAATTTAAGCCTAACATGCTTCCTATGCATAGGAATCTTGTAAATAAACAAATTCATGAAGCATAATGCAACAAGCATAGAAAGATAAAACAAGTGCAGCTTCAAGATTTTCAGCATATAGAGAGATGTTTTAGTAACATGAAAATTTCTACAACCATATTTTCCTCTCTCATAATAATATCCAGTAGCATCATGAGCAAACTCAACAATATAACTATCAAATGAAATATTCTTATCATGAGTCTCATGCATAAAATTATTACTCTCCACATAAGCATAATCAATTTTATTAGTTGTAGTGGGAGCAAATTCAACAAAGTAGCTATCATCAAATATAGGAGGCATATTGTAATCATAATTAAATTTATCCTCCATAGTAGGCGGCACCAAAAGACCACTATCATTATAATCATCATATATGGGAGGCATATCATAATCAACATAAACTTTCTCCTCAATACCCGGAGGGCTAAAGAGATCATTTTCATCAAAACCGACCTCCCCAAGATTAGAATTTTCTTTATCATTAGCAACAATGGTGTTCAAAGCGTTCATACTAATATCATTGCTACTAGCATGCAAATAAGGTTCCATAGGTTTTTTAATTTTCGCATTAAACCATTCATGTCTTGACTCAGGAAATAGTACAAAAAGCTCACGGATGTTTTCCATTATGCCTTACTAGTGTTTAACAAGAAACAAAAAGATGCAATTGCAGGATCTAAAGGAAATAGCTTCGAGCACACACACAACGGCAACAGAAAAGTACTTAGTTACCTGGGACCGGAGTATGAGTGCCTTTTACCTTTCCTCCCCGGCAACGGCGCCAGAAAAGTGCATGATGTCTACGGGTGCTTCTATTCTTGTAGACAGTGTTGGGCCTCCAAGAGCAGAGGTTTGTAGAACAGCAGCAAGTTTCCCTTAAGTGGATCACCCAAGGTTTATCGAACTCAGGGAGGAAGAGGTCAAAGATATCCCTCTCAAGCAACCCTGCGATCACAATACAAGAAGTCTCTTGTGTCCCCAACACACCTAATACACTTGTCAGATGTATAGGTGCACTAGTTCGGCGAAGAGATAGTGAAATACAAGTAATATGGATGTATATGAGTGGTAATAACAATCTGAATAAAATATGGCAGCGAGTAGACATGCAACAGAACAGTAAATAAACGGAGATTCGATGTTTGGAAACAAGGCCTAGGGATCATACTTTCACTAGTGGACACTCTCAACATTGATCACATAATAAAACCACTCTACACTCTCTTGTTGGATGATGAACACCACTAATTGCGTAGGGCTACAAGAGCTCCTCAATGCCGGAGTTAACAAGCTCCACAACATTCGATATTCATATTTAAATAACCTTAGAGTGCATGATAGATCATTGCAATTACACCAAGTACTAACATAGCATGCACACTGTCACCATCACACTATGAAGGAGGAATAGATCACATCAATACTATCATAGCAATAATTAACTTCATAATCTACAAGAGATTACAATCATAGCCTACGCCAAGTACTACATGATGCACACACTGTCACCATTACACCATGGAGGAGGAATAGAATACTTTAATAACATCACTAGAGTAACACATAGATGAATAGTGATACAAAACTCATATGAATCTCAATCATGTAAGGCAGCTCATGAGATCATTGTATTGAAGTACATAGGAGAGAGATTAACCACATAGCTACCGGTACAGCCCTTAGCCTCGATGGAGAACTACTCCCTCCTCATGGGAGACAGCAGCGTTGATGGAGATGGCGGTGGTGTCGATGGAGGAGCCTTCCGGGGGCACTTCCCCATCCCGGCGGCGTGCCGGAACAGAGACTCCTGTCCCCCAGATCTTGGCTTCGCGATGGCGGCGGCTCTGGAAGGTTTCTCGTACCGTGGCTTTTTCGTCTCGAGGTTTTAGGTCAGGGACCCTTAAATAGGCAAAGAGGCGGAGTCGGAGGGCTGACGGGGTGGTGACACAATAGGGGGGCGCGGCCCAGGCCTTGGCCGCGCCGTCCTATCATCTGGGCCCACCAGGGCTCCCCTCTGGTGGCTCTCGCGTGTTCTGGAAGCTTCGTGGAAAAATAGGATGCTGGGCGTTGGTTTCGTCCGATTCCGAGAATATTTCCTTACTAGGATTTCTGAAACCAAAAACAGCAGAAAACAGCAACTGGCCCTTCGGCATCTCGTCAATAGGTTAGTTCCGGAAAACGCATAATAATGACATATAATGTGTATAAAACATGTGAGTATCATCATAAAAGTAGCATGGAACATAAGAAATTATAGATACGTTTGAGACGTATCAGAGTCCCTCCGGGACTCCGCCTTCCAAAGTGATTTCTTCCGGACTTTTCTAGAACCTTCCATAAATGCACCGGATCATTTCCAAACTTGGAATATGACTTCCTATATATGAATCTTATTCTCCGGACCATTCCCGAACTCCTCGTGATGTCCGGGATCTCATCCGAGACTTCGAACAATACTTCGAACTCCATTCCATATTCAAGTTCTACTATTACAACATCAAACCTTAAGTGTGTCACCCTACGGTTCGTGAACTATGTGGACATGGGTGAGAACTCTCTCCGACCAATAACAAATAGCGGGATCTGGAGATCCATAATGGCTCCCACATATTCAACGATGACTTAGTGATCGAATGAACCATTCACATACGATACCAATTTCCTTTGTCACGCGATATTTTACTTGTCCGAGGTTTGATCATCGGTATCACTCTATACCTTGTTCAACCTCGTCTCCGACAAGTACTCTTTACTCGTACCGTGGTATGTGGTCTCTTATGAACTTATTCATATGCTTGCAAGACATTAGACGACATTCCACCGAGAGGGCCCGGAGTATATCTATCCGTCATCGGGATGGACAAATCCCACTCGTTGATCCATATGCCTCAACTCATACTTTCCGGATACTTAATCCCACCTTTATAACCACCCATTTACGCAGGTGGCGTTTGATGTAATCAAAGTACCTTTCCGGTATAAGTGATTTACATGATCTCATGGTCGAAAGGACTAGGTAACTATGTATTGAAAGCTTATAGCAAATAACTTAATGACGTGATCTTATGCTACGCTTAATTGGGTGTGTCCATTACATCATTCATATAATGATATAACCTTGTTATTAATAACATCCAATGTTCATGATTATGAAACTAATCATCTATTAATCAACAAGCTAGTTAAGAGGCTTACTAGGGACTCTTTGTTGTTTACATATCACACATGTATCAATGTTTCGGTTAATACAATTATAGCATGGTATATAAACATTATCATAAACATAAAGATATATAATAACCACTTTTATTATTGCCTCTTGGGCATATCTCCAACAGAGGAGGGAGTAGTTCTCCATCGAGGCTAAGGGTTGTACCGGTAGCTATGTGGTTAATCTCTCTCTCCTATGTACTTCAATACAATGATCTCATGAGCTGCCTTACATGATTGAGATCCATATGATGAGCTTTGTAATCTAGATGTCATTATGCTATTCAAGTGGATTTTACTTATGTGATCTCCGGAGACTCCTTGTCCCACGTGTGTAAAGGTGACGAGTGTGTGCACCGTGTGGGTCTCTTAGGCTATATTTCACGGAATACTTATTCACCGAGTTATGATTTGAGTTGGATGTCTCTATGAAATTGTGGTGTGTTAGTACCTCCTATGAATGCTCACGGTGACATCGTGGGGTGTTTATTAGTACTTGGGAATACATCTTTAAGGTTTGCCTACATGATGAATTAGTGTTCGTTATCTTGCCAGAGAGTAATTCAGAATAGCATAGTGAAGTGCTTATTTATATTCCTTTATGATTGCAATGTGCTTTATATCACTATTAATCTATGTGCTATTCTAGTGATGTTATTAAAGTAGTCTATTCCTCCTCCATGATGTAATGGTGACAGTGTGTGCATCATGTAGTACTTGGCGTAGTTTATGATTGTGATCTCTTGTAGATTATGAAGTTAACTATTACTATGATAGTATTGATGTGATCTATTCCTCCTTTCATAGTCTGTCGGTGACGGTGTGCATGCTATGTTAGTACTCGGTATAATTGCGTTGGTCTATCATGCACTTAAGGTTATTTAAATACGAACATCGAATGTTGTGGAGCTTGTTAACTCCGGCATTGAGGTGCTCTTGTAGCCCTACACAATTAATGGTGTTTGTCATCCAACAAGAGAGTGTAGAGTGGTTTTATTATGTGATCAATGTTGAGAGTGTCCACTAGTGAAAGTATGATCCCTAGGCCTTGTTTCCAAATACTGCAATCATCGTTTATTTACTGTTTTACTGCATCTTTACTTCCTCGCAATATTACTACCATCAACCGCACGCCTGACAAGCTATTTTCTACGCGCCGTTACTACTGCTCATATTCATTCATACTACTTGTATTTCACTATCTCTTCGTCGAACTAGTGCACCTATACATCCGACAAGTGTATTAGGTGTGTTGGGGACACAAGAGACTTCTTGTATCGTGATTGCGGGGTTGCTTGAGAGGGATATCTTTGACCTCTTCCTCCCCGAGTTCGATAAACCTTGGGTGATCCACTTAAGGGAAAACTTGCTCGCTGTTCTACAAACCTCTCGCTCTTGGAGGCCCAACACCGTCTACAGGAAAAGGAGTGTGCGTAGACATCAAGCTATTTTCACGGCGCCGTTGCCGGGGAGGAAAGGTAAAAGGCACTCACACTCCGGATCTCGGTAACTAAGCTATCTTCCGGCACCGTTGTAAGTGCTCGAAGCTATTTCCTTTAGATCCTGCAATTGCATCTTTTTGTTTCTTGTTAAACACTAGTAAGGCATAATGGAAAACATATGTGAGCTTTTTAAACTATTTCCTGAGTCAAGACATGAATGGTTTAATGCGAAAATTAAAAAACCTATGGAACCTTATTTGCATGCTAGTAGCAATGATATTAGTATGAACGCTTTGAACACCATTGTTGATAATGATATGGAAAATTCTAAGCTTGGAGATGCTGGTTTTGATGAGCATGATATTTTTAGTTCCCCAAGCATTGAGGAAATTTTTTTCTTTGATGATACTTTGCCTCCTATTTATGATGATTATAATGATAGTGGTCTTCTGCTGCCACCTACTATGGAGAGTAAATTTTATTATGATTATACTATGCCTCCTACACTTGATGAGAATAATAATGATAGCTACTTTGATGAATTTGCTCCCACTATTATTAATAAAATTGACTATGCTTATGTGGAGAGTAATAATTTTATGCATGAGACTCATGATAAGAATGTTTCATTTGATAGTTATATTGTTGAGTTTGCTCATGATGCTACTGGATATTATTATGAGAGAGGAAAATATGGTTGTAGAAATTTTCATGTTACTAAAACACCTCTCTATATGCTGAAATTTTTGAAGTTACACTTGTTTTATCTTTCTATGCTTGTTGCATTATGCTTCATGAACTTGTTTATTTACAAGATTCCTTTCCATAGGAAGTGGGTTAGGCTTAAATTTGTTTTGAATTTGCTTCTTGATGCTCTCTTTTGCTTCAACTCTTATTTCTTGCGAGTGCATCATTAAAACTGCTGAGCCCATCTTAATGGCTATAAAGAAAGCACTTCTTAGGAGATAATCCATGTTTTTATTTTACTACAGTACTTTTGTTTTATATTTGAGTCATGGAAGTTGTTTACTACTGTAGCAACCTCTCCTTATCTTTATTTTATTGCATTTTTGTGCCAAGTAAAGTCTTTGATAGTAAAGTCAATACTAGATTTGGATTACTGCACAGAAACAGATTTCTTGCTGTCACGAATTTGAGTAGTACTCTCTGTAGGTAACTCAGAAAAATCTGCCAATTAACGTGCGTGATCCTCAGATATGTACGCAACTTTCATTCAATTTGGGCATTTTCATCTGAGCAAGTCTGGTGCCTCTAAAAAAATCGTCTTTACGGACTGTTCTGTTTTGACAGATTCTGCCTTTTATTTCGCATTGCCTCTTTTGCTGTGTTGGATGGATTTCTTTGCTCCATTAACTTCCAGTAGCTTTGAGCAATGTCCAGAAGTGTTAATAATGATTGTGTCACCTCTGAACATGTGAATTTTTGATTATGCAATAAACCTCTAATGAGTTTGTTTTGGGTTTGGTGTGGAGGAAGTTTTCAAGGATCAAGAGAGGAGGATGATACAATATGATCAAGAAGAGTGAAAAGTCTAAGCTTGGGGATGCCCCCGTGGTTCATCCCTGCATATTTTAAGAAGACTCAAGCATCTAAGCTTGGGGATGCCCAAGGCATCCCATCTTCATCGACAAATTATCAGGTTTCTTCTCTTGAAACTATATTTTTATTCGGTCACATCTTATGTACTTTACTTGGAGCGTCTGTGTGCTTTTATTTTCGTTTTGTTATTTTCATTCTCTGAATAAATTCATGCTTGTGTGGGAGAGAGACACGCTCCTCTCGTTCACATGAACACTGGTGTTCTTAGCTTTACTTTTAATGTTCATGGCGAAGGTTGAAACTGCTTCGTTTATTGTTATATGGTTGGAAACAGAAAATGCTGCATGTGGTAAATGGTATAATGTCTTGAATAATTTGATACTTGGCAATTGTTGTGCTCATATAGATCATGTTTAAGCTCTTGCATCATGTACTTTGTACCTATTAATGAAGAACTACATAGAGCTTGTTAAAATTTGGTTTGCATGATTGGTCTCTAGAGTCTAGATATTTTCTGGTTAAGGTGTTTGAACAACAAGGAGACGATTTAAAGTCTTATAATGCTTGCAATATGTTCATATGTAAGTTTTGCTGCACCGTTTCATACTTGTGTTTTCTTCAAACAACCTTGCTAGCCTAGCCTTGTATTGAGAGGAATTCTTCTCGTGCATCCAAATCCTTGAGCCAAAAACTATGCCATTTGTGCCCACCATACCTACCTACTACATGGTATTTTCTGCCATTCCAAGTAAATACTTCATGTGCTACCTTTAAATAATTCAAAAGCTATTATCTCTTATTTGTGTCAATGTTTTATAGCTCATGAGGAAGTATGTGGTGTTTATCTTTCAACCTTGTCATTTACTTCTGACAGACTTTCACCAATGGACTAGTGGCATATCCGTTTATCCAATAATTTTGCAAAAAGAGCTGGTAATGGGGTGCCCAGCCCCAATTAATTAACTTGCATTAATAATTCTCTTCACATGCTTTGCCCTGATCTATCAGTAAGCAACTTAATTTTGCAAATAGACACTCCTCCATGGTATGTGAATGTTGGAAGGCACCCGAGGATTCGGTTAGCCATGGCTTGTGTAAGCAAAAGGTTGGGAGGAGTGTCATCTATAAATAATGAAACTAAAATACATGTGTAAACAAAAGAGAAGAGGGATGATCTACCTTGCTCGGTAGAGATAACGTCCTTCATGGGAGCCGCTCTTGAAAGTCTGGTTGATAAGGTAGTTAGAGTACCCATTACCATTCGTTGACAACAACAAACACCTCTCAAAACTTTATTTGCATGCTCTCTATATGATTTCAAAACTTAAAAAGCTCTAGCACATGATTTAATCCTCGCTTCCCTCTGCGAAGGGCCTATCTTCTACTTTATGTTGAGTCGGTTTACCTACTTCTTTCTATCTTAGAAGCAAACACTTGTGTGAACTGTGTGCATTGATTCTTACATGTTTACCTATTGCACTTGTTATATTACTTTGTGTTGACAATTATCCATGAGATATACATGTTGAAGTTGAAAGCAACCGCTGAAACTTATATCTTCCTTTGTGTTGCTTCAATGCTTTTACTTTGAATTTATTGCTTTATGAGTAACTCTTATGCAAGTCTTATTGATGCCTTTCTTGAAAGTACTATTCATGAAAAGTCTTTGCTATATGATTCATCTGTTTACTCATTATCTTTGCCATTGCTTCGAATCGCTGCATTCATCTCATATGCTTTAAAATAGTATGATCAAGATTATGATAGCATGTCACTTCAGAAATTATCTTTGTTATCGTTTACCTACTCGAGGGCGAGTAGGAACTAAGCTTGGGGATACTTGATACTTCTCAAACGTATCTATAATTTCTGATGTTCCATGCTAGTTTTATGACAATACCTACATGTTTTGTTCACACTTTATATCGTTTTGATGCATTTTCCGGAACTAACCTATTAACGAGATGCCGAAGTGCCAGTTGCTGTTTTCTGCTGTTTTTGGTTTCAGAAATCCTAGAAAGGAAATATTCTCGGAATCGGACGAAATCAATGCCCACGATCTTATAATTCCACGAAGCTTCCAGAACACCTGAGAGGCACAAGAGGAGGGCCACAGGGGCCCACACGTGTGGGCGGCGCGGCCAAGGAGCCAGGCGCGCCGCCCTACTGTGTGCTGGCCCCGTCAGCCCTCCGACTCCGCCTCTTCGCCTATTTAAAGCTCCCTGACCTAAATCTTCGATACGAAAAAGCCACGGTACGAGAAACCTTCCAGAGCCGCCGCCATCGTGAAGCCAAGATCTGGGGGACAGGAGTCTCTGTTCCGGCACGCCGCCGGGACGGGGAAGTGCCCCCGGAAGGCATCTCCATCGACACCACCGCCATCTTCATCAACGCTGCTGTCTCCCATGAGGAGAGAGTAGTTCTCCATCGAGGCTAAGGGCTGTACCGGTAGCTATGTGGTTAATCTCTCTCTCCTATGTACTTCAATACAATGATCTCATGAGCTGCCTTACATGATTGAGATCCATATGATGAGCTTTGTAATCTAGATGTCATTATGCTATTCAAGTGGATTTTACTTATGTGATCTCCGGAGACTCCTTGTCCCACGTGTGTAAAGGTGACAAGTGTGTGCACCATGTGGGTCTCTTAGGCTATATTTCACGGAATACTTATTCACCGAGTTATGATTTGAGTTGGATGTCTCTATGAAATTGTGGTGTGTTAGTACCTCCTATGAATGCTCACGAGTGACGGCGTGGGGTGTTTATTAGTACTTGAGAATACATCTTTAAGGTTTGCCTACATGATGAATTAGTGTTCGTTATCTTGCCAGAGAGTAATTCAAAATAGCATAGTGAAGTGCTTATTTATATTCCTTTATGATTGCAATGTGCTTTATATCACTATTAATCTATGTGCTACTCTAGTGATGTTATTAAAGTAGTCTATTCCTCCTCCATGATGTAATGGTGACGAGTGTGTGCATCATGTAGTACTTGGCGTAGTTTATGATTGTGATCTCTTGTAGATTATGAAGTTAACTATTACTATGATAGTATTGATGTGATCTATTCCTCCTTTCATAGTCTGTCGGTGACGGTGTGCATGCTATGTTAGTACTCGGTATAATTGCGTTGGTCTATCATGCACTCTAAGGTTATTTAAATACGAACATCGAATGTTGTGGAGCTTGTTAACTCCGGCATTGAGGTGCTCTTGTAGCCCTACACAATTAATGGTGTTTGTCATCCAACAAGAGAGTGTAGAGTGGTTTTATTATGTGATCAATGTTGAGAGTGTCCACTAGTGAAAGTATGATCCCTAGGCCTTATTTCCAAATACTGCAATCATCGCTTATTTACTGTTTTACTGCATCTTTACTTCCTGCAATATTACTACCATCAACTGCACGCCAGCAAGCTATTTTCTGGCGCCATTACTACTGCTCATATTCATTCATACTACTTGTATTTTGCTATCTCTTTGCCGAACTACTGCACCTATACATCTGACAAGTGTATTAGGTGTGTTGGAGACACAAGAGACTTCTTGTATCATGATTGCATGGTTGCTTGAGAGGGATATCTTTGACCTCTTCCTCCCTGAGTTCGATAAACCTTGGGTGATCCACTTAAGGGAAAACTTGCTGCTGTTCTACAAACCTATGCTCTTGGAGGCCCAACACTGTCTACAGGAAAAGGAGTGTGCGTAGACATCAGGGGGCGGCAACAAAACTTCTTGATCATATGATGATAAATTACTCTGAATAGCACACGGAAAGAGCTCCGCAAGGTAAGAAGGTAAATTCTGTTGAAGAAACCTCCTCCTTGAGTGATAAGATTGATGCTATTATGTCTATGCTTGTGAATGGTAGATCTAATGTTGATCCTAATATTGTTCCTTCAGCTTCATTGGTTGCACAAGAAGAATATGTTGATGTGAACTTCATTAAAAGTAATAATTTCAACAACAATGCTTATAGGAATAATTCTGGTAACAACTATAGACCATATCCTTCTGCTAATGGTAATAGTTATGGTAATTCTTATGGTAATTCTTATGGGAATTCTTACAACAATAATATGAGTGTACCCCCTGGTCTTGAAGCCATGCTTAAAGAATTTATTAGTACACAAACTGCTTTTAACAAATCTGTTGAAGAAAAGCTTGATAAAATTGATATTCTTGCTTCTAAGGTTGATAGACTTGCCTCTGATGTTGATCTTTTAAAATTGAAAGTTATGCCTAATAAGGATAATGATAATAAAATTGTTACTACAGCAAACGCCATCCAAGTTCGAATTAATGAGAATATTAGATTGATGGCTGAATTGCATGCTAGGTGGGAAAGAGAAGAAAACGAAAAACTAGCTAAAGAGAATAATGTAGCTAAAGTTTGGACTATTACCACCACTAGTAATGATAATGCTTCACATGTTGCTACACCCCCTACTATCAATGGTAAAATAATTGGTGTTGGCAATGTTTCTACTCCTAGTGCAAAGCGTGCAAAATTGTCTGGAAACTGCTAAAACCGTCGAAACCGTTTGTGATAAAACTGCTGAAATTTTTCAAAATATTGGGGAAAATGATCTCATTGTTGTAGATCATAATGGTTTAGATTTTGATGATTGTCATATCTCTGAATTTGTAAAGTTCTTACAAAAACTTGCTAAAAGTCCCAATGCTAGTGCTACAAATTTGGCCTTTACAAAACATATTACAAATGCTCTCATAAAAGCTAGAGAGGAAAAACTAAAGCTTGAAACTTCTATTTCTAGGAAGTTAGAAGATGGTTGGGAGCCCATCATTAAGATGAGGGTCAATGATTTTGATTGTAATGCTTTATGTGATCTTGGTGCAAGTATTTCTGTTATGCCTAAGAAAATCTATGATATGCTTGACTTGCCACCATTGAAAAATTGTTATTTGGATGTTAATCTTGCTGATCATGCTATAAAGAAACCTTTGGGGAGGATTGATAATGTTCGCATTATGGTTAACAATAACCTTGTCCCCGTTGATTTTGTTGTCTTGGATATTGAATGCAATGCATCTTGTCCCATTATATTGGGAAGACCTTTTCTTCGAACTCGTTGGTGCTACCATTGATATGAAGGAAGGTAATATTAAATATCAATTTCCTCTTAAGAAAGGTATGGAACACTTCCCTAGAAAGAGAATGAAGTTACCTTATGATTCTATTATTAGAACAAATTATGATGTTGATGCTTCGTCTCTTGATAATACTTGATTCACACTTTCTGCGCCTAGCTGAAAGGCGTTAAAGCTTATGGGAGACAACCCATTATTTTACTTCTGCACTTTTATTTTATATTTGAGTCTTGGAAGTTGGTACTACTATAGCAACCGGGTACCTCTGTAGGGCGGTTCGGATCCGGCTACCTTCGTAGGGCGGTTCGGATCCGGCTACCTTCCTAGGGCGGTTAGGATCCGGGTACCTCTGTAGGGCGGTTCGGATCCGGCTACCTTCGTAGGGCGGTTCGGATCCGGCTACCTTCGTAGGGCGGTTCGGATCCGGCTTCTTGTTCCTGGGTTGGACATTTTCCATCTTGATCAACAACAACTGGGCTGCCCGGTGGGCCATATGCTATCACCACCATCTGTAGGCCACCCGGGCTTGCCGGAATCGGACCATGTCGATGGTATACCTATGAAGTATATCCACAATAGTAGCCCCCGGAGTTCTCCAAGATTCACCGTTCTTCCATCCAGCTCAGCTTGCGCATGTATCTTCATCCTTTGGCTGGATCGAATAATAGAGAATCTTGAAGGACTCCAAACTTCATATCTCCAACCAAATATTGGTCGGAAACTTCATGATCCAATGGTCAGATTCTTCGAAGACGCCATCCGACGTAATCTTTGATATGGATCCGACTAGCCAAATGTAGGTTCGGATCTGACTAGCCAAAATATAGGTGTGGATCCGACTACCCAAAATTTAGGTGCGGATCCGACTACCAAAAATTAGGTGCGGTTCCGGCTACCAAAAATTGAGGCGGGGATCCGGCTATCAAAAATTAGGTGCGGATCCGGCTACCAAAAAATTAGGTGCGGATCCGGCTACCAAAAAATTAGGTGCGGATCCGGCTACCAAAAAATTAGGTGCGGATCCGACTAGTTAGCCAGATTTTCGCCATCTTTGAAATTTTTCTTGACATAACCATATGTATGTAGCCCCCGAGCGTTGAGTCGGCTTGCTCTAAGGAGACTCGATGCTCAAAAACTTAGCCCCCAAGCGTCAAGGTGGAAATTTTTCGGTTAGTTGCTCCAAAGAGAACTTCATCGATGTAGCCCCCGAGCGCCAAGGTGAATTTACTTAAAAATCCGGCTTGGAGCTCTTAGAGTAGCTTTATCTTTATATGTGATCAAGGAATAGTGTAAATCCCAAGCATCTAGGCGGAAATTTCCAGCACTAATACTCGAAAGGAAACACACTTTTCACTTAAGATCAAAATCGCAGCCCCCGAGGGTTGGTTCCGGCTAAGCATAGAGGAATCAAGACTCAAGTTGCTTATCCAGTCTGTGCATGCTACGGATCCGCCTAACCTTATCTCATATGGATCCGGCTAGCTTCCCCAGGGCTTCTCGCGATTGCTAGGTCCGCTTGAAAACACCTTAGTTCGAGGACCGTTGAAGGTCCAAGCATCATGTACCCGATACATAAACATAAAAACATATTTGTATTAAATTGTTTCTTTGATCATGTTCAACGAACAAATGTAAGGCGGAACAAAAACGGCCTTTGAACAAATGTTTTAAAGCTGAAACTATGCAGCGAGTTGAACAACATAAAACTATCAAGGCGAAAACTCGACTATCTTGAACAAGTTAATGTAATTTATATGTTTTAAGCAAGTGCTGGTTTATCCGTTCTTCCGGTTTACATGCTTGACTTTTCGCGAGACGGCGAACTTTAAACACGGAACATCCGTCGAGGCGATAGCGCTTAATAGCGAAACAATCAAGAACCTCGTAAACAGAGGCCGGCTTTAAGTACCGAAATGTCACTACTAAGGAATCCACATATAAACAACAGAAACGTGTAGGCCGGAAAACTCAAGCTAACGCCCGAAGGCGGAAATTTTGCAGCGCATCGGAGCCTTAAGCGGCAAAAACAAGTACAAAGTTTTTCACGAGCGCGAGGCAAATCGTGGGAAAGATATGACCAACAGTGAAAGCGGTAAAAGACTCGGGATATGAGTGAACCAATCTTAATCTCATGATCATAAAATATTAAAATATGAAATATAAATAGGGACTTAGCTGTTTGGAGCGGAGTCGGTGTCGTTCATGACGGAGGTGAATCTGGTTGCGATGAAGCCAAGGTGACAAACTAATGTGCAGCTGTGGCGAAGTCGGAGTGGAGCCGACATCGGTGGTTGCGGAAGTGGAGACGGATTCATGAAGGCAATTCCATCTGCGGTGTCGGCCGGGATCATGCCAAGCAAACCGACAGACCTGATTGACTTAACACCGACGAGCACACACAACTACACAAGGGCTTTCCTTGATTCATTGGAATGTCATCTTCACGTGGAGTTGCACCAACCGATCTTTTCCGCGCTTGGCCTTTGTACGTGAGTGAACTTCACGTGCGGATTTTTCCAACTTGAACGCCAGCACCAAATCATCCGCATGTTGACTGCGACGGCAAATCTTTCACGTGTCCGTCTTTGACTGCTTCAAGTGATGCGTGTGCGGCCCAGTCTTGCCGGATCGAAGTCGGATCTGCCACTTTGCAAGGTTTTCTTCGGTTTTCCATTGAGCCGGAGAGATTGATTGTCGCAGTGGTCCTCGGTGCGGATCCACCTACCAAAATTTAGGTGTGGATCCGACTTCCAAAAATTTAGGTGCGGATCCACCTACCAAAATTTTGGTATGGATCCGGCTACAAAAATATAGGTGCGGATCCAACTACCAAAAATAGGTATGGATCCGGTTACCAAAATATATAGGTGCGGATCCGACTACCAAAAATAGGTACGGATCCGGCTACCAAAATATAGGTGCGGATCCGAGTACCAAAAACGTAGGCACAGATCCGGCAACCAAAAATATAGGTGCGGATCCGACTACCAAAAACGTAGGCGCGGATCCGTCAACCAAAAATATAGGTGCGGATCCGACTACCAAAAACGTAGGCGCGGATCCGGCAACCAAAAATATAGGTGCGGATCCGACTACCAAAAACGTAGGCGCGGATCCGGCAACCAAAAATAATAGGTGCGGATCCGACTACCAAAAACGTAGGCGCGGATCCGGCAACCAAAAACATAGGTGCGGATCCGACTACCAGAAACGTAGGCGCGGATCCGGCTACCAAAACCAGAATTTGAAATTTCCAGGTCTAAGGCGGATTCTTCGTGGAAAGCTCCGGCGACTCGGATCGGATCTTTGCGGCTGCGTCCTGTTCGGCGGCGGTCGTAGCTACATTACTTACTAGTGCGTTTCCGTCGAAATCAACGGTCTCGCGAGATGAAGATGTGAAACCCGCCCGGTTCCTGGCCTCTCCGGACGCCGCGAGGCCCCACGGTGGGCGCCAACTGCCGTTGCCTAATCGACGGTACCTCGGAGGAGGGATCCTCACGAGGGGGAGAAGAAGTAGGGGCCATAGGGCGGAGTGCACACGGGACGGTGGTACGCGAGTTACCCAGCTTCGGAACACCCGCACGATGACGGGGCCTACCGCTCGCTTGTCCGGAATTATCCGGGCGCTTTCGCGTTGTTACAATGAGTTGTGGTTGTCTCGCTTCTAGCTCCGGATCTCCCTCGGGGCTCCCGGGATCCGGCTTATATAGGCGCACGGATCTAGGGTTTACATGGAGAGTCCTAGCCGGACTACAGGTTGCCTAACTACGGTACAATGTCTTGCCGTGTACGTCAAGGATCCGCCTTCCATCTACGTCGTATCGGATCCGGTCTCCTTATCTTTATTTTATTGCATTTTTGTGCCAAGTAAAGTCTTTGATAGTAAAATCAATACTAGATTTGGATTA
The DNA here is from genome assembly GCF_022539505.1 of Lolium rigidum. NCBI lineage: Eukaryota > Viridiplantae > Streptophyta > Magnoliopsida > Poales > Poaceae > Lolium > Lolium rigidum. The sequence continues at coordinate 220,834,806 of NC_061510.1, forward strand.
CTGCGCAGGAACAGATTTCTTACTGTCACGAAATTGAGCAGCCCCTTCTGTAGGTAATTTAGAAAAATCTGCCAATTTACGTGCGTGATCCTCAGATATGTATGCAACTTTCATTCAATTTGGGAATTTTCATCTGAGCAAGTTAAGTGCCCCAGAAAAATTCGTCTTTATGGACTGTTCTGTTTTGACAGATTCTGCCTTTTATTTCGTATTGCCTGTTTTGCTATGTTTGATGGATTTCTTTGTTCCATTAACTTTCAGTAGCTTTGTGCAATATCCAGAAGTGTTAAGAATGATTATGTCACCTCTGAATATATGAATTTTCGATTATGCACTAACCCTCTAATGAGTTTGTTTTGAGTTTGGTGTGGAGGAAGTTTTCAAGGGTCAAGAGAGGAGGATGATACAATATGATCAAGAAGAGTGAAAAGTCTAAGCTTGGGGATGCCCCCGTGGTTCATCCCTGCATATTTTAACAAGACTCAAGCATCTAAGCTTGGGGATGCCCAAGGCATCCCTTCTTCATCGACAACTTATCAGGTCACCTCTAGTGAAACTATATTTTTATTCCATCACATCTTATGTGCTTTACTTGGAGCGTTTGTATGTTTTTGTTTTTGTTTGAATAAAATCGGATCCTAGCATTCCTTGTGTGGGAGAGAGACACGCTCCACTGTTTCGTATGAACACATATGTTCTTAGCTTTACTTTTAATGTTCACGGCGAAGGTTGAAACTGCTTCGTTCATTGTTATATGGTTGGAAACAGAAAATGCTTCATGTGGTAATTGGTATAATGTCTTGAATAATTTGATACTTGGCAATTGTTGTGCTCATATAGATCATTTTTAAGCTCTTGCATCATGTACTTTGTACCTATTAATGAAGAACTACATAGAGCTTGTTAAAATTTGGTTTGCATGATTGGTCTCTCTAGAGTCTAGATATTTTCTGGTTAAGGTGTTTGAACAACAAGGAGACAATGTAGAGTCTTATAATGTTTGCAATATGTTCTTATGTAAGTTTTGCTGTACCGTTTTGTACTTGAGTTTGCTTCAAACAACCTTGCTAGCCTAGCCTTGTATTGAGAGGAATTCTTCTCGTGCATCCAAATCCTTGAGCCAAAAACTATGCCATTTGTGTCCACCATACCTACCTACTACATGGTATTTCTCTGCCATTTCAGAGTAAATTACTTGAGTGCTACCTTTAAAAATTCTATTCTTTGTCTTTGCAATATATAGCTCATGGGAAAATAGCCTTAAAAACTATTGTGGTAAAGAATATGTACTTATGTATCTTATTTCTTAATAAGTTGCTTGTTGAGCGGTAACCATGCTTCTGGGGACGCCACCAACTATTACACCTTTGTTGAATATCATGTGAGTTGCTATGCATGTTCGTCTTGTCTGAAGTAAGGGTGATTTATCATGATCAAATGGTTTGAGTATGCATATTGTTAGAGAAGAACATTGGGCCGCTAACTAAAGCCATGATCCATGGTGGAAGTTTCAGTTTGGACAGTCAATCCTCAATCTCTTATGAGAATATTATCTGTTGTTGAATGCTTATGCATTAAAGAGGAGTCCATTATCTGTTGTCTATGTTGTCCCAGTACGGATGTCTAAGTTGAGAATAATCAAAAACGAGAAATCAAATGCGATCTTTCTCCTTAGAACTTTGTACAGGCGACATAGAGGTACCCCTTTGTGACACTTGGTTGAAACATATGTTATGCAATGATAATCCATGTAAATCCAAGCTAATTAGGACAAGGTGCGAGCACTATTGGTATTCTATGCATTAGGCTTGCAACTTATAGGAAATCTTATACATAACACATATGATTTATTACTACCATTGACAAAATTGTTTCTATGTTTTCAAAATGAAAAGCTCTAGCACAAAAATAGTAATCCATGCTTCCCTCTGTGAAGGGCCATTCTTCTATTTTATTGTTGAGTCAGTTTACCTACTTATTTCTATCTTAGAAGCAAACACTTGTGTGAACTGTGTGCATTGATTCTTACATGTTTACCTATTGCACTTGTTATATTACTTTGTGTTGACAATTATCCATGAGATATACATGTTGAAGTTGAAAGCAACTGCTGAAACTTATATCTTCCTTTGTGTTGCTTCAAAGCTTTCTACTAAGAATTTATTGCTTTATGAGTTAACTCTTATGCAAGTCTTATTGATGCTTGTCTTGAAAGTATTATTCATGAAAAGTCTTTGCTATATGATTCAGTTGTTTATTCATTGTCTTTACCATTGCTTCGAATCGCTGCATTCATCTCAGATGCTTTACAATAGTATTGATCAAGATTATGATAGCATGTCACTTCAGAAATTATCCTTGTTATCGTTTACCTACTCGAGGGCGAGTAGGAACTAAGCTTGGGGATGCTTGATACGTCTCAAACGTATCTACAATTTCTTATGTTCCATGCTACTTTTATGATGATACTCACATGTTTTATACACACTTTATGTCATTATTATGCATTTTCCGGCACTAACCTATTGACGAGATGCCAAAGAGCCGATTCGTTGTTTTCGCTGTTTTTGGTTTCGTAAATCCTACAAGGGAAATATTCTAGGAATTGGACGAAATCAACGCCCAGGGTCTTATTTTTCCACGAAGCTTCCAGAAGACCGAAAGGGATACGAAGTGGGGCGACGAGGCGCCGCCACCATAGGGCAGGGCGGCCAGAGGGGGGCCCGCGCCGCCCTATGGTGTGGGCCCCTCGTCAGCCCTCCGACTCCGCCCTTTCTCCTACTTAAAGCCTTCGTCGCGAAAACCCCAGTACCGAGAGCCACGATACGGAAAACCTTCCAGAGACGCCGCCGCCGCCAATCCCATCTCGGGGATTCGGGAGATCGCCTCCGGCACCCTGCCGGAGAGGGGAATCATCTCCCGGAGGACTCTTCATCACCATGATCGCCTCCGGATTGATGTGTGAGTAGTTCACCCCTGGACTATGGGTCCATAGCAGTAGCTAGATGGTTGTCTTCTACTCATTGTGCTATCATGTTAGATCTTGTGAGCTGCCTATCATGATCAAGATCATCTATTTGTAATGCTACATGTTGTGTTTGTTGGGATCCGATGAATATGGCATACTATGTCAAGTTGATTATCAATCTATCATATATGTGTTGTTTATGTTCTTGCATGCTCTCCGTTGCTAGTAGAGGCTCTGGCCAAGTTGATACTTGTGACTCCAAGAGGGAGTATTTATGCTCGATAGTGGGTTCATGCCTCCATTGAATCTGGGACAGTGACAGAAAGTTCTAAGGTTGTGAATGTGCTGTTGCCACTAGGGATAAAACATCAATGCTTTGTCTAGGATATTTGTGTTGATTACATTACGCACCATACTTAATGCAATTGTCTGTTGTTTGCAACTTAATACTCGAAGGGGTTCGGATGATAACCTGAAGGTGACTTTTTAGGCATAGATGCATGCTGGATAGCGGTCTATGTACTTTGTCGTAATGCCCTGATTAAATCTCATAGTACTCATCATGATATATGTATGTGCATTGTTATGCCTTCTTTATTTGTCAATTGCCCAACTGTAATTTGTTCACCCAACATGCTATTTCTTATCGGAGAGGCACCACTAGTGAACTGTGGATCCCGGTCCATTCTTTACATTTGAAATACAATCTACTGCAATTGTTCTTTACTGTTTTTCGCAAACAAACATCATCATCCACACTATACATCTAATCCTTTGTTTACAGCAAGCCGGTGAGATTGACAACCTCACTGTTACGTTGGGGCAAAGTATTTTGATTGTGTTGTGCAGGTTCCACGTTGGCACCGGAATCCCTGGTGTTGCGCCGCACTACACTCCGCCACCAACAACCTTCACGTGTTCCTTGACTCCTACTGGTTCGATAACCTTGGTTTCTTACTGAGGGAAAACTTGTCGCTGTACACATCACACCTTCCTTTTGGGGTTCCCAACGGATGTGTGTCTTACACGCCATCAGACACGACGAAGAATCGACGCCGTCGTCCGATCCCGCGGGATCTAGGCTTTCACCCGAAGATGTGAACCCGAGGCAGCGAAGGTCGTAGAGCTCCACGACCGCCCCCCAAGAAGGACGGCGACATCCGCAGACGTCGCGCGATCAGGCTTTCGCCCGGAGCAAACGAACCACCACACCCTCACGCGGCCGAACAGCGAGACGAAGAGCGAAAATGCTGCCAGCCCGCACTCCGCAGACACACCTCATGTGCAGAAGCGGCGCCACCACCGCACACAAGCCACCACCTCCACCAGACCAAGGAGCTCCGCGAGCTCCGCTGCCACCACCCGCACCACGCGGGGTTGAAGAGCCGAGTCGCACCATTACTGCCGACCAAGCTCGCCGAGAAGAGCTCCGTGGGCGCCGCCAACCACCACAGAGAGGGAGCTTCGACGGACGCCAACACAGGGTCCAAGACCGAGCCGTCGGCCGCAGCAGAGCGAGCTCCCCGGTCCAGCCGCTATGCCGCCTTCGCAGCCACATCGGCCGCCATGCCGCCGGCCACCACGCTGGCAGCCACCCGTCCCGGGGCTGCCGCCCCGGCGTCCACCTACCCAAGCAGCAGCTCAAGCCGTTGCAGCTGCGTCAGCCTCGCAGCCCAACACCTCACCCCTGCAGCCGCTGAGCCCCGCCGCCGCCTCTGCCAACCAGAGCCACGCCGTCGGAAAAGCACGACCACCGCTGCCAGGAAACCTGGGGCCGCCGCCCCGGCGCCCGCAAGCCTGCCACCAGGAACGCGCCGCCACGCCACCCACGCGGCCGCAGCGGCCGACTGCAGCATGGCCAGACCCTAGCCATCCGAGGCCGCCGCCCCGGCCTCCATCTCTCCCGCGCGAGCCACGGGCAGAGGATCCCCGCCCGCCTTTGGGGACAGGGCCCGCCACCACCGCGGCAAGGGCCGGCGGCAGCGACGGCGCGGGTCAACGCCGGTGGAGGTGCGGACCGACGGCGCTGGGTTGCCCCCGTGACGCCTAGTCGAGCGCCGCGGGAGCCCGATCCGTTTTCTCTCTCCCCACCACCGTAAGTGGACATATTATATCATGGAGAAGGTTGTGAACCAAAATCGCATTATCATGAAAAATTTGCAACTCGTATGCTTGCAACAAGATACCGATGACGTATATTTTCCCCTTCTCCAACCCCTGCATCCAAGCTTTCGGAGCGTAGGGATTCTTTGCATGTATAAATACTGTAGGAATCAAATTGGAAAGAGTTGCAAACAAGTGATCATTTACCCTGTTAGAACAGCACTTCCCCTAAAATAATTTGGAGGAGAAGAAAAAAAGAAGCACAAGCGAATGCGGGTGGGCCTAGGTGACAGACGGGCTTCTATATCTTCACGAGGCAACTGAAAAGCCCATGTATCTCCCCTAACTTAGGCCCAGCCCAACTTCGAACACCCGGGTCGCCGAGTTAGGGTTCCACTCCTCGTGACACCTATATAGCCTCGCCATCTCCTCGCGCCGCCGCCGCCCCTCAATTCGCATCAAGCTCGCGCGCCGCCTTTCACCCGAAAGGAAGCTCTCGGAGAAGAAGAAGAAGATGGGTCACGACAACGTGTGGAACTCCCACCCCAAGAACTACGGCCCCGGCTCCCGCGTCTGGTACGCGCCCGTCATCTCTCTCCACATCGCCACCGTGCACAATTCAGGGTTTAGCTTCCTTGCTAGTGGATTAGAAACATTCAATTCGCGCCTTGTTTGTTCTGATGGTAGACTGCTACGTGAATTTCTAACTGTCTTGGATGTGACTCGTCGTTCATAGTTTTCTCAAACTGTGCGAAGTGCTTCGTTAGAGCTGGTTGATGCTGTCAATACACTGTTATTTTTGTTTATTTAGGTGTAGATTTGACCAGCTGTTTGCTAGGATATCATGTTCTTCCTTCTAGTCTGATGTTGTTTGATGGCGGTGCTTGCAAGACTAATATATCTACCTCTGCTAGAAACTGTACTTGAACTCCTTACTTAAGTTGATTTATATACTTTTAACTATGATGTACGTGACACTGAAGACCTGTGCTTGAACTCCTTGACTTAATTTATACTTTTAACTATGATGTACGTGACAGTAAAGTTAAAACCTTTTGTATGTCGTGCTGTCAACATATATCCATTTCAGTTAATTGTATTTCCTGCTCTCTGTTTGTTTCATTTTAGATTACAAGTGATGACAATGTTATCTTCAACTATGTTTTAAGTATGTTATGAGCTGTTCTGTACTGACTAGCCTGTTCATTTTTGGCAGCCGGGTCTGTGGCAACTCTCATGGTCTGATCAGGAAGTATGGGCTCATGTGCTGCAGGCAGTGCTTCCGCAGCAACGCCAAGGACATTGGCTTCATCAAGGTATACTCGCCTTATCCTGATCTTTAGTGAGTTCTTCAACATTTTTGAGTATAGGTCTCCTTTGCTTGAACTGCTTTATCCTTGGGATGATAAGGTTCCTCTTTTACTGTTGTAAGTTATATATAATCTAGTGTTCTTGTGATCCTTGAATCAAATCTGTCAAATAAGGCTGTGATCACGACAATTATATACACTATTTGGTTTTCTATTGCATTCTGTGTTCACTACAAGTACACTTTTGGGTGAAAGTATAGTTCAGAAGCTCTTATCTGTGTAAAGTCTTTTTAACATGTGATTCTTTTCCTTGCAGTACCGTTGAAGGCTCTTCATGTTTGTGACTGAGATCTGTACCTGCATCAGAGGAATGGATCCTTCATTCAAGGCTTAAATTATATGCTTTAGTTTTTTGTTCAGACTACTGTGCTAGTAAACTTCTTGAAGTTTTGGTGAGAACCATGTGGTTGTTAAAGTGACTGATCAAACTTGGAAGTAATTTCTGTATTCGATGACATAACCCTGATCCAACTTGGAATGTCTCGTGCTTATTTTTGTCTACTCCAGTCCCCTCCGTGATAAAATCTAAATGTGAAATTGATTGCTCTTTTGATCTAGTTGCTGTGGATCTGGGTATATACATTGAAACGAAATTTCCAGTGGATTTTTGGCAGCCGTGATCCCCTTGTTATTGCTATGATATGAGTTCGCCATACAATTTTTTGACCAACTGCCCATGTGTCGCCAACGTTGGATTAATGACTCTTTAACCACTTGCCCGCGTGAACAATTTTTTTTTTGAGAACCATAGTAGAAACACAGGTGCGCACACACTCACCCCTCACCCCTATGAAGACTGAACTGACGGATTGTGAAATTGATGAAGTCACTTGCTGTTGATGGAAATGTTGTCTCATATTGAATGAATATTCCGTACTTATGAGACACACATATGTCAAACATGAGATTTGAACTCTAAGACCATGTACTATGTAGTGCAAAAGCGGATTTGAACTCTAAGACCATGTACTATGTAGTGCAAAAGCGAATCGTGGAGGTCTTTGAATCGATTCAACACATAGTGGAGCATCGGTTCAAGAGCTCCGACAAGAAAAGCGAACCAAGTTGTTGGTTCGATTCCAATTTGACACAAATGAACTGATGGTGAGTGTGTCAAATGAAGTGATGGTGAGTACAAGCTTCAGATGGCCTGCATGCGAGGTTATAGTATTGTTAAAATCTTGGTCGTAAGTCCTAGTAGTGCCAGTGAAAGCGATGCTGTACATAGCAGCCCAAATGCACCGATGCCAAACTCTGACAGCTTTCACTTTGAACCGAACACACATAGTACATGGTCTAATGGGCTGGAGGTACAACCACCGAGAGTGAATAGATGGAACCCGGCGGCATATGAACCCACGTTAACTCGGCTGTTGATTGGTCCAGCGATCTTGTACAAGGTCCACTGCCGCATGTGAGATACTCGTATACGATTACATGTGTGTGTGGACCTGCCGAAATAAATGAGCTCGTAGGCGCGCGCAGGAGAGCATAAAGTTGCAGCGCCGCATGTGTTTGGACCTGCGCGAGCTCCTGCACGAGGGACGTCCCACTGCTAGCCCTATGTCGAAGTCGAGGACGTGGATGCAGGCGGAGCCGCGGAGGTCGTCGAGCACAGCCTGTACGCAGGTGAGGTGCGCGAACTGGAGCACCGGGGACATCTCCCAGAACGCCTTGTCGGCGCCGAGCTTGAGGACGACATCGTAGGGCGTGGACGCCGGCGGCGCGGGGGCCTCTCCAGTGGGGGAGAGAGCAAGGCGCAGGGCCGTCGGCGTTCGTCGCGGAGGACTCCAGCCGGAGGGAGGAGTTCGGGCACTAGGCCCGCGGCTACCTCACGTGCATGCCTCACGTCCTTCTCGTCCAGCCTCGCCGACCCGGCTCTCCTCTCCATCAAGGGCGCCCTCATCGTACGTGCCTTCTGTTGGCGGCGTTCGGCGGCTACAGGACGCTGCGGTTGGTGCGGAACGCGCGTCGTCAAGAACCGTGGGCCAAGCGGCCGCGGCGCTGCAGCCGTCGAGCAGGGCGGATTCGTGCTCTGAACCATGGCGCCCGGGATGTGGTACGGGTACGTCGAGCGGCAGGAAGGTGCACGCGGGATGCAACGGCCGCCTCGTCTGGCGCCAAACCCCCTGGACAGGCTAACACAGCACGGCGGCGACGACACGTCCGACTACTGACACAGCGAAGCGGCCGCTGACACGTACAGCGCAGTGGCAGCCAGCCAGCCATGTTGTGGACAGCGGCGGCGGCGTTCTCCTTGGCGCACCCCGTCGCGCAGCCGGGGCCCATGGTGTGGCGACCGTCTCCACGTCGCCGTCAGCGTGCACCAATGCGCGGTGGTCCGACCCCGACTTGGAGAGCAGCCGGGTCTCATGCAGCACGCGGTTGGCCACGTCTGGGGAGAAGGTCGCCGACAGCTTCTTCACTGGAAACGACGCCGCCATACGCGCATGCGCCGCCCGCGCCTGCCAAACGCGCCCGCACCCGCGCCGCCCGCACGCACGCGCCTGCCGCCCGCGCCCGCGCGCACATAATGCCGCCCGAGCCTGTCCTCCCCGGTGTGCTCCAGCTGCAGGGCGGCAGAACGGCGTGTTCCAGCAAAGATCTCCATGGCAGCGGGGACGGCGCAACGGCGTGCTTTAGAAGAAAATATTTTGGGGAAGACGAAGGAGAGAGAAACATGATTTGGGGGGGACCAAGCTTTAAATTTCTTACCTTTTTCTCTCCCCCGACTGGTCCCATTCCCTGTATTTATACTTGTATTGTTGTTGTTCACCCGAGTATCAAAAGCTATGTTGCAGGTCCCACCAATTCCTCAGCCAATAGGAGATCGAGTTGAGGCCGGTGCATGTGTCGCCCGGTTCATCTCATGATTTCCCTACAACCACCCTCCTAACCATCCATCCAACCTCAGTTGGTCCATCCGGTGACAAACAAATTTTGTATGGTTATTTAGGTGACAAATATGGCTTTCAATATTATTAGAACAAGCACTACTACCATTTAATATTTTCTAGGATTTTTCAAGAGTTGAATAATAACATATCAATGACTGGTGCCTTACTATCGTTGTGAAGCAGCAAATATGGGACGCAGCATACTGTTGCTAGTTTTGAAGCAGCAAAGATATGATGACCCTGTTTGTCAAAGATATTGATCTTTTGGGGATCTTCTTATATGCTACCCTTCTGTGGAAAAATATACATTATACTTTTTTCCCTCCCTGTTTTCCTTTTTAGTAGGTGACGCAGCAGAGACCTGTTCTAAAACCACAATTACTTGTGTGCATGTGCTCGAAACGTATTCTCTTTTCTTCCGTGTGTGGATTGTATAATTGCACAGAGATGAAAACGAAATTAGCAACTCGTGCTTTTAACCTCTAATTATCTACTTGCCAGTCTATGTAACACAACTGAAGTTATGTGGACGAAATTGGATGACTTCAGTGTTAGCAAATTACATTTGCACAGTTCCTGCTCTGCTTGCATTACACACAGCATGTTATACTAAGGCGAAACAAATTGGTGTTCCATCCATTATTAGTCTTGGTTACCCCTCCTTCGAAGAAAAAGTCTTGGTTGCACTGTGCTACTGTTTTCCAGCTCAATATGCAGTCATGGTCTCCTTTCTATTATTTGAACTTCTGTGGTATGCATTGTGCAATATTTTTTGTATTGAAGTTGTTCATAATTGGTTGAAATTGTTCACAGTTGGTCTAACAAATGATTGTAGCCGGGATATTCCGGTTGATCCTTTCTACCAAACGGAAGAACAGCTAGCTTGTATGTTGCGAAGGCAATAATGAACTTGGCTCATTTGGAGGTGCATATTCAAAGCAATCTCTTCTGATTTATGAATCTAGTTTCTAATCATTCTGCATCTTAATTAACACCAACTAGAATGCTGATGTCTCACGGAAACCGCGTTTATCCAACTTGATACGAAAATAAGCATGTCTCAAGCTGTCCTAATACATGAAATAAGGTACTTCATTTCACCAATCTTATTTATTTAGTATGGAATTTCTATTCAACATGTATGTTTTCATTTTTTGTTTTCAGCACTAGCCAACTGGCAAGGCTGCCATGTAACCAGTCTCCACATAAGGTAGGTGGTATGTGTTGAAGTATACTTGCATGCAGTGAATTACAGACCGAGCCTTTTTGCTATTGTACATCAAATGGTGTAACAAAATTCCCTTATATATTGTAGGAACTATTGCAAAGTCTTCCCACAAAATTAAAAAACATGAGGTTTCAAAAATATCTTAATCTACTCTATTTTGTTTATGATCTGTGAGCACTTCTCCTCCATGACTATCTCCACTCAGAAATTTCCTATTCCTGGCCATCATCTCCCAATCATTTTTTTTTTTTTTTTGAGAACACAGTACAAACGCAGACGCTCACATACACGCGCATACACTCACCCCTATGAACGCACACACGCACACCCCTACCCCTATGAGCACCTCCGGAAGACTGAGCCGGCGGATTGGATCTTGAAATTGACGAAGTCACCACAGGCGCCTCACTGTCGACGGGAACGTCGCCTCCCACTGAATGAATATTCCGCCTTTATGAGACACACAGATGTCAAACCTGGGGTTTGAACTCTGGTGGGCTGGGGGTGCAACCACCCTCCTAACCACCCAACCTCAGATTGGTTCTCCATCTCCCAATCATTTGTTAGAACTGATATTTTGTTTTTGACTAATATTGTCTTGTCGGCTATTGCAACTTAATTACTGATCATATGAGACATTATATAATTACCACTATTATTGCTATTCTCTTGTATTAAACCATGAGTTTATATCATTATTGTTCTCTTGGTACTCCTTGGAGGCTTCAATGTGGCATTATTGCCTCTTTAGATTGCTCAACGGGTAGACAATTCCCAATGTGATCTTTCTAGTCTTTGAAGTAGAAGAAGATCATGATGGTATGGGTCATGGTTCTTAAGATGTAAACTACTAGCGTGCTGAGTTGTCATTCTGCTCTAATTAAGAGTGGTGTGTAACCTCAGTCAAATATATATCTGAAAAGATTCTCTGGAAAGCGCTGTATAAAAGTACATGTTCCTACCTGCTCTGTGCTCACATCAGAACATTAGCAGAGTCATCGCGCTAGAGTTTAGAAGTTTCAGGAACTGTAGTAGAAGGTTCAGACACAAGTACAATAGAATGGAGGCGAAGTGTGCATCGATTTGGAGCTCCATGGATGCGAAGAGCGAGGAGTCTGAGATGATTGCTCACCTGCAGTCCATGTTCTGGAGCAACAGTGATGTTGCTGCCAACTTTTGCTCTCCAAATACTAGTGCCAGTTCTTGTATCACAGCTAGCACAGCTCCTAGTAGTTTGTTTCTTCCTCTTGACAACGAGGGCTATTACTCAGCGCCGATGGTGAACACTAGCATGGACTTATGCAGCGATCACCAGCATCAGACTGTTATTGGTCACAAGAGGGTATCCTGCATGGATGAGCAGGTCAAGAAGACTAGCAAGAAATCCCGGACTGTTCCCTCGGTAAGGCTACTATACTATGAAACCTGAAATATCCACGATCTACCGAAATAAAACTTTTGGCTGTTCTAACATTCTCATTGGCACAATTTGTTATAGGTATCAGAGGCTCTGGGTTCAAGCCTTGCCGATAAGGAGACAAACGCTGGCATTGTCAATCAGAGCTCCTCGTCCTGCTGCAGCTCGGAAGAAGATTCGATTGGCACATCGGAGAAATCCATTGTTCCGAACCAGAGTGACAATGCAAGGGGTTGTAAGCGGCCTTCGAAGAATTTGCAAAGTCTTTATGCAAAGGTTTGTACACGGTTATGTTAGTCTTGATCTGATCGTTGGCTATGAATGTTTCTGTTTTCTGATAGCATTTGTGGTTCTTCATAACAGAAGAGAAGAGAGAGGATCAACGAGAAATTAAGAGTACTGCAGCAGCTGATTCCCAATGGAACCAAAGTAAGCTTTCACTGGTTGGTTGGTGATTCGGTTATTGCCTAATGAACAGTATTTTGAACATTTAGTCTTCTGAATTTCCAGGTTGACATCAGCACAATGTTGGAGGATGCAGTTCAGTATGTCAAGTTTCTACAGCTGCAAATAAAGGTAACCGTTTGTGTTCTAGTTAAGCCAATTGCTGTAGTTGGAAAACTCAACACTGAATTCGTCAAACATTTCTCTAAATTTTTTTCATGGAAACCTCTAGAATGTTCATCAAGTACCACAGTACTTTCACATACAGAGAATATGTTAGGTAGTCGTTGATGCAGAAGTGGTGTATCATATGGTTTATTTTGGTGCAAAGCAAAGAAACATTTTTTTCGATAAAGGGAATATATTAATATTGCAGAGATATCAATTACACACAACCTCTGCACCAATAAGATGTCCAAAGACATCAAGGATGCACACAACCAAGAAAAAAAATGAAAAAGAGAGAAATACAAAATAAAGACCCTGTCGCATTGACGAAACACTCGCAAAAGCAGCACTCTAACACCACCCAGACCACAAAAGAGATTCTCAAAAGCAATACCTCCAAGAAGGAAACAATGCACAAGTGTTGTCGTCGCCTGAGCGAAGATCTTGGGTTTGTTCACAAAACAATTCCTTCAGCAAAGGGAAGAACCTTACCAGTGCCTTGACTTGCCACGAATCTTCTTTAAAGCGAGGGGTGCCCTTGGGAATGCAGACACAGGTTAAGTTTAATCCTATTTTTCGAAGTAGTTGGTTATCCATAATAGTGCGGAAAGAAAGACAAGCCATCAGTTTGAGCTTGATTATCAATAATAGTGGCCTTGAGTTCCTCACCCCCTTGTGGCTTTGTCTTAGGATTCGTTAATACTTTTTTCTCAATGGGACGGGCGTAGGATATACTCATCAGTGAGTTTCAACATCACGTGGGCTGATTGTCCAAAGGGCGTCATTTGGTTGTGGGTTGTGTTCTTTGGAGCTTCAAATTTGAACCAATTACCAGAACTAAATAGAAATATCACCCCACCTCTGTTGGTTGTGGGGGGACCTATTTTTCATAATACTTTTCTGCTGCAAGTAACTTATTTCAAAGATGCAATTATTGTTCTGATCTCCCTTGCCTTTTTTTCTTAACAGGTGTTGAGCTCTGATGAGACTTGGATGTACGCACCCCTCGCCTACAACGGTATGGACATCAGCCTCAGCCTGAGAACTGGCGCAGACCAAGAATGACAAGTGTCAGTAAATGGCAGAACTGGCTATAATCCGAAGATGTGTTGCTATCAAGTCAAATTGATTGCATCGTGCATTTGTTCGTAGATTTTAACACTGACTTTGCATTGTTATTTTGCTTATTATAAGTTAGAATAAGATCGTGCCTTGCCGTATGCAGTAAGTAAATATTGTATCAAATAAGTTCGAGCAAGGTCGTATCTTGGCAGCCATAAGCATCATGGAAACAATGTATGAAATAAGGCTGATTAATGATTATAATGCTTCCTTGGCAATTTATTTCAGTCATTTTTATCATCACAGCAAAATAATGATAGTAATAAATAATAAAAAGAAGTATGCTGAATTTTTCACAAGTCCGTGGTATGCCGATAACGAGGATGACATGGATCCACCAGATGGGTGCTTATATAGGTTTTGGCGATGCCTTCACGTCGTCAACTGTGAACAAGCTCATACGACACATACATCAATCGCTTGGCGTTAATCACATCAAAACAATGTGTGAGACCATTGGTTTGAAGGTACAACGTTTAGGTTTTGGAACTCCATGAAGATGCCTGGTGTGCCTTATACCAGTGTCGAGTGGTCTAGGACACGATGTGTATCTGCAGGTATATGGTCATCTGTCTATGTTCGACAGTATCAAAGTTAGAAGGAATGGAGGTGGCGGTCAACAAAGGCGACAACATATCGGTTGAAGTTTGGTGTTGCACCTTGAGCACCGGGGCTGGAGCCCTGATGTGAAGCCCGACATTCATTGGTAATATGTGGCAATGGCGGTGTTTCGGCATTGCTAACTTGCTGAAGACATTGCATGATCTATATGTTGCTACCCTTTCCGAAGGCGTTTCTTTTGGAGAACGCCTTGTTGTGGCCTGTTTCTTGCCAGGGCAAGTGGTTAATGTCGATGTTCGTTGTTGTGTGTTGAATCTTGGTTTTCTTTTTCTCATTTTTTTTTCAAATAATCTGGCTACGTGCATCCCAATGTCTCGAATTCTTCTTGATATTGAGTTGTTGTAGAGACCGGTGTACCTGTCATCTTGGTATTCGTTGAGTAGTTTGATTTCTCCCCTCCCTTTTAGGAAAAACGTCAACAGTGTGAGCTAACATCTCTGCAAGTTGTACAATCATAAGTTGTGGTTCTCATGGTCCAATAAGTAGCTCTGGCATCTGATGGTAATTGGTTTGTACTGCTCAAAAGCTTCATGTTGGACAAGAAAGATATTGTTCATGAAGTAACCAAAGCCAGAAAGCGTAACTTGGTCATGGCAAGTGCTAGTAGCACTACAGTAGTGGATCATGAGTTGCCATTTTGTATGCTGCAAATAGGTTGCCCAAGTTGAATCAATAATAATAGATCATGCCACACCTGATCATGTAGATAATTCATTTACGCATGGGTGCTTTGCTAGAACCGGTGTAACTTGGCAGCAATATTAGACAAAGCTAATGAAAAATCCTGTGTCTTGTCAGCAAAAAGCTATATGGCTGAAGTGTGCATATGTGCTTTCAGAAACTCACAGGATAGCCTCTACTACGGAGTACTTTATTTAGTGCCCTGAGTGAGCTTTATCTAGTTGTGATCGAGGCATTGGTTCCTTTCCTGAAAAATCTAATTGGGGTTGAGGTGTCCAACCATTGCGAGTCATTAGTTGAGCAACATTTGGCAGGCATTAGATCCGTACGTGGCTATGTTGGTTGCTGACTGTTAGCTCACAAAGTAAAGGTGGACAACGATAAACTCACACGCTGATGGTTGTCCGACCTTTCCCATCTGTCTTCGCCAGCAAGTTAACTGATACGTAATATGGATGACGGACGGGGCCAAAGGGCCTTCACAAGTGCGGTTACCTACAATTATTGTTGTTTAGTTACAGTGTATTGCCCTGTAATTTTGTTAATTTCATCTGTCGGTGCGTTGGGACTAATGAGCTCTTCGCTTGCAAGATTAGGCTTATTATGACTGACTGAACTAACCAGGCCGCTAGTTCTGATAAAGAGACTTTGCACTGTCTTCATTTATTATGCATGATGAAACACGTCGACTCCAACCCCCCCAAAAAACGCAGTCTTTCTTGTGAAACAAAGAGGTCTATGCTTCAAGCCGTCTAAACTTATCTCGACTGGAATTCAGGTTCATTGAATCTGCCCGCGTAGTTAACCTTGGACAGGAACAACGCTATATGCCGAATAAGTCTTGTCCACTTAATGGCGTTTCCTTCTATAAAGCTTCCCTAAACGCACGGTAATCCTTTATTTGCATTTATTTAGCTTGTGCCATTTCTCTTCGAATCAAGGAAGATGCACATGTTGTATATCTGCAAATTCAAAAGTTACGTACTACCAAAATTTCAGTTCTAAGCTTTACGTATCACAGAGCAAAAAGGAGGCAGAGTTCCGCCTTCAATGCAAAAATGAGCTAATAACTGTATTTGGTTACATAGAAATTGTCACTGTGCTTAGTTTCATCTTTGAACTACAAAAATGGCCCTGCAAACCCCGACACCAGATGTCAAGGAGAGCAAATAAACAAAAGGAGGGAGCGGCGCGAAGCTCTGTTTTGTGCTATCATCAAGTGATATTTTGGTCCATGGTGATGTCTTTTTTTTTTTTGCAAGGAGAAGATGAACTATATTGCAACAAGGTCCAATACAGAAAGATCCCGAAACAAACAGAAATAACAAAGAAGTCCTACAGGACCCCGACGCAGACGGAGAAGAACAGGCCGTGCTGCCGGCGCGCCGCTGCTACTCCTTCCCTGATGACTTGGAACAGAAGGAGCCCTCCTGCGAATGGGAAGTCGACAATCCTCAGCTCCACGGAGCCTCCACCCTGCACCTTCGTCTCCATCGCCTTGCAACAACATAGCACCATCTTCGTTATTCTCATAATCCCAGATCCGCCGCTCGTCGGATCCCGGTGGAGGGATAACGCGCACACCAGCTCCAGAGAGCACGGAGTACGCGGCGAGCGGCGGATCTGCAGCGCGAGCTCGTCGGAGCGCCGCCGGCAGAGAGGAAACCCACCGCCTTCATACGCCACACCGACAGCCTCGCCGCCTCCACAACGCCGCCGGGGGAAGTACCACTCAAACCTACGCTATATACGGGCGAGAACCAGGGTTCCCCCACCCTCCCGCCGCCGGAGCGACCGGCGGAGGGAAGGGGAACCAGCAGATCTGCGCCGGTGAGGTGGTTCGACCGGTGTCGCTGAAAAATCGCCCTCTCCAGTACTGTAGCGGGGAGAGAGAGATTCCAAATTATCTCTTTAAGCAACCTTTTGGTCCATGGTGATGTCAGCTGTGGAGAATATCATGAAGGCATGAATTGGAGGACTAGCAATGAAGGTTCAAGTCTCTGCACTGTTGAGACACTTGCTTGGTATTCCGGGCTTCGCATCAGCAATATGAGAGTGGGGGCGACAACATAGGTGAAGTTTAGAGTCTTGCCTTTCAGGGTAAAAATCCAAGGTCTGACATTAATTGGTTGTGCCTCGCAATTTTCTTGTTGAAGCATTGTTTTAAAAGCGAGGACAATCTTCGGGTGAAAACCTAAGATCTTTGATCGGGCGAAGATGGCGCTTATGCACTGTTTCCCTCTTGGAGACGTTGCTTTTCAAGAGCCTGAAGTTCAGGTGTTGTTTTGGTGGTGGATGTATTGTTGTTGCTAGGGTTGAAATATTGTAGCGGGACTTTTCTTTCTTAGTTTCTTTTTTTTGGTTGTGTGCATCCGTACTATCATTAGGATATTGCGTTGTTGTAGAGACTGGGTGTATTTGCTATCTTTATATATTAATATATTTTCTTTATTGAAAAAATAGACATCTTGCTACTGAGAAAAATGTTGCCTCCAACTGAAATAATTATCTCGGGCATCAAACTTGAGTTATGATTTCTTGGTGGGCTAGAAATACAACCACCCTCCTATCATCCGACAATTGTTTGGTTATGGAGTGAAAAAAAAAATTAATCCTGAAACATATAGAAATGTCAATACCCTGTAAAGAACAAGCAGCGTAAACTTTGTTTTGTAAGAGTTGGACAGGTCTATCGGTCTAAATTCACATTAATGATTGTTTTTGAACAAGGGATGGTCCCAGAGGGACCGAGAAGCTTTTATTTCAGCAATGGCATGGGAAAGTACATAGAGGACCAAAAGAAAAGGAAAAGTACAATCCAGTCCAATTTTTTCCACAAAGAACCCTAAAGATAAATCTGGAGAAGCAATCGGGTCGGGCTCCTGCGCCGACGTGCCGCTGCATCTCAGCGCAGCTAGGTACCACGCCGCCGAGGAAAAAACCACTTGGGGCTAGGCACCGAGTGCTATAGAAGGGCCTCCGTCTTGGCATCTTGGACTGGAGGTTGGTGTAGACTCGCAGTCGCTAGTCGGAGAAAACCGTCCCCGGCGATGTAGAAGGGAGTGGTCGCCAGACGACCATTTTGGACGGTTGTCGATGAAGGACCGCCGTGGAGGGACTCCCAGGAGCAACTTCAATACTCCCTTGGTGCATATCTGCAAGCAGGAGCACCAAGACCAAGAGCCCAATCCCGTTCTCACCACCATGGCGAGCAACGAAAACGAGCCTCAGATCTTGGGCAACTGCCACAAAGCTGCAGACCGAACCAGCCATGGCCTCCATATTAGGATCCAGAGCCAGGCCAGTGACCTCGAGCTTATTCTTGGTTTGAGAGGAGGAGATCTTGAGCAGCAGCCACCAACACGATGCCGCCAACACCACCAAGGTCTCCATCCATTGCCCCTCGACGCCGCTCGATGACGCAAAGAACACACAATCCGACGGCATGACGCCAGACTCCACTGAGGAAACAACGACTAAACCTAGACTACTATCTACAAGGAGGGACCGGCCTTCCCTCTCCCAATCACTCCGGCCGGCAAAGCCGCCGTAGGAGAGGGAGAGGGGAGCCGGCAGAGAAAGGGAGACTCTCAAGGGAACTGGTCACAACCGACAGCGGTAAGGGGAGGGGGGATGAATGTACTAAAACCGCTCCTAATCCACATTAATGATTCAACTAAACTTTGTGGTCCAAGTTACTCCTGATAAGTTTAATTACTACTATTACTACCCCCTCTCAAATAAGACATTTAGATTTAGCTAAAAGTGAAAGCTTACTAATTTTAACTAATAAATATATAAAAAATATCTATACCTATAATATTAAAATACTAACTAAATACATCATTAAAATATATTTTATGGTGAATATATTGATATTGATATGTTGTCTTAAATGTTCACTTTTTCTGCCACATTTGTTAATTTTAGCGACATTGATTTTTGACTAAATTTATGCTTGTGCGGAGGAAGTACCATGTAACCCGTACGAAATGAAGGAAGCTAGCCATAATTTAATCAGGAAATTAAAATATGTTCCTTATGAATCAAAAACTATTATTTTCCCTGTTCCAAATTAATTGATTCAGTTTGGTCTAGATATGCATGTATTGAGACACTAAAACATATTTAGACGATAAATTGGGTCAATTAATTTGAAACGGAGAGTAGCTGATTTTGTATTCCCTCTATCTCATAAAATATGTTTCAGATACATTCAAATTTAAACAAATCTTAGACATGATTGGAGGGAGAATTAAAAATCCAGAGTTGCTTGTTTCACTCCAATAAATCACTTAGCCGCATTGATTTTGAGATTCCAGGTAGACATCCGACACAAGAGTGTGGCATGACGTGTCCGTTCCATGGCGCTATAAATAGAAAATCACCTTCCTCCCCACTCTCAAATTCCTCTCGAAAAAAATATTTCCACGAGTGAAGTAGTGTGTTTGTGTTTGACACACCACCTGCCAGGCTGCCACCAAGCACCAGCCATTGCCCACGCGCCATGCCCGCGAAGGCTCTTCCTCGGCTGTGCACCAGCGCTGGCGCCCACGTCCAGTGCCGCCGTGGAGCGCCGGCCGCCAGGCCGTGGTCTGTCGGCGTCGCCGGAGGTGCGATGAAGGGAGGAGCCGGTGGCAGGCTCGTGGCGGCCGCCGCAGGGGAGAGGTCGGACGCCGTGCAGGCGGCGGCCGTGGCCGGCGGGAAGCATCACGTCAATGGGTCCGCCGTGGCAGGTGACGCGTAATTTGATTTATGCATGTTATTAGTTCTCGTTGTAGTCACTGACATATTTTCATCTGTTAGATAAATCTAGCACGTTTAGTTTTTAGTCGCTCGGAGGAACCTTTCATTAGGTAGTTCAGTACTACTATGAACTATCATGTTTTATTAGGCTTGAACATCAAATTTCTCTCAAGAATCATTTCAGAGATTTTTTTTTTCATGAATCACAGGCAGTACACATGTCCTTTCCTATCTGATTTTCAATTGCTTGCATCAGAAATAGTTGCTTCTCAATAATTGCATTTTTTTCCGAAAAGGACTGAATACTTACTTGGAAGAAATAAAGTAGAAACTCAGTGCTACAACCGTACAACTATATCAACCATTATTCAATCCTATCTGATTTTTGGATATGTTTCCCACCATGTGCCACACGTGGTCCATTAATATATTTCTGGATCTCTGATCCTAAAACCAACCAAACCAACTTTCTCTCTTATTCAATTAATACCGAGTAACAATGTGGACGCACACCATGTACAGATGAGAATGATTTGGGTGAGTATGACAGACTTACAGCTGAGTTATGCTTGTCACTATTTCTCAGATGTCAGTGGAAATTTCAGAAAAAGATTGACAAGAACACAGCCGACGCACATCAGAGCTGTGTATGTGGATATCATAAACTACAATTGCATATGAAAATAACTGTTTTTTTGAATATTTTGTAATGAATGGGTGGGTACTAATCAAGGAATAGCTCACGAAATTTGTGTTTGATATGGCATGGACCTGGAGATCATTATCAGTGTCTTTGTAAACTAGGACATGAACTGAATAATTTAGTAACGCAGATTTCAGATTGTTGACCTCACTCTACTTCTTATTGCTCTGTTAGTCTTCATTTTCGGAACATTCTTCGATTAAGTTCAGCAAGAATGTGATGAAACATTTCTACACTGTTACCGATCATTCAGTTCGACCCTCTAGATCTGTACGATGTTCTTTTACAGAATTTAAAGATGAAAAAGGAAAAACTTGATATGATTCTTAGGACTGGTTGGTGCTGACAAAATCATAGTTTGGTGATACTGAAACGTCTGCTAGTGGATCCCTTACATGTAAATGCCCTCCTCAGTTCCATCCAACCAAAGATTGTCAATTTTTTTATCAAGTCTCCTGTTTTAGAAGCTCTACCGCCCTCCGTTTGATGGAATTGTAGTGGGCTGTAGGAATCTACACCTTTCTTAGATCTTCAGTGATGAAAAATCACAACATAGAACACTATAGGATGCCAAGTATGATTTAACTTTGTCACTTAGCCGCATTTTATAATATAATTTTAGCATTTGCTGATTCTTATGAGCCTCAAATTACCAGGCATGGACAAGCTTGTGACTTCAACTGTTGGGAAATCAACAAACATCCTTTGGCATGACTGTCCAATAGGGCAGCCTGAGAGGCAGAAATTGCTAAACCAGAAGGGCTGTGTTGTGTGGATCACTGGGCTAAGTGGTTCAGGTATTTATGAGCTGATCAAGAATCATAGTCATACACTGAAACTTCGGCTCCCGCAAAAAAATAAGTACACTGAAACTTTGAAGCCTCTAATATGTCCACAAAATGCTAACATTTACCGTGCCACCATGTACTTAGGAAAAAGCACATTAGCATGCGCACTGAGTCGCGAGCTTTACTCCAGAGGTCATCTGAGCTACATTCTAGATGGTGACAATCTCAGGCATGGATTGAACCGAGACCTCAGTTTCGAAGCAAAGGACCGAGCTGAAAATATACGTAGAGTGGGTATGTATGCTTGGTTCAGAAATCTATGGTCGTTTTTTTGCCTTGCAATCTTACCATTTGTAAATATATGTTTGTCCCCTTCTTTCAGGAGAAGTAGCAAAGCTATTTGC
The DNA here is from genome assembly GCF_022539505.1 of Lolium rigidum. Taxonomy (NCBI): domain Eukaryota; kingdom Viridiplantae; phylum Streptophyta; class Magnoliopsida; order Poales; family Poaceae; genus Lolium; species Lolium rigidum. Next base: position 220,856,466 of record NC_061510.1, read on the forward strand.
AGATGCTGGTCTGATCTGCATTGCTAGCCTGATATCACCGTACAGAAGTGATCGAAGTGGTTGCCGCAGTTTACTGCAGAATTCATCATTCATTGAGGTGTATTTCTTCAAACTTTAGAAATACTTCAAACCATCTACTCAATCATATAGTAAGATAACCGGTACAGAGAAGTATATTCTTGTAGGTGTTTCTGAATGTCCCACTTGAAGTTTGTGAAGCTAGGGATCCAAAAGGCTTGTACAAGCTTGCACGTGCTGGTAAAATCAAAGGTAAAGGAACCAAACAGACTCCGTTTTGCTTACCTTTTGCAAATCTTACTTTGGAAATACTCTGCAGGGTTTACTGGAATAGATGATCCTTATGAACCACCTTCTGATTGTGAGGTTAGTGCAACTCCGTGAACACCTAACTAGCATCAGAATCTCAGCAGAGTTAATCAAAAGCAGCCTAGTATTATTATTACATACTACTTTGTAAGAGGTTCCTAGTTTTATGATGATGGCATGTCACTTATCTGATTGAGCCCTTTAACTGCTCCTTGCAGATAGTAATACATTGCAAGGCGGGCGATTGCGCTACGCCAAAATCAATGGCCGATAAAGTAGTGTCATATCTTGAAGAAAATGGATTCTTACAGGATTAGAGATGGATGATTTTGAAGAATAGTACTGGAAAATGGATTGCCAAGGGATGTACTGTATGAGTTGGTGTTCATACCTACAAACAGAAATGTAAAGTATGTGAATGAATTGACCATCAAGGTGAAATGTGTACATTATTATGAGGAAACTGAAATTGTTTTCACCCAACAAGCATGACTCGTGAGACTAAGCAAGCACAAGAAAGAACAATATCATTATAGATGCAAGTGGGTCACACTTAGGATACCTCTACACTATTTAGTTCAACAAAATGCACTAACTTTTCTAATGACATCATCATTTTAGTTTATTTTTTGATAAAAAAACACTGACCCACTTGCATCTCTATAATATCATCTAAAGGAATCCTTGAAGCAAATGGATTCCATTTGATAATCCTATAAATACGACTCCTTATCAAATACAGTTCATACATCAGGAATAGATATGCACATTTTTATCAGGATAAAACACAAACAAATTGCCGTGTCGATGCATATATAGAATAAAAAGTTACATACAAGCCCTAGCAAGAACAAAACCACCAGTTACAATACTACTCCTAAGTGCTATCCATCACCGGAAGTAATGCTACAAGACCCACCAGTCACCCTGAAACTCTGTCCGTGTTGTGTCGAGCAAAGCTAGCAATGTTGGGCTTTGCTTCGGCGCATATGGCTGTTTCCAAACCAGCCAATCCCTGAGCATGACCACTGAAGGAATATGTATGTATTGATGGGCGCTAGAGACGAGACTGTGAAACTGAAGTGCTTGTTAACTGTAATCAGAGGAACACCATTATTTTCTGATGTTTCATCGCATTTACACATGTATTTTCCACCCGGCCTCTCGCGTCGCTCCCCAGGGCGACGCCAGGGGCCCCAACCCTAGCGCCGTTAGCCCCCCTCCCGTGGTCTCTCCCCCTCCGCCGCTGCCGTCGGCGCCTAACGTGCTCGGGGGGTTAGTGGTGGCGGCGACCCGCGGTGGCGACTGGGGCGGCGGCTGATGGATTCGACACGCACGGCGTTCAGGGCGGAGACCCTGGATGAGCGGCGGCGGCTTCTCCCTTCACGGCCTGGCCGACAATGGATGGTGGTGGCGGCTGTTGGATCTAGTGCCCGTCTAGATCCATCGTCGGCTTCAGCTGGCGGCGCAAGGAGGGGGCGGTGATCTTGCGGGGTGAGGATGGTGTGGTAGTGGCGGCCGCCATCCACCGAGTCCTCCTTCATCGTCGTTGGCCAGCGGATGGCGGCGTGGGGGCCTGCTCGTCTGCTTCGGAGAATAAAGGTGGTGGTCCTAAGATCCTTCTTGTGCAAAGATGGAGACCTTCATGTGGCCGGTCCTTCGTCATCCGTCCGGAGTGGTGTGTTCCGGAAGATACCGCCGGCGGATGTAACAGTGCACTTATGCCTGGAGTTCGCTGGATCAGATGGTATTCGATCGTGCGCACCAATGTTTTTATTCCGAACGTTTGGTCTGGAGGGAGCGGCGTGAAGCTCTACTCTTTGTTACCATCAAGTGACATTTTGATCCATGGTGAAGACAAAGAGGCAGAGAATATCATGAAGGTTGGGTTGGAGGACTACCAATTAAGTTTCGAGTCTCTGCGCTGTTGAGAGATCTGCTTGGTATTCTAGATTTTGCAGCAAAGTATGGAGAAGTGGGGACGGCAGCTGATACGTCTCAAACGTATCTATAATTTCTTATGTTCGATGCTAGTTTTATGACAATACTCACATGTTTTATATACACTTTATATCATTTTGATGCATTTTCCGGCACTAACCTATTAATAAGATGCCGAAGCGTCAGTTCCTGTTTTCTGCTGTTTTTGGTTTCAGAAATCTTACACAGGAAATATTCTCGGAATTGGACGAAACAAAAGCCCACGGTCTTATTTTCCACGGAGCCTTCCAGAAGTCCGAAGAGGAGACGAAGAGAGGACGCGAGACGGCCACCCCACAAGGCGGCGCGGTGGGGCCCCTGGCCGCGCCGGCCTATGGGGTGGGCCCCTCGGCCGCCCCCGACTCTGCCCCTTCGCCTATTTATTCTCTCCGTCGCGAAAACTCTAGTACCGAGAGCCACGATACGAGAAAACATACTGTGACGCCGTCGCCGCCAATCCCATCTCGGGGGATTCAGGAGATCGCCTCCGGCACCCTGCCGGAGAGGGGAACCATCACCGGAGGACTCTACATCATCATGCCCGCATCCGGCTTGATGCATGAGTAGTTCATCCTTGGACTATGGGTCCATAGCAGTAGCTAGATGGTTGTCTTCTCCTCTTGTGCTATCATGTTTAGATCTTGTGAGCTGCCTAACATGATCAAGATCGTCTATTTGTAATGCTACATGTTGTGTTTGTTGGGATCCGATGAATATGGAATACTATGTCAAGTTGATTATTGATCTATCATATATGTGTTATTTATGATCTTGCATGCTCTCTGTTGCTAGTAGATGCTCTGGCCAAGTTGATACTTGTGACTCCAAGAGGGAGTATTTATGCTCGATAGTGGGTTCATGCCTCCATTGAATCCGGGACGAGTGATGAAAAGTTCTAAGGTTATGGATGTGCTGTTGCCACTAGGGATGAAACATTGATGATTTGTCTAAGGATATTTGTGTTGATTACATTACGCACAGTACTTAATGCAATTGTCTGTTGTTTGCAACTTAATACTGGAAGGGGTGCGGATGCTAACCCGAAGGTGGACTTTTTAGGCATAGATGCATGCTTGGATAGCGGTCTATGTTCTTTGTCGTAATGCCCTAAGTAAATCTCATAGTAGTCATCATGATATGTATGTGCATTGTTATGCCCTCTCTATTTGTCAATTGCCCAACTGTAATTTGTTCACCCAACATGCCATTTATCTTATTGGAGAGACACCACTAGTGAACTGTGGACCCCGGTCCATTCTTTTACATCTGAAATACAATCTACTGCAATCATTGTTCTCTGCTGTTCTTTGCAAACAAACATCATTCTCCACACCATACGTTTAATCTTTGTTTACAGCAAGCCGGTGAGATTGACAACCTCACTGTTAAGTTGGGGCAAAGTATTGTGATTGTGTTGTGCAGGTTCAACGTTGGCGCCGGAATCCCTGGTGTTGCGCCGCACTACACTCCTCCACCAATCTTCACGTGGCCTTCATCTCCTACTGGTTCGATAACCTTGGTTTCTTTCTGAGGGAAAACTTGCTGCTGTGCGCATCACACCTTCCTCTTGGGGTTCCCAACGGACGTGTGCATCACGCACCATCAAGACTGTTTTCTGGCGCCGTTGTCGGGGAGATCAAGACACGCTGCAAGGGGAGTCTCTCACACCCAATCTCTTTACTTTTTTTATTGTCTTGCTTTACTTTATTTTATTTTCTGTTCTGTTTGCTTTCTTTATATCAAAAACACAAAAAGTTAGTTACTTGTTTTACTTTACTTAATTTAGTTTGCTTTACTTATTTTTATTACTGTTAAAATGAATACTCCTGAGAACACTAAGTTGTGTGATTTCACTAGCACCAATAATAATGATTTTATATGCACACCTATTGCTCCACCTGCTACTACAGCAGAATTTTATGAAATTAAACCTCGCTTTACTAAATCTTGTTATGAGAGAGCAATTTTCCGAGTGTTAGTTCCGATGATGCTGCTGCCCATCTTAATAATTTTGTTGAACTTTGTGAAATGCAAAAGTATAAGGATGTAGATGGAGACATTATAAAACTAAAATTGTTTCCTCTCTCCTTAAGAGGAAGAGCTAAAGATTGGTTGCTATCTTTGCCTAAGACTAGTATTGATTCATGGACTAAATGTAAAGTTGCTTTCATTGGTAGATATTATCCTCCTGCTAAAATTATATATTTGAGAAGTAGCATTATGAATTTTAAGCAATTGGATAATGAACATGTTGCCCAAGCATGGGAAAGAATGAAATCTTTGGTAAAGAATTGTCCTACCCATGGACTGACTACTTGGATGATCATCCAAACCTTCTATGCGGGATTAAAATTTTCTTCGAGGAACCTATTGGATTCAGCTGTTGGAGGTACTTTTATGTCCATCACTTTGGGTGCCGCAACAAAGCTTCTTGATGATATGATGATCAACTACTCTGAATGGCACACTGAAAGGACTCCACAAGGTAAGAAGGTAAATTCCGTTGAAGAAACCTCCTTCTTGAGTGATAAGATCGATGTTATTATGTCTATGCTTGTTAATGGTAGATCTAATGTTGATCCTAATAATGTTCCTTTAGTTTCATTGGTTGCTCAAAAAGAGCATGTTGATGTGAACTTCATTAAAAATAATAATTTCAACAACAATGCTTATAGGAATAATTTTGGTAACAACTATAGGCCATATCCTTCTAATAATAGTAATGGTTATGGTAATTCTTATGGTAATTCTTACAACAATAGTATAAGTGTACCCTCTGGTCTTGAAGTCATGCTTAAAGAATTCATTAGTACACAAACTGATTTTAACAAATCTGTTGAGGAAAAGCTTGGTAAAATTGATGTTCTTGCTTCTAAGGTTGATAGTCTTGCTGCTGATGTTGATCTTTTAAAATTGAAAGTTATGCCTAATGAAGACAAAGATATTAAGTCATTTGCTACAGCAAACGCTATACAAGTTTAATTAATGACAATATTAGATTGATGGCTGAATTGCATGCTAGGTGGGAAAGAGAAGAAAAACTAGCTAAAGAGAATAACGTAGCTAAAGTTTGGACTATTACCACCACTAGTAATGATGATGCTTGACATGTTGCTAAACCTCCTACTATCAACAGTAAAATAATTGGTGTTGGCAATGTTTCTACTCCTAGTACAAAGCATGCAAAATTGTCTGAAACTGCTGAAACTGTTTGTGATAAAAGTGCTGAAATTTTTCAGAATATTGGGGACATCGATCCCATTGCTTTAGATCATAATGGTTTATATTTTGATAATTGTCATATCTCTGAAGTTATTAAGTTCTTGCAAAAACTTGCTAGAAGTCCTAATGCTAGTGCTATAAATTTGGCCTTTACAAAACATATTACAAATGCTCTCATTAAAGCTAGAGAAGAGAAATTAAAACTTGAAACTTCTATTCCTAGGAAGTTAGAAGATGGTTGGGAGCCCATCATTAAAATGAAGGTCAATGATTTTGATTGTAATGCTTTATGTGATCTTGGTGCAAGTATTTCTGTTATGCCTAAGAAACTCTATGATATGCTTGACTTGCCACCATTGAAATATTGTTATTTGGATGTTAATCTTGCTGATAATTCTATAAAGAAACCTTTGGGGAGGATTGATAATGTTCACATTACGGTTAACAATAACCTTGTCCCGTTGATTTTGTTGTCTTGGATATTGAATGCAATGCATCTTGTCCTATTATTTTGGGAAGACCCTTTCTTCGAACTGTTGGTGCTATTATTGATATGAAAGAAGGAAATATTAAATATCAATTCCCGCTCAAGAAAGGTATCGAAAACTTCCCTAGAAATAGAATGAGGTTACCTTTTGATTCTATTATTAGAACAAATTATGATGTTGATGCTTCATCTCTTGATAATACTTGAATTACACTTTCTGCGCCTAGCTGAAAGGCGTTAAAGAAAAGCGCTTATGGGAGACAACCCATTATTTTATTTCTGCAATTTTTGTTTTATATTTGTGTCTTGGAAGTTGTTAATATTGTAGCAACCTCTCCTTATCTTTATTTATTGCATTGTTGTGCCAAGTAAAGTCTTTGATAGTAAGGTTGATACTGGATTTGGATTTCTGCGCAGAAACAGATTTCTGGCTGTCACGAATTTGAGTAGAACTCTCTGTAGGAAACTCAGAAAAATCTGCGAAAATTCATGAATAATCCTCAGATATGTACGCAACTTTCATTCAATTTGAGCTTCTTCATCTGAGCATGTTAAGTGCCTCTAAAAAATTCGTCTTTACGGACTGTTCTGTTTTGACAGATTCTGCCTTTTATTTCGCATTGCCTCTTTTACTGTGTTGAGTGGATTTTTTGCTCCATTAAATTTTAGTAGCTTTGGATAATGTCCAGAAGTGTTAGGAATGATTGTGTCCTCCCTGAACATGTGAATTTTTGATTATCCACTAACCCTCTAATGAGTTTGTTTTGAGTTTGGTGTGGAGGAAGTTTTCAAGGGTCAAGAGATGAGGATGATATAATACGATCAAGAAGAGTGAAAATTCTGAGCTTGGGGATGCCCCCGTGGTTCATCCCTGCATATTTCAAGAAGACTCAAGCATCTAAGCTTGGGGATGCCCAAGGCATCCCCTTCTTCATCAACAACTTATCAGGTCACTTCTAGTGAAACTATATTTTTATTCCGTCACATCTTATGTGCTTTACTTGGAGCGTCTGTATGCTTTTATTTTTGTTTTTCTTTGAGTAAATTCGGATCCTAGCAATCCTTGTGTGGGAGAAAGACAAGCTCCGCTGTTTCATATGAACACTGGTGTTCTTAGCTATACTTTTAATGTTCATGGCGAAGGTTGAAAACCGCTTCGTTCATTGCTATTTGGTTGGAAACAGAAAATGCTCCATGTGGTAATTGGTATATGGTCTTGAATAATTTGATACTTGGCAATTGTTTTGAGTTCTCAAGTATATCATGTTTAAGCTCTTGCATCATGTAGTTTAAACCTATTAATGAAGAACTACCGTAGAGCTTGTTGAAATTTGGTTTGCATGATTGGTCTCTCTAAAGTCTAGATATTTTCTGGTAAAAGTGTTTGAACAACAAGGAGACAGTGTAGAGTCTTATAATGCTTGCAATATGTTTTTATGTAAGTTTTGCTGTACCGGTTCATACTTGTGTTTGCTTCAAACAACTTTGCTAGCCAAAGCCTTGTACTGAGAGGGAATGCTTCTCGTGCATCCAAAACCTTGAGCCAAAACTTATGCCATTTGTGTCCACCATAACTACCTACTATGTGGCATTTCTCTGTCATTCCAAGTAAATTGCTTGCGTGCTACCTTTAAAATTTCATTCCTTGTCTTTGCAATACATAGCTCATGGGAAAATAGCTTAAAAACTATTGTGGTATTGAATATGTCGCTTATGTATCTTATTTCTTATAAGTTGCTTGTTGAGCGGTAACCATGTTTCTGGGGACGCCATCAACTATTACACCTTTGTTGAATATCATGTGTGTTGCTATGCATGTTTGTCTTGTCTGAAGTAAGGGTGATTTGTCATGATTAAATGGTTTGAGTATGCATATTGTTAGAGAAGAACATTGGGCCGCCAACCAAAGCCATGTATCATGGTGGAAGTTTCAGTTTGGACATTAATCCTCAATCTCTTATGAGAATATTATCTGTTGTTCAATGCTTAAGCATTAAAGAGGAGTCCATTATCTTTACTATAAATCTCAACCCGTTGGTACGTACGTCGCCCTCAGGCTCTCGATCCGATCTCTAATATCTCCTCTCGAGTCAGGCCTCAGTCAGGCCCAGATCGAACAGACCAAAGCAAAACGACTGGCCCAGTTATCATGTTTCCATAATCCAGGCCACCGACCAAAAGACATACTTGACCCACGAAAAAAGTCCACGAAAACAAGTCCAACAAGACAAGTCCAAGTCGACTACAATACCTACTCTGATACCGTACGATCGCATTGCTTCTCCGAAACAAATTTGGACGACCACCAATCCAGGCCGCATAAAAAGAACCAGCCTACCTCCACCAGAAAAACAGTTTCGACAGAGATATCACATTAGAACCAATTCAATAATACTTCGACAGAAATTTGGACGACCACGAAACCTCTCTGCCGTCTCGACAGAACTCCGCTGCCTTCCGCTATTGTCTCTATCGCTGCTGTCTGGCCAGAACTTCAATGTCCACCTGTGCTACAACCAAGGTATGCTGTCTCTGCCGTCTCACCAAAACTCCGATGTCCATCCGAAACTCCGACTTCCACCCATGCTACAAAACGAGAATAAATAACGGAAACACGGCAAACCATGATCTTAATGTAAAACTGTAAAAGTTCACAGCAACAAAAACTTCAAACCTTAAATACACAAATTACTTTCAGGATCAGGTTAAGTAGCCCACTAAATTTACAAAGAAGCACAACCAAAGTTCATAAACCAAGCTATTATAGACTAACACTCCAAAAATTCAGGGAGCAAAATGCTTAACTCACCAGTAACCAGACCAGCCGCATGTTTTTCCCCTTCCAAAACCAGCTCATTCCCAACCCGGCATAATGAATCAGACAGCGTTTTCAGCGGGATAGACCCGAAAATGCTGGGTGAAGCTTACCGGAGGCGGCCGACGGAGCACACGGCGCGGTGACGTCGAGGTCCGTTGTGAGTTGCCGGAGAATTTTGGGCGTTATGTCAAGGCCTTGCTGCTTAATCCTCAGAAGCATCTCATTCACCAAAGCACATACTTGATCCAAGATGACAACAATCAGTTACGCACTAGCACTTAGCAAGTCAACCTGCAAGTTGATAGATGCTACACTGATTCAGCTTATCAGAAAGTAGCAGACACATAAAACACTCTGATTCGCATCAAAATGAAGTGTACCGATGCTATTTTCACTACAGTCTACAGGAGCATCATCCAATTCATGTTGTACAGTAGCAAAAGCTATTCTCGAATAACACAGCTAGAATTCAAGGAGCAAAATGGTTGACTCACCAATATCTCCAACCAGTCGCATGCTCTTCACCTTTCAATATCTGCTCATCGAGATGGCGGCGGTGGAGGAGAGGACGGCGCGGAGGACGGCGTTGTCGTGGGGGCCGACGTCCGTGCCTCGATGCTGCCCGCCTGGATCGGGTATGTCCGCCTCTTCGGCAGCACGCTGCAGGGCCGGCGCTGGTGGCCGGAGCTGAGAGGGGAGCGCAGATGCTCGGTCTCCTCTCCATGGAAGCGGGCTCGAGCAGGAACGGCCGACTCGGAGCTTGCCGGAGGTGGCCGTCAGAGCGCACGGCTGGGTGGGCTCGAGGTCGGCAGTGGGTTGTGGGAGGATGCGTCGGAGTGAGCGAAAGAGGAGGATGTGGAGGGAGGGGTCGCGGAAGAGTACCAGAGAGGGAGCTGGAGCGGCCGCCGGAATCGACCCAACACGGTGGGATCTTGAGCAGAAAAGCTGAAAAGGTGAGGATTTGGCGAAGTGAGTGAGTTAGGGGGAAGAGTAGAAAGGGAGAGGCCTGAGCGCCTGGCCTCTTTGTTACACGTTTCGCTTTGCATTATTTTACATGTTGGTAAGACAGGAAAACAGAATTGAGTACCTTCGTGCTATTTAGATGGCAGCGTGTAGACTTCATGAGTCCCATACTCTCATTGTGCTGTGTAGATGTACAATTTCCATACTATTTTCACTCTATTTAATTATGTTTACATATGAAATCTTTTTAAATTTTGTATTACATATGTTCATTGTGGCAAGTTTATTAAAAAAATTATGTATGTAGATACTCTTATCACCAGAACGCACTCACACCCATGTGTGTACAAAATCCATCATACTCTATGTTTTTAAGAGTAAGCGGTGACGCAAAAGATGGCATGTCATATTGCTTTTCATTCAATTCTATCACTTGTTTTATTTTTGAAACGGATGCAAAAGCTTTGCCTCATCCATTAATTAAGCAAAAGATGCCCTGTTTTTAGGAGAAAATCAAGCGAAAACCTACAACGAAAGGGCCAAGCCCACACCCACCCACACGACGCTGCGAAGGGCACACCGAGCCACCCTGGCTACCCATAGAAGCTACACAAACGCGAAGCTCAAGTTAGCCTATGCCAAACAGATGGCTCCCCAAGAAAAGGCCGGTAGCTTCGATTCTGACGACGAGCCCCGGAGAGGAGATGCACAAGACCTGCGCCGAAAAGGATCTTCACCGCCGGACCGCTCGAAGGTCATCATACACCACCCAAAGGCAGCTTCGACTACACAGCAAGAGGAGGCCAACCTGAAGACATTCGGACACGCCGGGATGGAGCCGACTAACACAATCTTGCAGCAACCAAACGATGCTCAGCACCATTGTCGTTGCCACCCAAGCCCACCGTCGAGAGACACCTTATCGCCAACAAACATAGAGAATTGGCAATTTTTGTGTGTATCTTATATATACACGTGTGAAATACATAATGCTATTTTTTCAAGCCGTAGCAACGCACGGGCATTCAACTAGTCTGTTTTCTATGTTGTCCCGGTATGGATGTCCTTAAGTTGAGATCTATCAAAATCGAGAAATCAAATTCGATCTATCTCCTTGGACCTTTGTACAGGTGGCATAGAGGTACCCCTTTGTGACACTTGGTTGAAACATATGTAATGCAATGATAATCCATGGAAATCCGAACTAATTAGGACAAGGTGCAAGCACTATTGGTATTCGATGCATGAGACTTGCAACTTATAGGATGTTTTATGCATAACACATATGAATTATTACTACCGTTGACAAAATTGTTTCCATGTTTTCAAAATAAAAAGCTCTAGCACATAAGTAATCCCTGCTTCCCTCTGCGAAGGGCCTTTCTTTTACTTTATGTTGAGTCAGTTTACCTACTTCTTTCTATCTTAGAAGCAAACACTTGTGTCAACTGTGTGCATTGATTTTTACATACTTGCTTATTTGCACTCATCATATTACTTTGTATTGACAATTATCCATGAGATATACATGTTGAAGTTGAAAGCAACTGCTGAAACTTATATCTTCCTTTGTGTTGTTTCAAAACCTTCTATTAAGAATCTATTGCTTTGTGAGTTAACTCTTATGCAAGACATATTGATGCTTGTCTTGAAAGTACTATTCATGAAAAGTCTTTGCTATATGATTCAGTTGTTTAGTCATTATCTTTACCACTGCTTTGAATCACTTCATTCATCTCATATGATTTACAATAGTATTGATCAAGATTATGATGGTAGCATGTCACTTCAGAAATTATCCTTGTTATCGTTTACCTACTCGAGGGCGAGTAGGAACTAAGCTTGGGGATGCTTGATACGTCTCAAACGTATCTATAATTTCTTATGTTCCATGCTAGTTTTATGACAATACTCACATATTTTATATACACTTTATATCATTTTGATGCATTTTCCGGCACTAACCTATTAACAAGATGCCGAAGCGCCAGTTCCTGTTTTCTGCTGTTTTTGGTTTCAGAAATCTTACACAGGAAATATTCTCGGAATTGGACGAAACAAAAGCCCACGGTCTTATTTTCCACGGAGCCTTCCAGAAGTCCGAAGAGGAGACGAAGAGGGGACGCGAGGCGGCCACCCCACAAGGTGGCGCGGTGGGGCCCCTGGCCGCGCCGGCCTATGGGGTGGGCCCCTCGGCCGCCCCCCGACTCTGCCCCTTCGCCTATTTATTCTCTCCGTCGCGAAAACCCTAGTACCGAGAGCCACGATACGAGAAAACATACTGTGACGCCGTCGCTGCCAATCCCATCTCGGGGGATTCAGAAGATCGCCTCCGGCACCCTGCCGGAGAGGGGAATCATCACCGGAGGACTCTACATCATCATGCCCGCCTCCGGATTGATGCGTGAGTAGTTTATCCTTGGACTATGGGTCCATAGCAGTAGCTAGATGGTTGTCTTCTCCTCTTGTGCTATCATGTTTAGATCTTGTGAGCTGCCTAACATGATCAATATCGTCTATTTGTAATGCTACATGTTGTGTTTGTTGGGATCCGATGAATATGGAATACTATGTCAAGTTGATTATTGATCTATCATATATGTGTTGTTTATGATCTTGCATGCTCTCCGTTGCTAGTAGAGGCTCTGGCCAAGTTGATACTTGTGACTCCAAGAGGGAGTATTTATGCTCGATAGTGGGTTCATGCCTCCATTGAATCTGGGACAGTGACAGAAAGTTCTAAGGTTATGGATGTGCTGTTGCCACTAGGGATAAAACATTGATGCTTTGTCTAAGGATATTTGTGTTGATTACATTACGCACAGTACTTGATGCAATTTTCTGTTGTTTGCAACTTAATACTGGAAGGGGTGCGGATGCTAACCCGAAGGTGGACTTTTTAGACATAGATGCATGCTGGATAGCGGTCTATGTTCTTTGTCGTAATGCCCTAAGTAAATCTCATAGTAGTCATCATGATATGTATGTGCATTTTTATGCCCTCTCTATTTTCAATTGCCCAACTGTAATTTGTTCACCCAACATGCTATTTATCTTATTGGAGACACACCACTAGTGAACTGTGGACCCTGGTCCATTTTTTACATCTGAAATACAATCTACTGCAATCATTGTTCTCTACTGTTCTTTGCAAACAAACATCATTCTCCACACCATATGTTTAATCCTTTGTTTACAGCAAACCGGTGAGATTGACAACCTCACTGTTAAGTTGGGGCAAAGTATTGTGATTGTGTTGTGCAGGTTCCACGTTGGCGCCGGAATCCCTGGTGTTGCGCCGCACTACACTCCTCCACCAACAACCTTCACGTGGCCTTCATCTCCTACTGGTTCGATAACCTTGGTTTCTTTCTGAGGGAAAACTTGCTGCTGTGCGCATCACACCTTCCTCTTGGGGTTCCCAACGGACGTGTGCATCACGCACCATCAGCAGCACAGGTGAAGTTCAGAGTCCTACCTTTCAGAGTGAAAATCCAAGGTCTGACCTTAATTAGTTGTGCCTGAAAATGACCTTGTTGAATGCATTGTTTTGAGAGCAGTGACTATCTTCAGGGTGAAAACATGAGACCTTTGATCGGGCGACGATGGTGATTGTGCTCCGTTCCCTTCTTGAAGGCGTCGCTTTTGAAGAGTCTGGAGTTTGGGTGTTGTCTTGGTGGTGGTTGTACTGTTGCTGTCAGGCCGGAATACCGTAGCGGGATTTTTTGTTTGTTAGTTTTCTTAGTTTTCTTTTTACTACCATTAGGATGTTGCGTTGTTGCAGAGGCTGGATGTAATTGATATTTTTTGATATTAATATATTTCCCTTATCCAAAAGAATGTATTTCCACCCAAGCTTTGGGATCTTTGTGGGATAATTGTTTGCTTCAAGTTTTGTATTCTGACAACTTGGGGATGAGCGGCACTTGGGAAAATAGTTGCAGCCATCTGTTCTCATGGATGAATTCTAGAAAACATCCTTCTGCTGCTAACATTTAAAAACATTCTTGTACTGAACGTCGCATTGTTCTCTAGCTTGGATGGCGAACTGACCGTGAACAAGGACTCACGAGATTATTTTCTAATAGTTTAAAATAGCTATTCAATCTGGTCAGTACATCCGGTAAAATTCATGAAAAGGAGAGCTGTGTGTTGAAGCTTAGGGACACGTCCTTAACTGTTTCTTTTCACTGGTCAATGTTACTGTGAATTCTAGATCTTGAAACAATCACCAGGTGTTGTTTGACCCCAATGTTGGGCCTGGTCACAAGGCGCTATTCATGTTTCGAAACTGCAGGATGTGTTAAGGTAATAGTGATGGCTTTGTTTGCTATACCACATTACCACGGTGTGTATGTCTAAAAAATGGAAGCAAAGTTGGGAGTAGTTTAGCTGAAAAAAATCAAATATATTACAAGAGCTATTCAATCCGCGTAGTGATTGTCTGTTTTATATTGGTTATTATTAATACTAGATGATACTCCACACGTTGCTGCCAGAATTTGTTGCCCTATCAAGCAAACATGAGGTTCGTTGCCGCGGGACATTGGCATGCGAAACATATTTTTTGCTATAATAATCAAAGAAACAAAAATGTTACTATTCCATAATATAACTTAGAAATAAAATTAAATAGCTTAAATCTTACATTGTGAAAGTTGATGGACTTAACTTACATTAACTTTTGTACCCAACTCCCAAATGGTTGACAAACTACTGGACTTTCCATGAACACCATGAGGAAACCACAAACCTGACATATTTGCTTGAGACGATAAATTATCATGTCTAGACGATAAATTCTTACAAAAGTGGTTGAATATCACATGACACAATGGTACTAAATTGCACACTTGGTGGTGAGGTATACTTTTACATATTTGTAGAAGGCAAATAAAGAGATCATCCAGAAGTTATTAGTAGTATTAAGTGGAATCCATATTCAATGTTTATGGACGATGTACATTTTGTCCGCAGAAAAATCACGCCTTACAACACTTCATATATATACATACAAAGAATATGCGAGATGTGAATAATACAATTGAAAGGATCGTATATCGCACCTACAGGGAGGGGTGTGTGAATAGGTGCTAACTAATTTTTAGTTATTTTCAATTTAGGTTTGACACAAAGGTAAATTCTCTAGATATGCAACTAAGTGAATTTACCTATATGACAAGATCAACTACTAAGCAAGATATAGCTAGAAAATATATAGGGGAGCTAATAAGGATAGAGGTAACCGAGAGTGGAGCATGCGAAGACACAGAGATGATTCCCGTAGTTCCTTCCTTTTGAGGGGAAGTACGTCTACGTTTGGAGGAGTGTGGTCGTCACGAAGGCCAGACCAACGCCACAAAGTCTTCACTCAGGTCTCCTGTGAGCAACGCCACAAAGGTCTAGCCCACTTCCACTAAGGGATTTCCTCAAGGCGGAAATCAGGCATTTACAATGTTCTTGGGGCACACATCCACAACCGAATTGGAGGCTCCCAAAATCTGTAACAACACAACAACAACAAGAACAAATCAACCACAAAAAACTAGGGTTTCCAAAGAGGAATACTAGGAAAGGGGCTCTCAAGCATACGAGGGGGAAAGGCAAATCGCTTCGGTGAAGATGTAGATCGGGGTCTTCTCTTTTGATTCTCGAAAGATCAAGAGCTTTGGATGGTTGGAGGAAGAGATCTTGTGATTCTTGTGTTTCTTGAAGTGGCTCTAATGGTGGATGAACTTGGGCAACAATGAGCAACTTGAGATGGAGGAAGAAGGGGGTATTTATACCCCCCACCAAATGTAGCCATTGCTGACTTTTAGGGCCGGAATCCCCCCCCCACCCCGTGGAATTTACACCCCTTCGATACAAATGTCCGGGAAAAAATCCGGGGGGTATACTGAGAGCCTGGACCCTCAGGTCCTTAGCAAAATTTTGGGGTATACTGAGAAATTGTCAAAATGTCTGGGCCGGAATTTCCGCCCCTGTCCTTAGCAAAAATTTGGGGGCCGGAAATTCTCAGAATTTCCGGCCTGGAAATTCCAGCCTTCTTTCTTCTTCCTCCTTTTCATCCATGACTTTTCCCTTTTTAATACTTCTCACTTCAAACTATAAAGTAGATTTTATCTGCACACTAAGGCACATTAGATCATCACCTATGTTGTCATCAAAGACACAAAACATAATTATGAAGAGATGTTCTTTCAATCTCCCCCTTTTTGGTGTTTGATGACAACACACGGATTGCAATAAACTTACTAGTACCAGACAACATGTTGACACTAAGATAGAGGCACTCCCCCTAGATGTGTGCATATATGTAGTTTGCATTTGAATACAATGCAGGACACATAGGTTTGAGTGACCTCGACATATAGGCTAGGCAACATGACACAATAATAAGAGCAAGAGACATAATCACATATAGTTGAGACTTGAGATAGAGATCATACCCATATGGTGATATAGAAGACCGAATACCATAAATTACACACCATATAATAATGCATAGTCTCAATATATAAAATACCGAAATCCATGTCTCACACATGAACCATAATCCAAGCACACATAACATAGTTCAACACAAATGAAAGCAAAATGTTCAACAAATAAAAGGGGGCACAAGCTCTCAAAGAGTGGTAAAAGGCATATGCTTGTGTCCTCCCATGCAAATCCCGGAGAAATCCTACATAGAACAACTTCTCCCCCTTTGACATCGAAACGCAAAAAAGGGAGAAGAGCTAAGCGCCCCAAGAGAATCACTCCGAGCCCGAGCCTGTCTCATACTCGTCCTCGCTGTCATCAGTGGCCGGTGTAGTGCGAGGGACGCTGCTCCTCAGAGTACTCTGCTCGATCTCTGACCAGTGAACCTGAGAAGAGTGCCAGCTATTGTAGGAGGGGTGGATAGGAGGCTCAGGAGGAGGGCCTTGCTCACCACTGCGCTTATGCAGAATGACCGCCTGAGTATGCTGGATATCGGCATGCTGACGGCTAGCCTGGAAGTTCTCCTTGTGTTGTGTATCTCGATGTTCATGCAGAGGACATTCCTTTGGAACCAATTCAACTTCTTGACCTCCTTCTGAAGAAGAGGTGCAGCAGCTGAGCGAGCAGGCGCGGTGCCACTAGCACGGGCATCTCCCATAAAGGACCCAGCCGAAGGAGCAGGAGGGGCAGCAGTCTTTCTCTTCTGATAGGTCTTCTTTACCTTATGTTCCTCTCGAGGGTACCCGCTCAAATCCTTAGTAGTCGCAACTGTGCTATCAATGAGTAGCTGAATATAAGGAGCATATGGCATGGTAGTCCGACTCACCATTGCATCGTGTATCTCGTGAAAGATATAATCCATAACATCAACAATGTAGTCATTTTCCTCCTCATCTTCATTACACTCGCCAGCAAGAGCAAGAAGGCTCACCAATGCTCCACGAATGGCATCACGGTTCCCTCCACTTGGAGCAATGTTGTTCCGAAAGAAACAAAGTAGCTGATCATACAGTGGAAGGAGACCGGTAATAGTGCCAACTTTATCATGCACAAAATAGAAGTCACCAAGTGAGTCCTTGTCAGGTGGAGTAGGACCATGGAGACAAATGCCAGCATGGAAGGGATATCCAAAAAGCTCAGCGAACCTGTGAAAGTTGGCTTCACAGGGAGTAGTGTCAGTCATCCACATCATGGTGCGTGCCTCATCCTTTTTGAAGGCAAGAGTGGAGCAAAATTGCTGAATGAGTGGAACGCTGTAGTCATGTTGTAGTCGCATCAGCTTATGCAGCCCCATCTGTTCAGTCACCCACACCACATCTGCAAAGTGATCCTTCTCAGCAAGAGTGTCCAGGGCAAGAGGGTGCATCGGTCTCACTTTGTCCATCTTCTGATAAATATCTTTGTAGATGAACAACTGCTCGGTGCACCAGAAATGATTGTCCTCAATCTCCAAATCCCTCTCCATGTCCTCATACTAGTTCTTCTGCCAGATAGCTGCATACTCAATGGAGTCCATATCCTTGTAGTTGATCCGCAGGTCCTTTCCTTTCCGACCTATGGTGGCGGACTTCCTCGGAGCAGACTGGCTCAATTCTTCTTTGCGAGGACGGCATCGTGGGCGCGAGCTACCTGTGAGAAGAATAAGATGGATATCATGGGGCGAGTGAGCACACAAGTCATATTAAACAAACATGCAGTATACAGTAAAGTCAATCTAGATTCGATACTATTGTGGACATAGATGTTCAAAATTTGTGTTGCAGACATCCCCAGACCAGAAATTACGGTGTCGTCGGGGGCGGAAATTCCACCCTCTCCCCACCCCCAATTTCCGGTCGGCGCCGGGGCGGAATTTCCACCCCGACAGCACAAAATCTGAGCAAAAACTAGGTCTAGGCAGTAGATCGGCACACTAGATTGAGTCTACTATGTAATGCACGACATTTTAACCACTAGGGATGCAATCCTCCAAGCATATTGACAAAGTAAAAACTTGACTCACAAAACTAGATAGCAAATTTTACCGGAGTCCATGGGAAAAAAATGCTTGGATAGAAGTGACCCTAAAGGTGAGGGGAACGATCCCCGGCCAACAACCACGGAGGAAAGTGGCTGGAGTTGCTCCGGCGAGGTCCGGAGGTCGCCGGTGGCTGAGAGCGAGAGAGGGGGTGCGGGGGTGGGGAACTGGTTGCTGAGCAACTGCCCACCCCTCGTGCCCTTCAAAACCCCTCGCAGAATCGCCAGGCCGGAAATTCCGGTCCAAGTTATGGGCGGAAATTCCGGGCCCCAGCAGGGGCGGAAATTCCGTCCTGCTGGCGGAAATTCCGGCCACCAGCAGGGCCGGATATTCCTGATTTCTGAAATGCTCAAAAATTCGAAGTATCTGGCCCATCAATCATGGTTATTTGCACTCACCCAAACATGAGATAATGCAATGAGTATCATGTCATGTATTGGTGGCAAATTGAGTAGCTAGATGGGAGGCCAACAATTTCCGCCCAACGACTCCCAAACCAAGTTTTAGTAAAAAAGACTTGTGTGCAAGATGGAAATGGCTATAGATGAGTGTAGGCTTGGGTTTAGATATCACAAACTGTTAATGGTGCACTATCACCGAAGTTTGCAAGATTTAATCAAATAAAGGCCAATCTAGAGTGATTTCCCATAAGAACATGTAGATGTCAAATAAAGTTCATTAAGATCCAAATAACACCAACTCTTCACAAAGAAGAGTGTGGTGGCCGAGGCGACTATGTATGAGTGTTATGGTATGGCACCGCGAAGATATATCTTGGACCCAAAACCAATACTCATCATTAAATCTCACATATCAATACATGACTAGTTGAGTGCCCGTGCGTTGCCACGGCTCCTATTAGTTTCCTCCTATCAGACATGTTAGTATAATATACATGAAAATTAACGTGATGTGTAATCTTTCCAAAAAATAAGATTTAAATTTTCTTAAAATTTGATTAGATAAAAAGCTACAAGGTAACATTATATATAAATAGAAAACCACAATCCAACAATTATCTCTCTATTGAATACAATTATGTTTCGCTTGTATCCTAAATAAAGCTTCAAAAAATACAAATACCTTGCATATACATCTTGTTTACGATGCACATACCTTTTTTTTTCTTTATTTGAGCTATTACGCTATGCATGCCTATTTACACTTCGTCAGGGTCATTGAACTAATCAAATTAATGCAGCCAGGCAATTGCAAAAATTCCACATTGATTGCTTCCTCTTGGTTCATAGTGATTTTTCAATCATCTTAATGCCCATGCTAATTGCATGCACAGATTGGTGGTGTGCTGTAAGAAACGTTAGATGTTACGATTTCAGGAAGAAATGGTAGATGCTATCACGGTACACCTAACTGCACAAAGGCTTCTTAATAGGCATTTATAGAGGATGTCACGCAGGAAAACTTGTTGAGGAACAACGACACCCTCACGCACAGCCGTGTATTCTGCCATGAGCGTCTCCCACCTCATCACCCACACTCATGTTGCCCTGCCCGGCTGCCCCTGCGTCCTGGAAAAGAGCCCTTCTGCGTCAGAGGAGGTGAGGTAATCAACGTCCACAAACCGCTTCTAGAAGACCGAGAAGGAGTCTGCTTATAGGCCCTCTGCAATAGAAGCAACTGTGGCGACAAGCGCAAGTGTCTCGGTGGAAGTCCACTAAGACGAGGTTCGATACCCACTTCTGGAAGGCAGAGATGAAAATGGATATGCCATCGTCATCCATGGAGGCGACGGAAGAGTTTGGACAAGCAACTCGCCTTGCCCATTGCAACTCCTTCTGCACGGAGCAATTTGCGCGCGCGCACACACACACACAAATGTTACTATTAGTCTACGAATGAAGAAAGAATTAATTAATATGTTGAATCATTTTCCTGGGATGTGAACACTACACTGACGATCCCACTGGTAACGACTGTGGAGGAGCTCCCCGCCAAGGTCATCTATCCCAAGTGCCAGTTCCTCAAACGCCCTCCGCCACCAGCAGCATTACTATTCCCATCGGAGGCGCACAACAAATCGTTCTACATGCCTGTTGCAGAAGACCAAACCATCCGTTGGAGAAAGAATTAATAATTACACTTACAATTTTATTACAAAACATGAAATATTTTAGATTCGAATTCACCTACCAGATTTTATCTGTCATCTATGCTAAGTCAACACGTCGTCAAAATTTAGTGAACCATTTTTTGTTCTTTCGATTATCCATGAACCAAAATTAGAACACGGGTGCATATGTACTTCAATTAAAACACTTGCAATTACTCACCCTCACCATTATTTTCATCAGCCAAACGTACTCCAGCGACAAGTTGAGTGTCAAGGTCACCAATCCAAAGATCATCTCGTCATGGTAACTGCAGAGTGCACTTTTGAAGACATAGAGAGGCGAAGCACTCATGTTCTTAATTCTCCATACACCACACCAAAGCTCTAAAACGCTAGCAGGGAGGGACAGCTTTGCATTGGTATTTCGTGGTTTCGCGAAACAAGAACCATCAACATAATAGGATGGAATAGCTCTCCTAAATCTGTATCCAAACAAAGGGCCAATGCAATGCTAAGTTAATTTTCGGTGACAGGTTGGCCGGCATTTGATAAATCAATAGCTGAAACAACTTTGTTATATGAAGAGTACAAAATATAATACGGTGGTTTCAAATTTTGAAACTAAGAACTGTGTGAATAGAGAACTATGAGATGATGCATAATGGTTATAAGAAAGTGAAAAAATAGTGGTTCATGACGAACCTGAACATTGAGCATAAAATCACCAACGAAACAATTAGGACCAGTCCGGAATCCCACCGCTCCACCAACTCCCCGAGTCCACGCAGAGCGTGTGGAGCTCGGTTTTAGCCGCTCCAAAAAAATGAACGTTAAACTGCTCCGCTCTGCTCTTCCGACGCCGTGGAGTTGATAGGTTCGGAGCCACTCTTTCGTCGGGGAGCACAGCTAAGGAGTTGAAGAGAATCCGAACATGTCCTTAGAAGTCCATGTTCTAGAGCAAAGACGATTGATCATACCAATTGCACATCAGCACCATCTCACATCAGTTGGTAATTTTCACATCGGCTCTGAAAGATCAAATTCGAACAGAATGCTAGTTGTACCAACATCAAGTAAAATCTGAACACGTCCATCATCAAAATCAATCCTCTGGGAATGCCCCACGCCTACGGTTTCGCAAAAGGAACACGGCCGGTGGAGTTTCTGGAGTAGTAACCTGCGGCGTGACATCTCAGAATCTAATTTCGGAAAGACCCACATCACCTCCGGCGTCGCGAGGCCTGCACCGCCTCCGCCAGCCTACAATTGTATAAGCTCACCTCCTTGGGCACCCCACGTGCCGACACCATCTTCCGCGCAGACGAACGCCATTACCATGCCCATGCCGCGGCTGCCACTACCTGAGTACACATGTAAAATCGTGGCCACTAACTAAGTCATAGAAGCCAACTCCAATGAGTGTGTCGCTGGTTTGGTCATCACCGCCGCTGCCTACTCCTTTCCTGCACCTAAAAATCATCGACTTTTTCGATCGAGAAAGAAGCACGGAGCAGCAGGGAAGAAAACGAGTAAATAATTTCCTTCGCGGAATTAAGGAAACCAGAGGATCTCTATTTTCTCGTAGAAACTTGCCTTAACCGAAACACGAGGGGGATTATCTCAATCTTTTTCGGTACCTAAGTTTAAGGAGATGAACAGGATTGAGTGCCGATTTTGGTTTCTTGATACACGTGTGAGACCACATACCACTAAAAGTGATGTAGGATAAACTCTTGTACTCACGTATGATTAGTAAGGAAAGGATCATCTTTGATTTGTTTTCCAATGCTCAAGCGAGATAGAAGGAGCGGGTAATCAATTGTTTCCGTGTATTACCGATTTGATTATCCGGGCATGGTTTTCCTTATTTGCAAATGGGCGGGACTGATCAGATATAGATGGAACGGAGATTGGACGGCTCAGATGTCTTCAATCTTTGACATCAAACATTTTTGATGACGTACGAACTGCAATATAATAGTAAAGATATAAAGAGAATGGTTTTTTACTATCGGCATTACGGGGGGAGGGATAGGTCAATAGTTTAAACCACACCCCCCTATCTCCATGCCCACATTTAAAGTTTTGAGAAGAATGTGTGTTTGCAAGATGGTCAAGCTATACTCCTTGAATCAATGATATTTATCTCATTCCTCAAATAGCAAAACCTTGCTTCATCAAGAGGCTTCATGAATATATCGGCGAGTTGATCTTTGGTTGGAACATAGCATAGCTCAATATCACCACAAGCAACATGATCCCTAATGAAATGATTCCGGATCTCAATATGCTTCATTCTTGAATGTTGCACCAGATTATAGGCAATCTTGATTGCACTTTCATTGTCACATAAAAGAGGCACTTTGTCACAAGTGACACCGTATTCCCTTAAAGTTTGTCTCATCCATAACAATTGAGTGCATCCACTTGCGGCGGCAACATATTCAGCTTCGGCGGTGGAGAGAGATATACAATTTTGCTTCTTAGAAGACCAACATACCAAGGACCTACCAAGAAATTGGCAAGCCCCGGAAGTTTATTTCCTATCATCCTTGTCTCCCACCCAATCCGCATCTGTATATCCATTAAGAAAGAAACTTGAGCCTTTAGGATACCAAAGACCATATCTTGGGGTATCAACCAAATATCGAAAGATTCTTTTGAGAGCCATCATGTGTCTCTCTTCAGGAGAAGCTTGATACCTTGCACACACACCAACACTCAACACTATGTCTGGTTGATACGTCTCCGACGTATCGATAATTTCTTATGTTCCATGCCACATTATTGATGATATCTACATGTTTTATGCACACTTTATGTCATATTTATGCGTTTTCCGGAACTAACCTATTGACGAGATGCCGAAGGGCCAGTTGCTGTTTTCTGCTGTTTTTGGTTTCAGAAATCCTAGTAAGGAAATATTCTCGGAATCGGACGAAATCAACGCCCAGCATCTTAGGATTGCACGAATCTTCCAGAACACCCGAGAGTCGCCAGAGGGGGGCCACAGGCCCACCAGATGGTAGGCCGGCGCGGCCAAGGGGGGGCCCGCGCCCCCCTGTTGTGTCGTCGCCTCGTCGACCCTCCGACTCCGCCTCTTCGCCTATATAAAGGTCCCTGACCTAAAACATCGAGACGGAAAAGCCACGGTACGAGAAACCTTCCAGAGCCGCCGCCATCGTGAAGCCAAGATCTGGGGGATAGGAGTCTCTGTTCCGGCACGCCGCCGGGACGGGGAAGTGCCCCCGGAAGGCTCCTCCATCGACACCACCGCCATCTTCATCAACGCTGCTGTCTCCCATGAGGAGGGAGTAGTTATCCATCGAGGCTCGAGGCTGTACCGGTAGCTATGTGGTTAATCTCTCTCTCCTATGTGCTTCAATACAATAATCTCATGAGCTGCCTTACATGATTGAGATTCATATGATGATGCTTGTAATCTAGATGTCATTGTGCTAGTCAAGTGGATTTTACTTATGTGATCTCCGGAGACTCCTTGTCCCACGTGTGTAAAGGTGACAGTGTGTGCACCGTGTGGGTCTCTTAGGCTATATTTCACAGAATACTTATTCACTGTTATGAATGGCATAGCGAAGTGCTTATTTATATCTCTTTATGATTGCAATGTGTTTTGTATCACAATATATCTGTGTGCTACTCTAGTGATGTTATTAAAGTAGTTTATTCCTCCTCCACGGTGTAATGGTGATAGTGTGTGCATCGTGTAGTACTTGGCGTAGGCTATGATTGTGATCTCTTGTAGATTATGAAGTTAACTATTGCTATGATGGTATTGATGTGATCTATTCCTCCTTTCGTAGTGTGAAGGTGACAAGTGTGCATGCTATGTTAGTACTTGGTTTGGTTATGTTGATCTGTCATGCACTCTAAGGTTATTCAAATATGAACATTGAATATTGTGGAGCTTGTTAACTCCGGCATTGAGGGTTCGTGTAATCCTACACAGTTAGTGGTGTTCATCATCCAACAAGAGGGTGTAGAGTCTAGCATCTATCTATTTATTTTGTTATGTGATCAATGTTGAGAGTGTCCACTAGTGAAAGTATGATCCCTAGGCCTTGTTCCTAAATACTGCTACCGCTGCTTGTTTACTGTTTTACTGCATCTTTACTTCCTGCAATATTAACACCATCAACCACACGCCAGCAAGCACTTTTCTGGCGCCGTTATACTGCTCATATATATTCATACCACCTGTATTTCACTATCTCTTCGCCGACTAGTGCACCTATTAGGTGTGTTGGGGACACAAGAGACTTCTTGCTTTGTGGTTGCAGGGTTGCATGAGAGGGATATCTTTGACCTCTTCCTCCCTGAGATCGATAAACCTTGGGTGATCCACTTAAGGGAAACTTGCTCGCTGTTCTACAAACCTCTCGCTCTTGGAGGCCCAACACTGTCTACAAGAATAGAAGCACCCGTAGACATCAAGCACTTTTCTCGGCGCCGTTGCCGGGGAGGAAAGGTAAAAGGCACTCATACTCCGGTCCCAGGTAAAAGTACTTTTCTGTTGCCGTTGTGTGTGTGCTCGAAGCTATTTCCTTTAGATCCTGCAATTGCATCTTTTTGTTTCTTGTTTACACTAGTTTGGCATAATGGACAACAATGAGCTTCTTATTCTATTTCCTGATTTAAGACATGGATGGTTTGATGCGAAAATTAAAAAACCTATGGAACCTTATTTGCATGCTTGGTAGTAATATTAGTATGAACGCTTTGAACACCATTGTTGATAATGATATAGAAAGTTCTAAGCTTGGGGAAGCTGGTTTTCATGATCTTTTTAGTCCCCCAAGCATTGAGGAGAAAATTTTCTTTGATGATACTTTGCCTCCTATTTATGATGATTATAATGATAGTGGTCTTTTGGTGCCACCTACTATGGAGAGTAAATTTTATTATGATTATACTATGCCTCCTACACTTGATGAGAATAATAATGATAGCTACTTTGTTGAATTTGCTCCCATTATTACTAATAAAATTGATTATGCTTATGTGGAGAGTAATAATTTTATGCATGAGACTCATGATAAGAATGTTTCATTTGATAGTTATATTGTTGAGTTTGCTCATGATACTACTGAAAGTTATTATGAGAGAGGAAAATATGGTTGTAGAAATTTTCATGTTACTAAAACACCTCTCTTTTTGCTGAAAATCTTGAAGCTGCACTTGTTTTATCTTTCTATGCTTGTTGCATTATGCTTCATGAATTTGTTTATTTACAAGATTCCTATGCATAGGAAGCATGTTAGACTTAAATATGTTTTGAATTTGCTTCTTGATGCTCTCTTTTGCTTCAACTACTATTTCTTGCGAGTGCATCATTAAAACTGCTGAGCCCATCTTAATGGCTATAAAGAAAGAACTTCTTGGGAGATAACCCATGTGTTTATTTTACTACAGAAATTTTATTTTATATTTGAGTCTTGGAAGTTGTTTACTACTGTAGCAACCTCTCCTTATCTTAGTTTTGTGCATTGTTGTGCCAAGTAAAGTCTTTGATAGTAAGGTTCATACTAGATTTGGATTACTCGCGCAGAAATAGATTTCTTTCTTCGTCACGAATTTCGACCTAATTCTCCGTAGGTAACTCGAGAAAATTATGCCAATTTACGTGAGTGATCCTCAGATATGTACGCAACTTTCATTCAATTTGAGAATTTTCATCCGAGCAAGTCCGGTGCCTCAATAAAATTCGTCTTTACGGATCGTTCTGTTTTGACAGATTCTGCCTTTTATTTCGCATTGCCTCTTTTGCTTGTGTTGGATGGATTTCTTTGTTCCATTACCTTCCGAGTAGCTTTGTGCAATGTCCGAAGTGTTAAGAATGATTGTGTCACCTCTGAACATGTGAGTTTCTGATTATGCACTAACCCTCTAATGAGTTTGTTTCGAGTTTGGTGTGGAGGAAGTTTTCAAGGGTCAAGAGAGGAGGATGATATACTATGATCAATAAGAGTGAAGAGTCTAAGCTTGGGGATGCCCCCGTGGTTCATCCCTGCATATTTCAAGAAGACTCAAGCATCTAAGCTTGGGGATGCCCAAGGCATCCCCTTCTTCATCGACAAATTATCAGGTTTCTTCTGTTGAAACTATATTTTTATTCAGTCACATCTTATGTACTTTACTAGGAGCGTCTGTTTGTTTTTGTTTGAATAAATGCTTGTGTGGGAGAGAGACACGCTCCGCTGGTTCATATGAACACATGTGTTCTTAGCTCATAATGTTCATGGCGAAGGTTGAACTGCTTCGTTAATTGTTATATGGTTGGAAACGGGAAATGCTACATGTAGTAATTGGTAAAATGTCTTGGATAATGTGATACTTGGCAATTGTTGTGCTCATGTTTAAGCTCTTGCATCATATACTTTGCACCTATTAATGAAGAAATACATAGAGCTTGCTAAAATTTGGTTTGCATAATTGGTCTCTCTAAGGTCTAGATAATTTCTAGTAAAGAGTTTGAACAACAAGGAAGACGGTGTAGAGTCTTATAACGTTTACAATATGTCTTTTATGTGAGTTTTGCTGCACCGGTTTATCCTTGTGTTTGTTTCAAATAACCTTGCTAGCCTAAGCCTTGTATCGAGAGGGAATACTTCTCATGCATCCAAAATCCTTGAGCCAACCACTATGCCATTTGTGTCCACCATACCTACCTACTACATGGTTTTTCTCCGCCATTCCAAAGTAAATTGCTTGAGTGCTACCTTTAAATATTTCAAAATTTATCACCTCTTATTTGTGTCAATGTTTTATAGCTCATGAGGAAGTATGTGGTGTTTTATCTTTCGATCTTGTCATTTACTTTTGACAGACTTTCACAATGGACTAGTGGTACATCCGCTTATCCAATAATTTTGCAAAAAGAGCTGGCAATGGGGTTCCCAGCCCCAATTAATTAACTTTCATTAATAATTCTCTTCACATGTTTTGCTCTGATTCATCAGTAAGCAACTTAATTTTGCAAATAGACAGTCCTCCATGGTATGTGAATGTTGGAAGGCACCCGAGGATTCGGTTAGCCATGGCTTGTGTAAGCAAAAGGTTGGGAGGAGTGTCATCCATAAATAAAGAAAAACTAAACTAAAGTACATGTGTAAACAAAAGAGAAGAGGGATGATCTACCTTGCTGGTAGAGATAACGTCCTTCATGGGAGCCGCTCTTGAAAGTCTGGTTGATGAGGTAGTTAGAGTGCCCACTACCATTCGTTGACAACAACAAACACCTCTCAAAATTTTACTTTTATGCTCTCTTTATGTTTTCAAAACCAAAGCTCTAGCACAAATATAGCAATCAATGCTTCCCTCTGCGAAGGGCCTTTCTTTTACTTTTATGTTGAGTCAGTTCACCTATCTCTCTCCACCTCAAGAAGCAAACACTTGTGTGAACTGTGCATTGATTCCTACATACTTGCATATTGCACTTGTTATATTGCTTTGCATTGACAAACTATCATTGAGATATACATGTTACAAGTTGAAAGCAACCGCTGAAACTTAATCTTCCATTGTGTTGCTTCAATGCCTTTACTATGAATTTATTGCTTTATGAGTTAACTCTTATGCAAGACTTATTGATGCTTGTCTTGAAAGTACTATTCATGAAAAGTCTTTGCTTTATGATTCATTTGTTTACTCATGTCATTACCATTGTTTTGATCGCTGCATTCATTACATATGTTTACAATAGTATGATCAAGGTTATGATGGCATGTCACTCCAGAAATTATCTTTGTTATCGTTTACCTGCTCGGGACGAGCAGGAACTAAGCTTGGGGATGCTGATACGTCTCCGACGTATCGATAATTTCTTATGTTCCATGCCACATTATTGATGATATCTACATGTTTTATGCACACTTTATGTCATATTTATGCGTTTTCCGGAACTAACCTATTGACGAGATGCCGAAGGGCCAGTTGCTGTTTTCTGCTGTTTTTGGTTTCAGAAATCCTAGTAAGGAAATATTCTCGGAATCGGACGAAATCAACGCCCAGCATCTTAGGATTGCACGAAGCTTCCAGAACACCCGAGAGTCGCCAGAGGGGGGCCACAGGCCCACCAGATGGTAGGCCGGCGCGGCCAAGGGGGGGCCCGCGCCTCCCTGTTGTGTCGTCGCCTCGTCGACCCTCCGACTCCGCCTCTTCGCCTATATAAAGGTCCCTGACCTAAAACATCGAGACGGAAAAGCCACGGTACGAGAAACCTTCCAGAGCCGCCGCCATCGCGAAGCCAAGATCTGGGGGACAGGAGTCTCTGTTCCGGCACGCCGCCGGGACGGGGAAGTGCCCCGGAAGGCTCCTCCATCGACACCACCGCCATCTTCATCAATGCTGCTGTCTCCCATGAGGAGGGAGTAGTTCTCCATCGAGGCTCGGGGCTGTACCGGTAGCTATGTGGTTAATCTCTCTCCTATGTGCTTCAATACAATAATCTCATGAGCTGCCTTACATGATTGAGATTCATATGATGATGCTTGTAATCTAGATGTCATTGTGCTAGTCAAGTGGATTTTACTTATGTGATCTCCGGAGACTCCTTGTCCCACGTGTGTAAAGGTGACAAGTGTGTGCACCGTGTGGGTCTCTTAGGCTATATTTCACGAATACTTATTCACTCGTTATGAATGGCATAGCGAAGTGCTTATTTATATCTCTTTATGATTGCAATGTGTTTTGTATCACAATATATCTGTGTGCTACTCTAGTGATGTTATTAAAGTAGTTTATTCCTCCTCCACGGTGTAATGGTGATAGTGTGTCCATCGTGTAGTACTTGGCGTAGGCTATGATTGTGATCTCTTGTAGATTATGAAGTTAACTATTGCTATGATGGTATTGATGTGATCTATTCCTCCTTTCGTAGTGTGAAGGTGATAGTGTGCATGCTATGTTAGTACTTGGTTTGGTTATGTTGATCTGTCATGCACTCTAAGGTTATTTAAATATGAACATTGAATATTGTGGAGCTTGTTAACTCCGGCATTGAGGGTTCGTGTAATCCTACACAATTAGTGGTGTTCATCATTCAACAAGAGGGTGTAGAGTCTAGCATCTATCTATTTATTCTGTTATGTGATCAATGTTGAGAGTGTCCACTAGTGAAAGTATGATCCCTAGGCCTTGTTCCTAAATACTGCTACCGCTGCTTGTTTACTGTTTTACTGCATCTTTACTTCCTGCAATATTACCACCATCAACCACACGCCAGCAAGCACTTTTCTGGCGCCGTTACTACTGCTCATATATATTCATACCACCTGTATTTCACTATCTCTTCGCCGAACTAGTGCACCTATTAGGTGTGTTGGGGACACAAGAGACTTCTTGCTTTGTGGTTGCGGGGTTGCATGAGAGGGATATCTTTGACCTCTTCCTCCCTGAGATCGATAAACCTTGGGTGATCCACTTAAGGGAAACTTGCTGCTGTTCTACAAACCTCTGCTCTTGGAGGCCCAACACTGTCTACAAGAATAGAAGCACCCGTAGACATCACCGGTCTAGATGCGCAAAGGTAAAGCAAAGATCCAATCATGGAGCGATATACCTTTTGATCCACCTCTTTACCATTGGGATCTAGTGCAAGATGACATTTGGTAACCATTGGAGTGGCTACACCCTTCATTTCCGTCATCTTGAACCTCTTGAGTATGTCTTTGAGATATTTTGCTTGATTGATGAAAGTTCCTTCTCTCAATTGCTTGATCTCAAAACCAAGAAAGAACCTCATCTCTTCCATCATAGACATCTCAAACCTATTGGTCATAAGCTTTGAAAATTCATCATTGAAAGTTTTGTTAGTAGAGCCAAAGATAATTTCATCAACATATAATTGGCAAACAAAAAGCTCCCCATTGACCCTCTTAGTAAAAAGAGTGGGATCGATTAGCCCAACATCAAACCCACGATCTATCAACAATTCTTTAAGGTGCTCGTACCAAGCTCTAGGAGCTTGTTTGAAACCATAAAGTGCTTTATCAAGCTTATAGACGTGGTTAGGAAAGTCGGGATCCTCAAACCCCGGGGGTTGCTTAACATAAACCTCTTCATGCAAAGGACCAATAAGAAATGCACTTTTCACATCCATTTGTTGTAACTTAAAATTATGATGTGGTGCATATGCAAGAATGATACAAACGGACGGCCTCACTACTTCGATCTCAGTAACCTAATGATCTCCCCAAACCAACTCATTCTCGGAAGGAGACATGGCCAAGGGTGAACAAGATATGATGGCTGAGAATCTCTATTCCTACAAAATAACATGATTCACATGCTCAATACCCAGGACAGTGGTTCCAAAGGTGAGCTACATGAGCATAAGTTTCTCCAAATTCAATTCCTTCAATTTGAGAGAAACCTTGAGCTACCAATCTTGCCTTGTTCCTTACAACAATTCCAAACTCATCTTGCTTGTTCTTGAATATCCATTTAATGCCTATAACATTGCGGTACTCCTTTGGCTTCTCTACTAAAGTCCATACTTTGTTGCGCTTGAAGTTGTTGAGTTCATCGTGCATAGCTTCCAACCAATCCGGATCTTCAAGAGCTTCAAATACTTCTTTGGTTCCACTAACGAGATATAAGCATGATGATTGCTAAAGTTAGCCAATTTCCTTCTTGTGGAAACTCTTCCTCTTACATCACTTAGGACCTTCTCATGAGTGTGTTCAAGAATTTCCAAGTTCCTATCTCTTCTTGCAAGACGACGGGCCTCGATCTTCTCCTTGGTTCTTCTAAGTCTTGGAGGTATCACTTGATCAACTTGATTGTTTGGTTCCCCATCTTGACCTTCAACTTGAGATTCCTGAATTTCTTGAGAGTGCGCGCTCATCATCATGTGCTTGATCTTGGACATTATTCGGTGAGAGGAGAATATTGAATGGATACTCATTGGATCCATTATGAATCCTTGGTTGATCTTGTCCTTGATCTTGCACACTAGAGGGAGAGTCCTGTTCTTGTTCTTGGGTTGGTGCACTATTAGCACTACAACAGGACAGAGCTTTGGTAACACCATGTTGTGTTACTACAGGTCCAAAACAGTGTTACTAGGCCACGTAGTAACAGATTTTGAGATGTGTTCCATTAGGCAGTGTTACTAGGTTGTGTCCTGAGACACATAATTATTGTTACCATATGTTAAATATTGTGTTACAATTTATATTGTGGTAACACGCATATCCTGTGTTACTAGATGCGCTGGTAACACATTTTCTAAACTATAGTAACACCGACAGTAACATCTTTCTGTAGCCGTAGAATATTGGTGGTAACATATTTTTGTAGTTGTAGTAACATAATTAGTAACATTATTTTTAACTTCATGGCCGGAATAGTAACATAATATTTATACATTGTAACACTATGATTTATACCTAGTAACACATTTTGTATCTATGGTAACACGAACAGTAACATAATAAATATATTTTTATTATTAATCACAAAATAAGGTCCCTAATTTATGAAATATATTATATATTTATTTAATATAATTAATGCATACTCACAATCAATTAATTACTTTATTATGATGTTTGGTGTCATCACAATGTGAGAGAAATTGAAGCACACACAATTACAATGTAAAAGCGTGAACCACGACCACGACGTATCCACACACAATGTAAAACTGTGCAGCAACAACTACTAGTTCATGTGTGCGTCTGTTACCTAGCCATCGTTCTACTACTAGTTCAGAACCGGCAGTTTTGTGCCCAGTCAACTGTCGGACTCTGCAAGTCTAACACTGACAAAAGGAAGGCCTGAGTGCAAATTTTACATTGACTTTTTCCTGATTTGTAATCAGTTAAGACCTACAATGTATAGATATAGTCGAATAATTTTGAAGCAATTCCTGCTAATTGAAATTCTAGGCTACAGACATATTGGCGTAGGCACACATATTTTGGATTCAGGTGTAGAATCCATGTCAAGTTGGACTAGCAGAGGAGAAAGTGCAGATGTAGGTCATCAGCGTTGCAATTACCAGAGATGTTCCAAATCAACCTCAAACATCAAACATAGGGATCATTCGTGGCTTGCAAATTACCTGGACCCGAACGTCTCAGGAGCGGAATGGAGATCCCGTTGCTGGGTTGCTCAATGGGGGGAGGGGGTAGGCTGTAGTCGACGGCGCGGTGGTGGAGGATGGCGCAGTGGTGGGGGGCGGCGCGTTGGTGGAGGTCGGCGCGGTGGTGGGCGGCACGTGGGGGCAGTGATAGGCGGCGTGCGGTGGGTTACTCGGCCAGGTAGATCTCTTTGAGTTAATTACGGGATAGTTTGTTTCTTTGTTTGACGCTGGGATTTATCAGGGGAGCTCTATATATAGGACATATTAATTGGAGGGAAAAGTGAATATTAGCGGGAATAATTAAAAGTTTCCCTCCGCTAGTTTTTGGTCTCGAAACAAAATAACCAGATTGGCGGGAGAGCATCTCCAACAGAAGGTCCAAAAATCGGCGCGCTATATGTAGTTTGCAACGAGCTGTAAGCCGATACCGCGCGTTGGCGCGACAGTTGCCCCGCCGGAAGCGCCATTTTGCCGCGCGTGCTCGCGTGGCAAAAGTGTTCCTCCGCCGGAAGCGCCATTATGCAGCGCGCGGCGCGGCCCGAACGGCTAGTTGCTTCGTTTTCGTTCGAAATATAAATCAAACAAAATAAATAAAACACGAAAAATTACGAATTTATTGAAAGTTCGACATTTTAAGCGACATTTGAAACTACAATCGGAGTCTACTCCTCCGAGTCCCAGTCGTAGTCCGAGGAGTGGGAGCTCGGAGTCGTCTCCGACACCGGCGTCGAAGTCCACTCGAAGGACGAAGAGGAGGAGAGCACGATGGTGGACGGCCCTGCGCTGTTTTTCTTCTCCTCCTCCTTCCTCGCCGCCTTCTCTGCCCTCGCCGCCTTCCTCGCCGCGGACTCCGCACGGTGCTTGTCGCGGCTCGCCTTCTTCTTCGCCTTCGCCACCGCCTTCTCCTCCTCCTTCTGCGCGTAGAACGCTTCGGTGGCGGCGACATCTTCAGGAAATTGCCGCGCCCACTCGAGGCGGAGGGCCTCGTCGCGCTCGGCGATGAGCAGGCGCTGTTCCAGCTCCCGGCGGCGGCGCTGCTGCTCCCGAAGTCCCAGAGTAGTAGCGTTGTTAGCCACGGGTGGCTACGTGAGCAGAACCTATGAGTATAGTTGTACAAATATAAATGTGTAGTTATAATTTTAGGAAAATGTCACATAACTTTTTCTACGTAACTAGTTTTCACCGTACATATAATTTTTGAAAAATTCAAGAAATTGGCAACCTTTTAAATTTTACAAATGCTTGTAGTTTACTCTCATTTTCCTCTGGTCTTCGGTTCCTTCGTGAGTATTGGCGTCAATTACTTAATTTCATATGAAGAATTTAAAGTGTATGCATCTGCTATGTATGGCCTTCGATCCATCTAAAAATTTGCGTAAATATTGATCAATAATCTATTTATCAAAACCATGTCGAAATAGTTAGGTATTTGCTATTTTTTTAAATCATTTTTCATTAAATAATTTAACATTGACACGTGGGCCCTATGTGTAAGGTAATGGTGATATATACATGTAGTTGATTCTAGTTTTCTATTTGCCCCTATAGAGAGCTTGTAACATAAGATTTGTACAAATGATTAAGTGTTACTTCTAAATAAGCTTGTAACACACCGACACACACATATGTGCTACTATGCTAATATTGTTGTAACACATTACATCCCACCATATTTATATGTTACTGGTGTCGATATCCTGTAACACACTTTTGGCTCTGATACAATTTGTGTTACTATTGATCGTTGGCTCACAAATGTTGTGTTACTGATATTTTACCTGTAACATATTCTACCATGTTTTACATGATTGTGTTACCAAAACTCTGTTGTGTTGTAGTGTAGCTTCAAGAGATGGAGTTTGTTGATGTTGTGAAGATGAGGGCTCCACCATAGTATAGCATAGTCCTTCCCGAGATGCCACACCGTGTCCCTGCGCCCTGCCACAAATTAGCTAGCAACACCTTTAGAAGTCACGCCTTTCTCCTACTGGTCGATTAAACCTTGGTTTCTTAATGAGGGAAAACTTGCTACTGTGCTCATCATACCGTCCTCTTGGGGTTCCCCAACGGTGCACAAAC
Source organism: Lolium rigidum (assembly GCF_022539505.1). NCBI lineage: Eukaryota > Viridiplantae > Streptophyta > Magnoliopsida > Poales > Poaceae > Lolium > Lolium rigidum. The sequence goes on from NC_061510.1 coordinate 220,891,022, forward strand.
TGCGCTCATCAAGCTATTTTTCTGGCGCCGTTACCGGGGAGAAAGAGGATTTCTGCAAGAGGAGTCTCTCATCTCCAATCTCTTTACTTTGTTATTGTTTTGCTTAGTTTATTTTACTTTGTCTTATTTGCTTCATTATATGAAAAACACAAAAAGATTAGTTCCTATTTTAAGTTGCTTCTATGTCTAGTCCTGTTACTATGTCACATGAGGAAATGATCTTCACTTTTAAACAAGGGAGCGGAGAGTTTTAAAGAAGCTTGGTCTAGAATTAATAATTCTTATGATAAAACTGAATCTAAAATGACTCTAGGCCCGCTTCTTAGTATCTTTACTTTGGTCTTGTTCTTTGCTATAGATATGCTTTGGACACCGTAGTAGGAGGAGATTTCCTTCATTATGATGGAGATCAAGTTTTTAATTCCATAAAAAAATTGATTGCAACATATAGCTCAGCAAGTAATTTTGATTCATCCCTTGTGAGCATTTATGCTAGATTAAATACTCTTGAGACAAGTACAACTTTCTTAAAAGAATGTTATAGTTTGCTTCGAGAAAATTATGATCACGTTTTAATAAATTATGGACCCTCAAGTTGGCTCCCTTCAGTAAAAGTTGATACAAATGGTGAAATATTTTATGCTCGTTGCAATATTATGACTGAGTTTTGTCTTATGCCTAGAGATATTTATGTGTCTTTAAATCTTTGGGAACTTTCTGTGGGGTGGAGAAGAAATATCTCTTACCAATAATGTTGTTATATTATCCATTGGAGTAGCTGAAGAAGTGTATACAAGAATCTTAGGAAGTATGGTATCTACTGATTATCTCGTTATTGAATGTGCAGGAAAAGGATAAATCACACTTGGACGATCTCTGCTAAAACTCCTGGGAGCAAAAATAGATGTGGGGAAGGGCATCATGACTTTCACCTCCCTACCAGGCACTTCTCATTCTTTCCCTAAGAAAAATAGTAAAGGTAAGAGTGGTAGACGTAAGGCTCCTGCCATTTATGATGTTGATGCTGCTTCACATGAAAATACTTGATGCTAGCTCTTTTTCTGCGCCCAGCTGAAAGGCGTTAAAGAAAAGCACTCTTGGAAGATAACCCATGTTTATTTCTGTAAAAAATTTTTTGTTGAGTCTTGGAATTTTTTACCTCTATAATGACCTCGCCTTATCATTTTTATTTCATTTTTGTGCCAAGAATAGCCTCTAATAGGAAGAAAGTAAGATTTGGGGAAGTTGCTGTCCTGAAACAGATTCTGTGCTGTCACCATAAAAATTCTTATACCCAGCCAGAACGTAATTTTGAGCTTCAAATTTTTGACCATATGGCCCAGATTATTATCTAACTTTCGTTAGTTGAGAACTTTCCGATCTGAGCAACAGAAGATTTTTTTTAAAATCAATCTTTACCTGTTGTTCTGTTTTGACACATTTCTGCCACTATTTGCATTTGCCTCTTAATCTCTTTCTTTCTGAGTTCTTTTGAGAGAAGGAGATTTTTGAAGAAGTTGCTACAGTAGCTAATGTTTTTATAATTTTTTGATATATGTACAACTGAAACCAAGTGGATTTTCTATTTTGATTGCACTAATGCTGCTAATAAGAATTGTGTGAAGTTTTATATGAAGGAAGTGAGATGAAGAATGGATAAAAGCTCAAGCTTGGTATACCCATGTCACCCCAATAAATATCCAAGAGGTACAAGCATCAAAGCTTGGGGATGCCCAGGGTATCCCCTCTTCATCAACAAAGCATCAGATCATCTTTCTAGACGCTATATTTTTATTGCTTCATATGCTATGTGTTATTCTTGGAGCGTATTTTTTTGTTTTTTTTTGTTTCGTTTGTTGTAGCATATGGTTATATCCTAGCATATTTGTTTTGGAGAATGACACACTCCGTTTTAATTGCATAGAACACTCTAGTTTTCGCTCTTATTGTTCCGCGAGTGTTCTCTTTTGCTAGTACTGCGTTTAGCTCTTGGTTTTCCACTCATAATTTTTTAAGATCTTGTTAGTTTTATTTATTTAGGTATGATTAGATCTCTGGTCTTTATTGATTATTATATATGATAGTTGTTTCAAATAAGTTGATTGGTGTTGGACACGAGTAAAATGTTTCATGCTTATACTGATGCAAAAGAAAGCTTGTCTAGACTTGGCATAGGCTTTGGCATGTCATGTTGGATGTTCTTTTTATCATATGCCTAGTATTTAGTGTTGTAGCATGACTTGTCTCAAATAGCTGAGAGTGCTTAATGTGCCATTGAAAGAATCATGTTTTGTTTCCATCATAAAAAGCATAATATTGTGGTATTCTCCTTTGATGCTTTATTGGGTTGACTTGGCACATGTTTACATCATGTTATGACTACAAAACAGTCACCTAAAACCTCTATGGTCATTTATTTTTTGACTTGTAATATCACTTTATACTTTGATTAATAATGTTTTGTCGCTATGCATGATTATGGCCATTATTGCTCTCTTAGTTGGTCGCTCCCAGTCTTTTGCTAGCCTTCGCCTATACTGAGTATGAGCTCTATTCGTGCATCCAACTACCAATAACCAAAGTTTGCCAATTATGTCCACCATACATTCCTATATGCGGTATTTTACCGCTACTCCAAAGTAAATTGCTTGTGTGCTACCTTTAAACTTTCAAACATTATTAGATGTTTTGTGTTTTTTTAGCTCATGAGAAAGTATTGAATGGTTTATTGTCTTTTCATGACTTCATTCCGTGACTAGCATGAATAGTGTGTTAAGTCCTTAATATTGCAAAAAGAGCAAGGCAACTAGGAGCTCAACCCAAACATAATATAAAATAAATAAATAAACAAATGAAGCTTCGCACATTATGTACTGGAGAGATATTAAATAATGGTGTGCAATGGAGAACTACATGGGAGCCCCTCTTGAGGCCACTATATGAAAGGATGATAGATTATTTGATGCCATTCATTGACATAAACATGCATAACTCTCAAAATATATTTTCAACACTCCTATTGCATTTAAAATAAAAAACTCTAGCACAAGAGTAATATTGCTTCCCTCTGCGCAGGGCCTTTCTTTTACTTTGTCTTTATCTTCTTACTTTATGCACCAATTAAGAGAGCATAGTTGTCATTCTGAGTATAATGTGCATAGTCCCAAAATTTATTATTGATTGATTCATGATTATGCTATTGCTTGTTCTCAAATTACTTGTATCTAGTCATCCTTTGAACTTTAAAGGTGTCCTGGCATTTATGTTTTGCTACTTCATAAAGGACAAGCTGAGTACCACTTTGCTATGTTTTCTCTATGCTAAAAAAGAAACAGTTGCTTTCAGTGCACAATTATTCACGATCCTTTGTTTGAGTTACTTCTCATGTTATAACATAGTTGCTAAGTTCTATTGTTAGAATTATATCTATCATGCCTATGTTTAGAGTACTTTGATTCCAGCTCACAATGCTTTTACAATAAGTTGATCAAGATTGTGTTGGTTGCATGTCACCTCAAAAAATATTTTTGTTATCACTTAGCTACTCGAGGATGAGCAGGAGTTAAGCCTTGGGCATGTTGATACGTTGCAAACGTATCTATAATTTTTGATGCTCCATGCTTGTTTTACACCAATTTCTATAATGTTTTGCTTACACTTCGTTGCACTTTTATACATTTTCCGGTACTAACCTATTGACAAGATGCCACAGTGCCAGTTCCATGTTTTCTATTGTTTTGTATTTCAGAAAAGTTGTACAGGAAATATTCTCGGAATTACGAAACAAAAGCCGAAGTTCATTTTACCGTAATGAAGACGGAGTCCAGAGGAGAGACGAAGAGGCGCCACAGGGCGGCCACACCAGGCCATGGCTCAGCCCAAGCCCTGGCCGCGCCAAGGGGTGGTGTGGCACCCCTAGGCACCCACCGACCTCGCCCTTCCGCCTATTTATTCACGATCTTGGGAAAAACCTAAATACCTGAGGCTCCATCCACAAAAAGTTCCGTCACGGCCACCATCGTCGACCCTAGCTCGGGAGGTTCTGAAGCTCTTCCCAACACCCTGCCGGAGAGGGAGATCATCACCGGAGGCCTCTACATCGCCATGGGCGCCTCCGAAGTGATGCGTGAGTAGTTCATCTCTGAACTATGGGTCCATAGAAGTAGCTAGATGGTTGTCTTCTCCACTTTATGCTTCATGTTTAGATCTTGTGAGCTACCTATCATAATCAAGATCATCTTTATGTAATGCTACATGTTGTGTTTTCTGGGATCCGACGAATATTGAATACTATGTTGAGATCGATTATATACTCGTCATATGCTATTTGTGATCTTGCATACTCTCCATTGCTAGTAGATGCTTTGGCCAAGTAAATGCTTGTAACTCCAAGAGGGAGTATTTATGCTCGATAGTGGGCTCATGCCTCTAGTTTTCTGGAAGAGTGACAATAACTTCTAAGATTGTAGCTGTGATATTGCTACTAGGGAGAAAACAACAATGTTTTGTCTAAGGATAATTCTATTGTTTACTTTACACACATTGCTTAATGCAATAATCTGTTACTTGCAACTTAATACTGGAAAGGGTTTGGACGATAACCGGAAGGTGGATTATTAGTCATAGACGCAGTCGGATTATGGTCTATGTATTATGTTGTAATGCCAAAATTAATCTCATAGTAATCATCTTGTAATGTATGGTTTTTATTCTGTTAATTGCCCAGCTGTAATTTGTTCACCCAACATGTTATTTATCTTCATGGAGAGATACCTCTAGTGAAATGTGGACCCCGATCCTTTCTTTTACATTGATAAAATCATTCTGTTCTTTTTACTTACTGCAACCTTTTTTTCTCTTTGATTTCACTGCAAACAAACATCTCTTTCCACACTATACGGTTAATCCTTTGTTTTCCGCAAAATCAGTGAGATTGACAACCTAACTGTAAGTTGGGCCAAAGTATTTTGGTTGTGTTGTGTGCATGTTCCACATTGTTGCTCACGCCGGTAGTGCGTCCTGCCGCAAGTCAGCTAGCAACACCTTCAGAAGTCACGCCTTTCTCCCGCTGGTCGAATAAACCTTGGTTTTTACTGAGAAAAAACTTGCTACTGTGCTCATCATACCTTCCTCTTGGGGTTCCCCAACGGTGTGCAATCTGCGCTCATCAGTGAGCTACGAGATCAATGGAAATGAATATGACAAACCATATTATCTTGTTGATTGCATCTACCCTGACTGGGCCACACTGGTGAAGACTGTCCATAATCCAAACAGAGAGAAGACGAAAAGGTTTGCCAAGATGCAAGAAGCTTGCATGAAATATGTCGAGCCAGGATTTGGTGTGCTCCAAACTCGGTGGGCAATTGTCCGTCACCCGGCAAAAACATGGTCGCTGAAGACCATGCATGAGGTGATGACATCCTGCGTGATCATGCACAACATGATCGTTGAGAACGAGCGTCTTGATGGCCGCAATGAGCATCACTGGGATTTCCAAGGTGAGCTTGTTGCGCCAATCCCTGGGACATTATCCTGGGAGGACTATCTGCATATGAATGTAGAAGTCACTGATGAGATCGTGTGCAGACGCCTACAGAAGGATCTGATTGAGCATCAGTAGGCATTGGTTGGCCATGAAGACGATGCCTAGAGTAATGCCATCTTATTTCCATGTACTTTCTTAAAAATTTAGATGTAATAACTAAGACTTCGTTGAAACTGTTTATTTTGTTGTTTTGAAACATCCCAATTCATGCCAACGCGTAAATGCTTCGGTCGGCTGGAGGCACCACAGGTGCAAACGGACGCGCGGACAAAAGCGGTCATTTTCCCGTCCGCTAGGCGACGCAACTGGACAAACGCGGATAATTTGGGCATCCGAAATGCGTCCCCCGTTGGAGATGCCCATAGTGAAAAACATTAGATAGGCTGATCCCACAAAGGATCATGAGTGTTGCAGATGTTGTGTATGTCTGCTTCGTTGACAGAGCGCACAGTTGCGACCTTGAATGCTGGAAGTGCGCCGTGGCAACGCCTCGGGAATCAATGCGGTTATGGCTCTATGGGGTAGGGTTGTAGATGAACACAGGTGTGCCGGCCTAGTGTTGCGAGCGGAAGGAGTTCATCGTCGCGATCTATGGGTTTAGAACTGCTGGTAATCTGACACGATCTATGTTAGTGGTCTACGGGCAAACGGGCTTATGTATCTAGGGCCAATAGACTTCGGCCACTGATGACCCACAAGTATAGGGGATCGCAACAGTCTTCGAGGGAAGTAAAACCCAAATTTATTGATTCGACACAAGGGGAGGTAAAGAATACTTATAAGCCTTAACAACTGAGTTGTCAATTTAGTTGCACTGGAAAAGCACTAGCAACGGGGGTGATGTGAAAGTAGCGATAATATGGGAGCGAGTAGTAATAGTAACACAGACAGCAGTAATAGTAATATGAGAGCAATGGCACCAGAAAGCAGATTGACATGTAGAACGAGTATATGATGATGAAAGATGGACCGGGTTCCCAGCTATCTACACTAGTGGCAACTCTCCAATAACAAGTGTTGGGTGAACAAATTACGGTCGGGCAATTGATAGGATTGAAATAGCATTAAGACAGAATATCAAGATCATT
>NC_061510.1:220897757-220929300 GCF_022539505.1 Lolium rigidum
CTGCAAAGTTTACAGAAAATTGTTTTCTCCCTTCTTTTCTTTTAGTTTCCACACGTGTTTGTTCATGTAACTTGATTTTCTATTCATGAAATATATACGGCTGCTCTAAAAAACAATAACTGCCAATAAAATGGAAATCTTTTCATTTACTAAGAGCATTATTGGCTCTGCTATAAAGGGCAACTTATCTTCCTTAGTTGATGGAGACATGGGGTACAGGCTTGTGCATGCACAAGGACACCATTCGAAAATAAAGGAACACATGGTCTGAACATACCTAGCTATATAGAGTCATGCTAGAACTAGGGTGAAAATAGGAGCGAGCTAACTAGCCCAAAATCGACGGCAAATTGCCCAGTTCGACTGAGATCTATGAATCACCGAGCAACTGTACATCAAGCATGATCAACATTACGGGGCACTCTCACATGATTTTAGGGCTAAGAGATGTCGGGACCGCAGGCACCACATAAGTACCTTCTCCGTCAACCATCAGTCAGAATGTCCGCATATAACGTTGTTGTACTATAAGATGGAAAACTGATCATGAGCCTAGCTTTAGCAGTTTTGGTGCGCCGGTGCGCCCCAGGGCCGGCCCATTGGGCAGGGCAGAGGGGGCCTCGCCCCGGGCCCTCACGAGCTAGGGCCTAGGCATAAGATGTCCTAAGTTGCAGCTTATCGTGCCTCTACTCTAACTCATTTTATCCCAAAAAAGTTCTAGAAAATAAGAAGGCCCAAGGTGCAATTTACCGTGCTACTACTCCAACTCATTTTGACAAAAAATACTAATAAATAGTTTTTCGTCATGACACAATTTTTCTTTGCCCTTTTCAAATGCGCATAATAATACCAACCCTCATGAAATATTATGATTAATCCTAAAGCTGCATACTTATATACACAAGCAGCTAGTTTTTGAGAGGTCGGTCAATAGAAACAAAAAATTTAAATATCTTCACTGAGATTTCAAAGACCATGGATCTTTCAAATGTAAAAATTATTTTTTTTATTACATTATCCTATTTATCTTGCTTAATACTAATATCTTTTTAAGTCTTTTGGGTGTGACTAAGTGGCGAAGCTTGATGGAGATTGTTAAGGGCCCAATCATGCTTAAAATTTCTAGAGTAGGTGGGGGGGGGGGGGGCAATGGCCCTCTTCCCTATGAAAGTTTGCCACTATGAACAAGGAGCCTTGGTGTCGTTTCGCTCTAGGACCCCCAAAATCTATGAACCGGCCCTGGTGCGTCCATATCTTCTCCCACTAGTAGATCTAGTCACTTAATAAGTCCCTTTGATCGCACAAGGTTTGGAAACCAATGCAATATCATCATCGACTATGGGAGTTTTGAATATTTTTTACTCAAATTTTAGGAATAATACACGCCCATAGGGTAGACACTAATCGCTTGAGCCCAAACCGATAATTAGGTCTTACCCCACAACCACCAAGCGACAACCAGGTATCGCTTCAGGATGAAGCGGTGATCCCTGATACTTCGCATGAAGCATATCGAGTTTACACGTACCTTTTCCACCGCGAGAGTTTTTAAACGGGACGGGAAAGTAGATCGCCGGGTGTTCTAGTTTTTTTTTTGGCTTTGGGAAGCTTCTGAACATTTTTAAAATCTAAAGTTTTAAATGCGACTATTTTTACTTTTGTTTTTTTTCAAATCTGATATTTTTAAATTAAAACTTTTAAATAATGTGAACATTTTTAAGTCTAAACAGTTTGTCATTTTTTTAAATCTGAACGTATGTGAAATCTGAAGTTTTCTTAAATGTGAACGTTTTTCAAATGGAAAAAGTTTTTAATTTTAAGTACTTTTCAAAATTTGGACGTATTTCAAATCCTTCAAAATTAACAAAAAAAGAACTGAAGAACTTACACGACCGAGCAGAAAAAGGGAAGGGGTACGAGCGAATTGGGCCGGCCAACCCGAGTCGTTCAGCATCAACGTGCTGGCGTTCTCGTCTGGCGTCAACTAAGAGTTCCCGGCTGAAGCAATAGGTCTAACCACTCGAGGCTATCGTTTTTGGTTGTCTTCCTCCTCCGGCTTGCTGTCTAGACCATTAATCCAAAGCTAGCAAAATAAGACGAAGCAATGAGAAGGAAGAAGGATGGAGGTCGATGAGCCGTTGTACGGTCTCGCAGTCCACGACGGCCTGCTGATGGCGCCGTCCTCATGTCACCTCCATGGACCTTCGAGTAGGCGGCGGCCGGCGACGGGCACAGGAATTCAGAATTAGTCTGGTTCGGCGAGCAGTAGTGCTTCGTGGAAGAACTTGGGGACTGAAATTCTCAAACGATTCCATGCCTTCCGAGTACCGATTAGGCACGCGCTAGGTGTCGGTCCATCGCCGGATCCTCGAGCTAAAATTGGTTGCTGCCGCTGCCCTACAATTAGCACCGCATGGCAAGAAATCGTCAATATTTACGCACGTCGCTTTCAGGTATTGCGCTGTGTCAAGCGGGAAGTGAGGTCGCTTTCGCTGCTGCCGCCTTGAGTGGGCGTGCTTGTGTTGGCCAATGGGTGGAGCCGACCATGTTACCACGCGGATTGATGGTACACTAGTGGTTGGGGCGCCCCATGAGCGGTAGTCCAATCATGGTCTAAGAGCATCTCGGTCGCGTCACAGGCCGTCACTGAACCATGCCGGATTGAGCGTTTGGGGGCGATGTTCGTTCAGTCTGCAGCGTTTGGGGGCGATCGCTCCCGGTCGCGTCCCCCAAACAAAATTTCGTAAATTTTAAACTTGACTAGATTCGATTAGATTCGTCCAAACTTACATAGATTCGAACGAAATTTGACTAACTTTAAAACTAAACCTAATCTAGAACCACTTGCGCGGCCGGAGGCGTCGTAGTGCTTGCCGGAAGTTGTACATCTCGTCGGTGACGACCTCCCGCTTGACGCGCTCGTCGACGGGCTCGTCCACGGGCTCGTCCTTCACCAAGCCGCTTGGTCCGCCTCGCCGTCGTCGGTGAGGTCCGCGGCCGGCTTGCGGAGTCGCGGATGGACATGGCGATCGCCGCGTCCGGGTCGCCCCTCCGAGGCGTCCTTGTCGTCCATGGACGCCAAGAACGCCGCCCGCAGCCCCAGGCGGTCCTCGGGGTCGTCGGCTGGCGGCGATGAGCCGGCTGCGCCGCTCGTACTCCGCCCGGCCAGCGCCGCTGCGGCCGCTTCCTCCGGCTCCTCCTTCGCCTCCGGCTTCGGGATGAGGAGGGCGCCGCCGCGCCTCCCTTGCGCCGCCCGCTGCCGCTACCGCCACGCCTCGTGTTGACGGGCGTCGCCGGCTCCTCCTTGACCTCCGTTTGGGAACGGTATACGCGCGCCGGCCGGTACGACGACGACGGCGTCGATCGCGCCGGCCCCGAGGAAGAAGAGTGCGAGGAGGGACGAGTACGTCGTCCTCCTCGGCTGCCATGAGGAGAAGGCGGCGGCGGCGACGGCATCTCCGGCCGCGGAGCCGCCGTTGCGGAGGCCGCGGATGACGTTCTCGAGTGCGCGCCGGAACGCCCCGAGCAGGGCGCGGCCTTCCCTGTTCCGGCTGTTGGGCCCGCCGATGAGCCCGTCGGTGCTTGTGCGGCTCGACGTCGTACCTGGCCTTGAAGTACGTCGTCCACCGATCGTCGTTGTCCTTGGCCGCCCATGTCGGATCCGCCGCTCCTCGGCGGTGAGTTGAGCCCGACGGGCCTTGATGGCGTCCCGCCATTGCTTGCGTGTCCGGCTTCGGCGGCGGCGGGATGCCAATGCCGTTCACGGCCATCTTCCGGCCCGCCGCCGCTGCAGCGGCCGCACGTCCGGCGGGGCCGGATACGGGCGTGGTACGGCGCCCACGCCTCCGCCACGGTGAGGCTGCCGCGGCCGAAGCCGTTCGCCGCGGCGATCTTGCGGGAGGACGACATTTTTGAGCGGCGAGGAGAGAATGCGGGAAGGGGAGGCGGCGGCGACGAGAAGGATTATGATGAGCGGCGATAGCCGGAGGCGTCTTAAAACGGCGGCGGCAGCGGGTGGTTGCACGCAATAACTCCGGCGCGGACGGCCACGCGGCCATGCACGACGAGACGCGTCCCTGCGTCGCCCGGGAAAACGGGGACGCCATTAGCGTCGCTTGACCAAAGGTAGGCGACGGGGTTTTAGCCTTCCGTGCCGGCCGACGCGTCGGCCCCGCCACTCCCCGCCTCGCTTTTCGTTGTGTCCGGCGTCCCCGGAGCGTCCCCGTGGGACGGGGACGGGCTCGGGCGCCGGACACCGTATCGGGGCGCGCCGGACAAAGAGGCTTTGGGGACGCGGCTGGAACGCTTTTTTTGTCCGGCGCGCCCCAAATCCCTTTGGGGACGGTTTGGGGGACGCGACTGGAGATGCTCTAATCTCCTCTTGTAGCAGGGTTTATATCGCCCAATTGCAGCTCCAAGTTTGACAATTTGTGTCCATTAAATCTAGTTTTATGCTAAAATATATCAAGCCAACATATTTTATTATCCATATCAAAGTATCTAGGAGCATCTAAAAAACTATTGCCTTTAGGTATCTAGATAAAGTTGAGTCGATTAATTTTGGACGGCAAGGGAGTACGTACGAGCACATACCTCATATTATTCTGGTAGCCAAATATGAGGTAGATGACAGATAATTCAGAGAAAAAAAGTTATAGTGTGATACAAAAAAAAATACACTGCACATGTGCAAGTTGACAAGTTGCGACCATTATAATGATAATAAGAAAGTTGATATCTGACACGCGAATACTTGATACAGTATATCGTCGATACATATAACAAAACAAGGATGTAACTTGCCAACTGCACTCCCATTTTGCCTTTTTACTTCCTCTCAGTGGTCCTCTGCTCCCTCGGCATGCAAGGATGTAGTGCCAGCATTAAAATGGTTTTTGTGCCTTACAAGTTAGAACTGAAGAAGTGTCATATAAAGGAGAGCATGTTCACTGTCAAATAATTAAGGGACAACTTGATCAGTCGTTGATGTCTCCTTTTTAGGTCGTACCTCGAAACGATTCGATAGCTAGCTAGATTTAATAAGAAAAATCTAAAGGTTTTGTGATAATTTTTGAAAGACACTGATCAAACCAAACAATCACAAATACTTCTGAAAAGTTGATGCATTGGCTGGCCGATGAACTAACAGTGGAAACTTTCATATTCTATTTGACAGGTGAGACTGGTAGCTCTTTTCTCTTTATGTTACCATGGAAGAATAGGACATAGAATTTTATCAAAAAGCTCACTTGAGTTGCAATGCTAACTGAAAATCTATGTATCCTAGCCCAGAACGGCATAGATCATTTTTTATAGTTTCATAATAACTACGACCCATGATATGAATTTTTTTGACCCAGTTTTTGTGCATGAAAGATGCAGTCTGAAACAAACACTGGAAAGAAGAAACTATACCTGGATCTGAATCGTTAGGATCCCGGAAGCATTGGCTGAAGTGGAAAAAAATGATATCAGGTGTTAAGGTTGCAAGGAGATAAGCCGTCATAATGCACATATTTCTTAGCTTAACGTACCTAATCTACTCTGAACATATTGTAGCTTCTAAAGATGCTAGCAATCATTTTCTAAGTAAAAAGGGATATGATGATTAAAAATCACAGAGCTAAGCAATGACAGTTTACAAAACCTAAGCAAAACAGAAAAGTAAATATCTGGAGATGCTAGCAGTGTGTTTCTCTATAAGGACACATGAACCTTGCAGACCTTGAACTCCGATTAATTGCACACAGTAGATATTTAGCATGTAGAAGCATAGGTTAGTAGTTAGCAAATTCCCACAAAAAAGATATCAAATATGCAAGATTAAAGTAGAACTCAAAATGTTGCATCCACAACTTTGGATACCCAGTATCTTGCATCACTATCTTTATGGCCATCATCACAAAGATCTTGGACACATTCACACGACTTCACCAAATCTCAGGAACAAACAAACAGGTGCAAACTCTGAAGAATTTTACCTCTGATTTTTAGGGAGGGGGAGGGGAAAGAAATCACCAAACTTCAAGAAGTTTGTCGCTGGGCTTCTTCTTGGTTGCCAGCCTAAACAAAATGGTAATCCTTAAGAACTGTACATGATCAATCACAAAGGTTTTAACGATAATTACTAAACAACAGTTAGGCTTATGGTGCCCGCAGTTAATTAAATTCTACCATGAAAACCTCAAGCAGCCATAAGAACTACAAGAATTTAGTGGATGCAATCATGCAATTAACTGAGCGCACAACAGAAAAATATTGCGGCCTAGAAAGCGGTAGGTCGTCAGGCGTACAGGCTATCCTTGCATCATGCCAAAGATTGGTGTCTAGAGCTGGAAGAGGAGGTGATGTCCTCTTTAAGAAAGTTGTGTTACAACAGAAGAAAAGGTAAAAGCAACCCATTATTCATCGGTAGGGCGGAAATAAGAGTATAATGATGATTACTTCACATATGGCAGCCTTTACCTATACCTGAAGCTGGAGCTAAATAGTTCCTTCTAATGTTGCTGCAACACAATGTAAATCTTCTTATTTTGCAACCATCACAATCTCTTATCCTCCATCCTTTCTTTCTAGCTTGGATAATATCTCTGCAATCTATAAAAAAGTAGGACATTAACATTATGCTGAATTTATCCAAGATAAGTTGCATTAAAAGAATCTCCAGATGTTTACTATGCAAAGTAGGGGAACATGTTCAGTGCAACTTGACAGTATGTGCTCTGTCGGAAAACACGTTACCGGAACGACGCCCACCGCCAAGGCAGGCAGGTGTTGCAGGTCTCTTGCCTCCTCGAGCAGCTGCTGGTGCTTCACCACGTCCTCCACCCTCTCCACGTTCACATCTAGTGTGTACCTATGAGCACGGACAACGAACATGCATGAGCGCCGTCGCCAACAGTATATTGTGAAAGAATCAACAGGCTGGGGAGGACAATCTCACCTTGGATAGTTGCCTTACAGATTTGCCAAGATCCACCCCTTATGTGATGGTGAAACAGTTTTCTTGCCAACGACATGAGAGATCGCTCCCTCTACTCCTTTCTGAACACATTCAAGAAAACCATAGGTAAAGTCACTGCAAAGAACAATTCCATAAAGATCATATCCAAGGTTATAGTGAAATAAAATATGATCCAATGGTACTCTCACACTCGGGTGTTGTTTGAAATCACCTTTCCCCATTATTCAATTAGCTCCATAGCTGGAGATATGGAGATCACATGACAAAAAAAAAAGAACTGAAACATTACTGCAATCAAGCTACTCTTCTACAATCAGGTACCAGATATCGTTGTGTCTCTTTGCCTGCGACCGAGGAGGAACCCAGCGTTGGATGTACGTTGATAGATACCTTGAAAATACCACTCTGCTGTTGTGCGGCCATCTCCAAGCTCCACATCTTAATCCTAGAGGCAAATTCCTAGAACTGGTCAGGAGAAGATCCAAGGTCCAAAATGTACGCCAAGAAAACAAAAAATGTAGACAATCCAGAAATCAGTGAAACCGGAAAATCTATTTTCGTCAAATTTCAGAATCTGAGAGCCAATGGCTTTGATTTCCCCACCTTGCCCTCTCTGGCCCGCTCTCCTCAGAGGTTGGCTACATCGGCGCGCTGCTGCCGGCCTGCTGCGACCGCCACCATGTGGTCGCATCCCGTCAGGCCAGAAGGCGCCTACGTCGGCTCATCCCTGCGCCTGTCTCGTGGGTGGCGGCCGATCTAGGTGAAGGAGAAGATTAAGGAGCGGTTGAATGTGAAACTGGTGGATGGAAGGGCGGCAGAGGAGGGCTGGACCTGTGCCGGCTGCAGACGAGCGCGGAAGAGAGGCGGAGACGAGGCGATTTACACACAAATAACCCTTTTGTGAAACTATAGCACACACTGACCTCTCGGGCAAACTATTTCACCTATCTAACCTTTTGTGTGGCGCCCACACATGTCCAAGTGGCGCCCGTGCTGCTGGCGCCACACACCCATCCGACGTGGCGCTGTCGACGCTGAGGTGTGCTACCCATCCGACGTGGCAGGATGTGTGGCCACGCGAGCCCACCCCAGCCCGACCCAGCCATTTCCTCTCCCTGTCTCTTCTTCCTCTCAAGAAGGCGCCTGGTTCTCTCTCTCTCCCCCCCCCTCAAATCCCTACTCAAATCTCTTGAATTTCGTCAGATCTGCCCGTGGAGATCGTTCCCAACCCGTTCCTTGAGGTAATCTCCTCCGTTCCCCCTCTTTTCATCCATTGGTTTTGTGTATTTGGTTGAATGTACATGTGAAACCCTAGATGTGGATTTGGTTGATTTGAGGGTGGAGATGGTGATTTGGTTGGATGTTAGGGTTGTTGAAGTAGGAGAAATGGTAGTGTGCTAGTTTGTATGGGTAGATTATGTTGATTATGGTAACTAATGAACACATGTGTGTATGTGTTGTTCCCATTATGCTAGGGGATGGAAAGAATTGTTCATGTTCATCATGTGGACAAGGATGCTTTCTTGAAGGGAAACATAGAGCCGGCCCGGAAGAGGTTGACTTGGTGTTTGACCTTAGCCCTAGCTTTGCGGAGGTGGTAGCACAAGTGAGGGTTGAGTTGAATTGGAATGAGCCAAATGATGGTGTTGAGCTAGAGGGAAGACATAATGTGGCGTTTGGAATGCACACCCGTTGGAAGACAATGCGTATCAACTCCGAGCAACGTTGGTCCGTTTACAAGGAGACGGTGGCGGGTCACAAGACAAGGCTTTGGAGTTGTTTGCAACCAAGACGGTTGATGCTCGTATCGAGCTTGACCTTAACAAGCCCTCCTCCTCCGGTTCGAGAGAGGAGTCCACCACCCATGAGCCAAGAAGAAGCCACCCAATCTCCCATTGTCCAATCTCCCATTGCCCAACAACCTCCGTTGGATAATGAGTATGACGAGCATGACGATGGTGATGATGGTTTCGAGATGAATGACAACAATGTTGGTGATTTGGATAAATATTTGACGCGAGAGGAGATGGACCACTCCATTCCTTATTCCCGATGCTATGCGTCGGACTCGGATGATGATGGACCCGAAGAGGAAGTTGACGAGGATGGCTTGATGGCTAAGGAGCCGAAAGATCCGAGATCTTCAAGAAGGTAACCGGACGGGATATCCGGGTACCATTGTTCCGTGATGTTAGTCTTGCGGATGGAGCCGTGGTTGATGGTGGCAAAAGTTTACTTCTTGGAGCTAGGCCAATATCCAAGAGAGATGTGGATGGTAGGATGGCTATGATCTCTAAAGGGCTCACGTTTGATACCTTCTTGGAATTGAAGATATGGTTGAAGGAGTTCTCCATTAAGCATCATCGCCCTTACCTCGTTGTTCACTCGGACTTGAAGAAGCGGTACACGCTAAATAAAAGGTGCCCATGGGTTGTCCGTGCAAGACCTTTCAAAAAAGGGCCCTCTTGGCACATAACAAGTTGTGTAGCCACTCACATGTGCCGGGGGCCGAAGCTTGATGGCAAGGATGTGCAGCCGGACCACCGTCAACTCACATCCGAGTTCATTGCATACAAGCTCTCGGCGGAGATATCATCACTTCCTACCATGAGCATTAAGTCCGTGCAAGATACGGTCAAATCCCGGTTTGCCTACGACGTCAAGTACGGGAAGGCATGGAAGGCCAAACAAGCCGCATTCAAGATGTTGTACGGTGATTGGGAGGAAGCATACAATCGAGTCCATAGGTTGTTGTTAGCGATGGCCGCAACTAACCCGGGCATGGTGCATGTGGTGGAGCCTTCTGCAACCAAAATGACATTGCATGGCGGTAAAAGAGTGAGGGTATTTCACCGTGCATTTTGGTCATTCGAGCAATGCACGAGGGCGTTCGAACATTGTAGGCCCGTCACAGCCGTGGATGGTACCTTCTTGACCGGGCAGTACAAGGGCACACTATTGGTGGCAATAGCAAATGATGCGAGCAACCGTTTAGTACCACTGGCTTTTGCATTGGTAGAGATTGAGAACAATGATAACTGGCAATGGTTTTTCCATATATTGAGGACGAGGGCCATACCGCCCTCAAAGGAAGTGTGTGTCATCTCCGATCGTCATCAAGGAATTCTCAATGCGGTGGAGCTTGCAATTCCCGGGCATGCTCCCTTGCATCACCGATGGTGCATGAGGCATTTTTGTGCAAACTTCTACCGGGCATGCAAGAGCAAAGAGTTGTCTGACCTTCTTCGAGATTGTTGCCTCGCTTACTCTGAGCGCCGCTTCACAAACCTATACAACGGCTTGCTGAAGCACAAAGACCTCAACGCGGGTGGTCAGGAGTTTCTTCATAGACACCTCATATTTAACTCAAAGTGGGCAAGAGCTTATGATGAGGATGGAAGGAGATATGGCCAAATGACAAGCAACATGGCCGAGTGCTTCAACAATGTGTTGAAGGGTGTCCGTGCATTGCCCGTGACGGCAATCATTCAATACACATTCGAGAAGTTGAATGTCTATTTCCAGAACTACACCGATGAAACGGAGAAGGAAATTGCTAGGAATTGCGAGTTCCCAACGAAGGTTGAAGAGTTCATGGAATTTCAGGCGAGGAAGGCGGACTCCCAAACGGCTACATGTTATGACAATGTTGACCGGGTTTACCAAGTGAATGAGCCGGGAGGCACCACACAAGGTGGTGTCCAACACGAGAGGCCGGAGCTTTCGTGTGTCCCTAAAGATATGTGAATGCACATGTAGGAGGCCTTCTTTGCTTCATTTGGCTTGCTCCCACTTGCTAACAGCGGCACGCACTAGACGTGTCGACTACAATAACCCGCTAACCGTTCGGGAGTCCGAGTTCTCAATCGAAGCCACAAAGACGACATGGGCTCCAAGGTTTCACTAGTAGGAAAAGCCTCATCAGTGGCGCACCAAAAAATGATTCTGTGGCGCATGGGCGGTGCGCCACAGAATTCTCGCCACAAAAATAAGGTTTCTGTGGCGCACCGGCCCATGCGCCACAGAAAGTCTTGTTTCTGTGGCGCACCGGCGGTGGTGCGCCACAAAAACTTATTTCTGTGGCGCACCGACGGTGGTGCGCCACAGATTTTCTTTTTTGAAATTCAAAAAAATGGCGGCCAGATCTAGATCTAGATCTAGATCTATATCTGGGGCCAGATCTAGATCTAGATCTGGGGCCAGATCTAGATCTAGATCTGGGGCCGCTGAATTTTTTAATTTTTTTTGATATTTCGCTGGATAGCCGGAGGTGGGTGAAGGAGGAGGAAGGCCGGAGGAGGAGGAGGAGGTGGTAGTGGTGGTGGTGGTGGTGGTGGTGGTGGAGGTGGAGTTGGTGGTGGTGGAGGTGGTGTTGGTGGTGTTGGTGGTGGTGGAGGTTGACAAGGGATTAACTTGTCAATGCCTATGGATTGTAGGCTAGGGTTTAGTTAGAAGTAGAGGGCAAGTAGATCTCGAAGGTTTCAGCAGAAAAGTACTCGACGATTATGAAAACTAGGGTTTGCAGACAATGATTCGATGATCTCCTCGCCCCTCGACTCCCCTTTATATAAGAGGTGGAGCCGAGGGTTTCGTTTTGTACAAGTTACGGAGTCCGGGACGGTTTCTAACTCATCCCGCCGATTTACAAACAACACTTTCTACTACAATTCTACTTTCCTTAATATATCTTGGGCTCTCGAACCTTCTTATTCTTCGGGTAGTGGGCCTTCGTTAAACCCCGGGTACTATCTTTGGCAGGCCCATTTGGGATGCCTATGTCAGAGGTGGAGGTGGTGGTGGTGGTGGTGGTGGAGGAGGAGGTGGAGGAAGAGGAGGTGGTGGAGGAAGAGGAGGTGGTGGAGGAAGAGGAGGTGGTGGTGGTGGAGGAGGAGGAGGTGGTCGCCGGAGGAGGAGGAGAAGGTGGTCGTCACCGGAGTAGGAGGAGAAGGAGGCCGGCCGGAGGAGGAGGTCGCCGGAGTAGGAGGCCGACCCCGGAGGAGGAGGTTGGTGGAGGAGGAGGAGGAGGCCGGCCGGAGGAGGAGGAGGTGGTGGTGGTGGTGGTGGAGGAGGAGGAGGAGAAGTGGTGGAGAAGTTTGCATCCAAGGAGGAGAAGTGAGGAGAAGTGGAGGAGAAGTGGAGGAGGGTGGTAGAAAATTCAAATTTTGGATGTTAATTCTGTGGCGCATGGGCACTTGGTGCGCCACAGAATTTTTTTTTTCTTTTTTTGTATTTTGCAGCAAAAAAACTTTAACTGGCCGTAACTTTTTACTCTTTTCGAATTTGGGGATTCTAAAAATTGTCCAACCGGATGCACCTAGAGGAGGTGGCTAAGGAGGCTGAGCGCATCAAGGAGGAAAGAGCTCAAGCGGAAGCTTCAAAGACGGAGGAGCGCCACCATTTCTTCGACTCCGTGGTTCAGTTGGCTCGGGACATAAGGGAGAAGGAAGAGCGGCGAGAAGAATCTAAGAAAGAAGAAGGCGAGGGGAGGGAGCCTTTGCCACCCAGTGATGTCCCTTTGGCTATGTTCTTGTTGTCAAACCTTTATGTTGTCGAACCATGATGTTGTGTGAAACTTGATCTTCTCGAACCTTCATGTTGTTGAACTTTATTGTAATTGGAACCTTGATGTCGTCGAACCTTATTTGTTATTTCAACCATTATGCTGTGTCATACATATTCTGCGCAATGTTCTATTCAAAACTGTTGGAATATGGTAGGATTTTTCATGGTTTTAACACAAGTCAATGTGTGGCGCCCTTCCCACTGGCGCCACACTGCACTGTGTGGCGCGCATCAGCGCCACACACATTAACTTATATCAACTTTTAGGTCGAAAATATACAGGGGCTCCGGACGATTAGTCCTTAGCCGTTTTGGCGAGCCTCTTTGTGTGGCGCCCGTGCCGTCGGCGCCACATGGTGAGGTGTGGCGCCAATGGCGTCGACGCCACACAAACAGGGTCGCCAAAATGGCTAAGTCCCTAGAGAAATGTCTTACAGTATGTTTTGTGGAAACATAAGTGGATGTGTGGCGCCCTTGCCACGGGCGCCACATAGTGAGGTGTGGCGCCGATGCCACGGGCGCCACACAAACAGGGTCGCCAAAACGGCTAAGTCCCTGGAGAAATGTCTTACAGTATGTTTTGTGCAAACATAAGTGGATGTGTGGCGCCGGCGAGAGCGGCGCCACACATCCTGCCACGTGGGATGGGTAGCACACCTCAGCGTCGACGGCGCCACGTCGGATGGGTGTGTGGCGCCAGCAGCACAGGCGCCACTTGGGCATGTGTGGCGCCCATGGGAGGGGCGCCACACAAAAGGATTAGATGGGTGAAATAGTTTGCCCGAGAGGTCAGTCTGTGCTATAGTTTCACAAAAGGGTTATTTCTGTGTAAATCGCCCGGAGACGAGGGGGCGGGCGTGCTCGCGAAGCGAGGGGAGGCGTGACTGGGCGAGAGGCGGCGGCACGGGAGGGATGTGGATAGGGTTTCACTTTCCTCGGTGATCCGTTTTCTCCTCTCCCTCAGCAGAGCCAACTGTATAGTGACACGTGGACCAATGGTGGGGAGTGAAACGCCAGAGCCCAAACCCTCAGAGCAATTCCAATAGTGCAGCCGGGTGGGCTATAAGACCAGCTATAGTCAGCTTATAGCTAACTTGTACAATAGTTGGCTTTAAGAATTGATCTTTAAAAGCCCCACCACACATACTCACAAAGTGCCTAGGAACGCGTGCAAGAGCTAGCTCTTGCATGAGAGCCCATCTCTATTCTCTCTACACTTCTCTTTCATCCACCTAAGCAAAACAACACTATTTTAATTTTTATAGTCTGCTGAGTCAGCCTTATTGTACTTGCTCTCACACGCGACGCGGCTATCGTGGAGCGCTCTGGCGCACTTGCTTGTTCTCAATGCTGCTCTCTCTTACTCACGTGAATGAGTGAGCCACACCAAACTTTGCTTGCCTTTTTCTAAATGAAATGTCACGCCCAGAAAAATAATATACAATTACAACAATTTCTCACAATAGTTTTCAGAAAAGATTTTACAAATCGTATAAGAAATTTCAAACAATTTAAAAAATAATACGTGTACAACAAAAGATAGTTATCCAACATTTTTTTATCTGGACATCCGTTTGCGACAAATATCACCAAGTAGTTCAAAAATAATAATAATCGATTATAAAAAAAGACCATGTGTTTACAAAAAATCTAAAAAAAAACTTGTAACAAAAGCCCATAAAACTTTACAACAAAAATTATACGAGTGTGTTATCGAAAGGGAAAATAATAGAAATGAAATTATTATATTTTTGTAGCATAATTTCTGTTATTTTACAACAATAGAAGTAGCTATGTAGAATTTTAGGAAAATAAATAAGAACAAAAACATTAAAAAAAATGGTCAATTTCGAAATAATAGTATATTTGTAGTATAATTTCAATACTTTTACAAGAAAAACCATGAGTGTTTACAACATTTTGGAAGCACGAAGGCAATGTAAAAAACCCGAGGGAAAAAACAACTTGTAGCAAATGATTAGAAAATGTTGCAACATCGGGCATCTGAATATACAACAAAATTATTACACTCCCGTTACATTTCTAGATTTCTTACGCAACATAAAAATTTGGGAACAAAAAAAGCTTGTCGTACATGCCAAAAATCATTGCAACATCTCACATGTGTTTTCCCAACAAAATTATACATGTTTGTTACAAATTTAGAAATTGTCAACATCAGATAAATCCGCGGATAAGAAAACTTGTACCAAACATCCAAAAATCTTGTAACATCTCGTATGTGCTTTTGTAACAAAACACATACAAGTTTTTACATTTTGAAAGCACATATGCAACATTGTAAATACAAGGAAAACGTTAACTTATAGCAAACACACGTAAACTTGCAACATCTCACATGTGCTTTTGCAACAATAGTCACAAAGATTTATTACAAAATAAAATCACATATGCAATGTCGTCTTTGGTGTCCCTCGATCTCGCGGATTCAGATCACCTATCGGGTGGAACCATCTTTCGCAACCCCCCTTTGACATCCAGGTGTTGGTGGCCATGCTCGACTGGCTACGCCTGACAAGGAATTAACTTATCAATGCCTACAGGTTGTAGACTAGGGTTTAGTTGGAAGTAGAGGGCAAGTAGATCTCGAAGGTTTCAGCCGAAAAGTACTCGACGATTATGAAAACTAGGGTTTGAGAAACAATGATTCGATCCTTCTTTGTCCCTCGACTCCCCTTATATAGGAGGTGGAGTCGAGAGATTCGTCTTGTACAAGTTACGGAGTCGGGAAGGTTTACAACTCATCCCGCAAGATTACAAACATCATCTCTATTACAATTCTAACTTTCCTTAATATCAACTTGGGCTTCCGAATCTTCATATTCTTCGGGTCGTGGGTCTTCGATAAACCCGGGGTACTATCTTCGGCGAGCCCATTGGGCATGCCTATGTCGGTAGCCCCGAGATTTTGCTTGAATCGTAGAGTCGGGGAAAATCTCCACTGTTTATATTTACTCGACAACTTTAAACTTCTCTCGTATTTCTTCATATGAATTTCTATATTGTACGGGGATAATGGTAGTTGGGGCTAGTTCATCCGACGGGTCGGGTACTAGTTAAGCTGCTCTAGTGGCAATCCGCAAAAACCTACTTCAAGATCACGTCCCTGGACATGATCTCGGGATCCTGGTGTAAACTTCGACGAGGTGCCGCTTAAGGTCTTACCATTCTGTCGAGTCCCGAGTCATATTTATCGGGTACCTAACGCGTCAGTTAGGATTTTTCTTCGTATACGTTGATACGGATAGAAGTAGCCAACCGATGTCGGAGACGGCGCCACGCCACACGAACGGATGCGGGGTCTTACCTTCGCAAATTTGCGGCATTCGAAATTGTTCGCAACCTTGGCGTTCGAGAATATATTGTCGAGTGCTTATTCGATTTGTTGGAATGACACATTTTATTGAGTCAACGGATGACTTATATTGCTCTCCCGATGGGAGTATATGTAGAGTTACTTACAACTCGAAATATACTCTCTTGTTCTTCTATCTTTCTTTTTTATAATTTCATCGGGCACGCGAACAGCGTTCCCGATGGGAGTAGCCCCCGAGGCTACGGCCAAGGACTTGTACTTGGGTGTAGGCTCCACGCCTTATGCCGCTATATTTTCTTTTTCTCCCGATATTTTCAAATCTCTCGGGTGCGCGAACAGCGCTCCCGATGGGAGTAGCCCCCGAGGCTATGAACAAATATATGTATTTGATCATAGGCTCCCACCATTTCTATTTTGTTTTTCTCGAATTTTTCAATTTTCCAAAGTAGCCCCCAAGCATTTGATCAAAAACTTGTATTTGATCAAAAGCTCTCCTATATTTTTTACCGTCGCCACTTTTATGAAGCTGTTGAGTCGAATTTTGTTCTTGCTAAAGTGATGTCATTGCTGACGATAGCCACGACCTTAATTCCTGGAAATCGCAAGATGCTCCCTTTCGCTGCCTTGCGGGCCCAATCTTCGCATTGTATTGACACGTCGTGGAAGCAGGGGACACACGTTCTCCACTTTTCCTGGCGCACGCACTGTAACTCCATCAGGGTGAAATTACTTTTTACCCCTGTTCCACGTGTACATCATTTGTCACAGACTTTTTCCATCCAACGGTGCGCCGCTTCGCCGCACCTCTATATAAGATCCCCTTCTTCTTCCTCGAGCATCTCCGCTCGCGCCGTTCTCTTGCTCTCCTCTGCAAAAACTCCTCTTGCGCCCCACAGTTCCCTAAGCTCATCTTCTTCCAAGCTGCATTCCTGCGCCATTGTTAATGCCACCGCGTAGATTGACCAGACACAGCACGCCAGAATCGACGATGGCTTCCGTGGATCTGGGAAGCGCCGAGTGGGAGAGATCCAAAATCTCCACCCAAGACATCAACCTCCTAAAGAAACTGGGGATCAGCAAGAAGCCCAAGGCGTTGTGCTTCCCCAGCGAAGAAAGCTACCCAACCCCTCCAATGGAGTATCGGGTTAGTTTTGTCGACCATCTCATCCGCGGCCTTTCTGCCCCCATTCACCCTTTCCTTCGAGGATTGCTTTTTGTTTACGGTCTGCAACTTCATCACCTCACGCCCAACTCTATCCTCCACATCTCCATTTTCATCACCCTCTGCGAAGCCTTCCTTGGCGTCCAGCCTAACTGGGCGCTATGGAAGCGCATTTTCTTTTGTCGCCGCAATGGTTCTCCCAATGTCGCCTATAATATAGGCGGCGTTGTTATCTGCGTTCGCCCCGATGTCGAGTATTTCGACGTCAAATTCCCTGACTCGGCTCAAGGGTGGCGCAAGAAGTGGCTGTACATCCATGAGGAGAACCATGGATGTGATGAAGACAATATTCCTACTTTTGACGGTGCCGAGAAAATCTATCGCCGCCGCTCCTGGGATGCAGAGGCTACCGAAGAAGAAAAAATGTCGATGGAGGCATTGATGACTCGCATCCACGGGTTGCAAAATACTCGCGGCAAAGAGCTATCAGGTATCCAAATCACAGCGTACTTCCTTAGAATCAGAGTGCAGCCTCTTCAGGCTCGCAAATACCCTCTCTGGAAATATGCTGGCGACAAGGATGCGGATCGGTTGTCGGTGGATTTAGAGGTCAAGGACTTAGAGAAACTTGTCCGGAAAATTTCCTCCCTCAGCAAAAAAGATCCTGTCCCTTCTTCTTGTCGCGTAAAACCATACATCGCCACCAATGCACTTCCCGAGGTAATCTTTGTCGACTTTGCTCATTTTGATTTGCCATCCTTTGCATAACTCTTTTGCTGACATCCCCCCTTGTTTTCATATAGAACCATCCAAATCTTGTCTCGCTTCCTCCCCTTCCTGAAGGTGGAGAAGTCGAAGAACGTACTGTTGTCAATGAAGATAACCAAGATGCTGCTATCCCTGATAGTGAACCCGCAGGTTCTCGAAAATCTGCGGGATCTTCTGAAAAGGAAGCTGAATCAGAGGGTACCACATCGGCACAGTCTCCTCCTCCTGCTGTATCTCCAAAGAACAAAAGGAAAAGGACTGAAGTCGAAGATTCCGGCACTTCCAAAGCCGAAGAAGCTGCTCCTTCACGCCAGAAGGCAGCTTTTGATCCATACCTTGAAGCCCTCATCAGCTCGTAAGTTATCTTTTTGTTTCTCCTTGTTTTGCTACTCGAAGATTTTTGTCTATCTTGCTTTTTTTTATCTCGCCGCCATTTAATCGCGGTGGTGACGAGGAAGAAATTCCAGCTGCGATGCGGCCTGCTCGAACGAGTACGTCGCATACTCTAGTTGTTTCTGAGGTGCAAATTGAAGGAGAAGAATCTTCGCCTCCTCAACAAAACCTCGACGCTCCTACTCCTCCTGCAAGCCCTCTTGTCCCTTTACCAAAAAGGACAAGGGTTGAAACAATCACGGAGCCTACCCTACAATTGGGTAGCTCCTCGAGTCCTCTTTTGGATGATGTAAGTCCTTAATTTCTTTTTGTCCTTGTCTATATTTTCTCTGTTTGCTTCTTTGTGACATCATGTTTTTTCCCGACGCTCTCTTTATTTATCCTTCTTTGACAGCCTATGATCAAAGAACTTATTCGCATCGGTGCCCAATTTGTTGGGTACCGCGAGTATGCCAACAAGACCGAAGGTAATGACTTCTTGCTTGCCTTTGTTTATGACTTCTTGCTCCTGTTGTATCGCAATTTTGACTATTTTTAACTACTTCGGAAGAAAAACTTACGGAGGCCAACAAACTTGCCGACACGCTTGCTCAGAAATTAGAGCAGAGTGAGGCGGCTCGCAAGAAGGCCGAATCTGATGCTGGCAAAGCTAGAGCAGAGGCTGATAAGGCCAAGGCAGAAGCTGCTAGTGTCGAAGATCTCGAGAAGAGACTTCATGATGCCGAAGCTTCCTTGGTCGAGCATAAAGCCGCGTGATACGCGTACAACACGCGTCTGTTGGGAACCCCAAGAGGAAGGTGTGATGCGTATAGCGGCAAGTTTTCCCTCAGTAAGAAACCAAGGTTTATCGAACCAGTAGGAGCCAAGAAGCATGTTGAAGGTTGATGGCGGCGGGATGTAGTGCGGCGCAACACCAGGGATTCCGGCGCCAACGTGGAACCTGCACAACACAACCAAAGTACTTTGCCCCAACGAAGCAGTGAGGTTGTCAATCTCACCGGCTTGCATGTAACAAAGGATTAGATGTATAGTGTGGATGATGATTGTTTGCGAGAAAACGGTAGAACAAGTATTGCGATAGATTGTATTCGATGTAAAAGAATGGACCGGGGTCCACGAGTTCACTAGAGGTGTCTCTCCCATAAGATAAATAGCATGTTGGGTGAACAAATTACAGTTGGGCAATTGACAAATAGAGAGGGCATGACCATGCATATACATGATATGATGAGTATAGTAAGATTTAATTGGGCATTACGACAAAGTACATAGACCGCTATCCAGCATGCATCTATGCCTAAAAAGTCCACCTTCAGGTTATCATCCGAACCCCTTCTAGTATTAAGTTGCAAACAACGGACAATTGCATTAAGTATGGTGCGTAATGTAATCAATAACTACATCCTCGGACATAGCATCAATGTTTTATCCCTAGTGGCAACAGCACATCCACAACCTTAGAACTTTATGTCACTGTCCCAGATTTAATGGAGGCATGAACCCACTATCGAGCATAAATACTCCCTCTTGGAGTTAAGAGTAAAAACTTGGCCAGAGCCTCTACTAATAACGGAGAACATGCAAGATCATAAACAACACATAGGTAATAGATTGATAATCAACATAACTTAGTATTATCTATCCATCGGATCCCAACAAACACAACATATAGCATTACAGATAGATGATCTTGATCATGTTAGGCAGCTCACAAGATCCGACAATGAAGCACATAAGGAGAAGACGACCATCTAGCTACTGCTATGGACCCATAGTCCGGGGGTGAACTACTCACTCATCACTCCGGAGGCGACCATGGCGGTGAAGAGTCCTCCGGGAGATGATTCCCCTCTCCGGCGGGGTGCGGGAGGCGATCTCCTGAATCCCCGAGATGGGATTGGCGGCGGCGTCTGCGGAAGGTTTTCCGTATCGTGGCTCTCGATGCGGGGGTTTCGCGACGAAGACTATATGTAGGCGGAAGGGCGAGGTAAAGGGGCGTCACGAGGGGCCCACACCGGGCCGGCGCGACCGGGGCTTGGCCCGCGCCGCCTCGGTTTCCGGCCACCTCGTGGCCCCACTTCGACTCTCCCTTGGACTTACGGAAGCTTCGTGCAAAAATAGGCCCCGGGCGTTGATTTCGTCCAATTCGAGAATATTTCCTTACTAGGATTTCTGAAAACAAAAACAGCAGAAAACAACAGACTGGCTCTTCGGCATCTCGTTAATAGGTTAGTGCCGGAAAATGCATAAATATGACATAAAGTATGCATAAAACATGTAGATATCATCAATAATGTGGCATGGAACATAAGAAATTATCGATACGTCGGAGACGTATCGGCATCCCCAAGCTTAGTTCTGCTCGTCCCGAGCAGGTAAACGATAACAAAGATAATTTCGGAGTGACATGTCATCATAACCTTGATCATACTATTGTAAGCATATGTAACGAATGCAGCGATCAAAACAATGGTAATGACATGAGTAAACAAATGAATCATAAAGCAAAGACTTTTCATGAATAGTACTTTCAAGACAAGCATCAATAAGTTTTGCATAAGAGTTAACTCATAAAGCAATAAATCAAAGTAAAGGTATTGAAGCAACACAAAGGAAGATTAAGTTTCAGCGGTTGCTTTCAACTTATAACATGTATATCTTATGGATATTGTCAATGTAAAGTAATATAACAAGTGCAATATGCAAGTATGTAGGAATCAATGCACAGTTCACACAAGTGTTTGGTTCTTGAGGTGGAGAGAGATAGGTGAACTGACTCAACATAAAAGTAAAAGAAAGGCCCTTCGCAGAGGAAGCATTGATTGCTATATTTGTGCTAGAGCTTTGGTTTTGAAAACAAGAAACAATTTTTTCAACGGTAGTAATAAAGCATATGTGTTATGTAAATTATATCTTACAAGTTGCAAGCCTCATGCATAGTATACTAATAGTGCCCGCACCTTGTCCTAATTAGCTCGGATTACCGGGATTGTCATCGCAATACACATGTTTTAACCAAGTGCCACAAAGGGGTACCTCTATGCCGCTTGTACAAAGGTCTAAGGAGAAAGCTCGCATTGGATTTCTCGCTTTTGATTATTCTCAACTTAGACATCCATACCGGGACAACATAGACAACGAGATAATGGACTCCTCTTTAATGCATAAGCATGTAGCAACAATTAATGTTCTCATATGAGATTGAGGATATATGTCCAAAACTGAAACTTCCACCATGGATTATGGCTTTAGTTAGCGGCCCAATGTTCTTCTCTAACATTATGCATGCTCTAACCATTAAATGAGTGGTAAATCTCCCTTACTTCAGACAAGACGAACATGCATAGCAACTCACATGATATTCAACAAAGAGAGTTGATGGCGTCCCAAGGAACATGGTTATCGCACAACAAGCAACTTAATAAGAGATAAAGTGCATAACTACATATTCAATACCACAATAGTTTTTAAGCTATTTGTCCCATGAGCTATATATTGCAAAGGTAAAGAATGGAAATTTTAAAGGTAGCACTCAAGCAATTTACTTTGGAATGGCGGAGAAATACCATGTAGTAGGTAGGTATGGTGGACACAAATGGCATAGTGGTTGGCTCAAGGATTTTGGATGCATGAGAAGTATTCCCTCTCGATACAAGGTTTAGGCTAGCAATGTTATTTGAAACAAACACAAGGATGAAACGGTGCAGCAAAACTCACATAAAAGACATTGTAAACATTATAAGACTCTACACCGTCTTCCTTGTTGTTCAAACTCAATACTAGAAATTATCTAGACTTTAGAGAGACCAATTATGCAAACCATATTTAGCAAGCTCTAGGTGTTTCTTCATTAATAGGTGCAAAGTATATGATGCAAGAGCTTAAACATGAGCACAACAATTGCCAAGTATCAAATTATTCAAGACATTTTAGAATTACTACATGTAGCATTTCCCGATTCCAACCATATAACAATTTAACGAAGAAGATTCAACCTTCGCCATGAATACTATGAGTAAAGCCTAAGGACATATTTGTCCATATGCAACAGCAGAGTGTGTCTCTCTCCCACACAATGAATGCTAGGATCCATTTTATTCAAATAAAACAAAAACAAAAACAAACCGACGCTCCAAGCAAAGCACATAAGATGTGATGGAATAAAAATATAGTTTCAGGGGAGGAACCTGATAATGTTGTCGATGAAGAAGGGGATGCCTTGGGCATCCCCAAGCTTAGACAGCTTGAGTCTTCTTAAAATATGCAGGGGTGAACCACCGGGGCATCCCCAAGCTTAGAGCTTTCACTCTCCTTGATCATATTGTATCATCTCCCTCTCTTGATCCTTGAAAACTTCCTCCACACCAAACTCAAAACAACTCATTAGAGGGTTAGTGCACAATTAAAATTTACATATTCAGAGGTGACATAATCATTCTTAAAACTTCTGGACATTGCACAAAGCTTCTGAAAGTCAATGGAATAGAAAAATCCATCAAGCATAGCAAAACAGGCAATGCGAAATAAAAGGCAGAATCTGTCAAAACGGAACAGTTCGTAAAGACGAATTTTACTGAGGCACCAGACTTGCTCAGATGAAAATGCTCAAATTGAATGAAAGTTGCGTACATATCTGTGGATAACTCACGTAAATTGGCATAATTTTCTGAGTTACCTACAGAGAATTAGACCCAGATTCGTGACAGCAAAGAAATCTGTTTCACGCGAGTAATCCAAATCTAGTATGAACCTTACTATCAAAGACTTTACTTGGCACAACAATGCACAAAACTAAGATAAGGAGAGGTTGCTACAGTAGTAAACAACTTCCAAGACTCAAATATAAAATAAAAAGTACTGTAGTAAAAACATGGGTTGTCTCCCATAAGCGCTTTTCTTTAACGCCTTTCGGCTAGGCGCAGAAAGTGTGTATCAAGTATTATCAAGAGATGATGCATCGACAGCGGGGTTTGGAGTTTTCTCAACCATGCATAGTATTTTGGATACATAGGTTTCAGCGGCTCCCTTTTCATTAGTCTTGGGCTTGCTACTCTCATCAAACAAATTTTTAGGAACAAACCAAGCATAATTATCATCTAGAGCTTCATGCATCGCTAGGAGCTTACATGGTATTGGTGCTTTAATCTCCCCACCATCATTAACACTATTAGTTTACTTAATTCTATCCATATCCATTTTTTCAAGTGTTCTTTTAAAATCGGTGATCGTACCAAGCCTCTCATGCTTACTAAAAACTTTTCTAGCTTCTTTAGCTATATCCGCAAATTCCCGCACTAAGACTTTTAGAAGAAAATCTCTCTTCTCTCCCCGCTCCATATCAGAAAGTGTAAGAAACATGTGTTGTATCATGGGGTTGAGACTAATAAATCTAGCTTCCATCATGCGTACCAAACAAACAGAGGCATCTTCATAAGTAGGGACAGCTTTTGCAAGGGGTATATCTTTAAGATCTTCATGCATACTAACATATATGGGTGAAAAATTCTTCTATATTATCTCTTCCAATTATAGACCCTTGTCCTACAGGTATATCTTTTACAATAAAATTAAAAGGAAACATGTTGAAATAAGTAAAGCAAATGCAAGTAACTAATTTTTTTGTGTTTTTGATATAGAGTGCAAGACAGTAAATAAAGTAAAGCTAGCAACTAATTTTTTTTATGTTTTGATATAATGCAGCAAAAAAAGTAGTAAATAAAATAAAGCAAGACAAAAACAAAGTAAAGAGATTGGATTGTGGAGACTCCCGTTGCAGCGTGTCTTGATCTCCCCGGCAATGGCGCCAGAAAAAGAGCTTGATACGCGTACAGCACGCGTCCGTTGGGAACCCCAAGAGGAAGGTGTGATGCGTACGGCGGCAAGTTTTCCCTCGATAAGAAACCAAGGTTTATCGAACCAGTAGGAGCCAAGAAGCACGTTGAAGGTTGATGGCGGCGGGATGTAGTGCGGCGCAACACCGGGGATTCCGGCGCCAACGTGGAACCTGCACAACACAATCAAATTACTTTGCCCCAACGAAACGGTGAGGTTGTCAATCTCACCGGACTTGCTTGTAACAAAGGATTAGATGTATAGTGTGGATGATGATTGTTTGCGAGAAAACGAGTAGAACAAGTATTGCGGTAGATTGTATTCGATGTAAAAGAATGGACCGGGGTCCACGAGTTCACTAGAGGTGTCTCTCCCATAAGATAAATAGCATGTTGGGTGAACAAATTACGGTTGGGCAATTGACAAATAGAGAGGGCATGACCATGCACATACATGATATGATGAGTATAGTGAGATTTAATTGGGCATTACGACAAACTACATAGACCGCTATCCGGCATGCATCTATGCCTAAAAAGTCCACCTTCGAGGTTATCATCCGAACCCCTTCCGGTATTAAGTTGCAAACAACGAGACAATTGCATTAAGTATGGTGCGTAATGTAATCAATAACTACATCCTCGGACATAGCATCAATGTTTTATCCCTAGTGGCAACAACACATCCACAACCTTAGAACTTTACGTCACTGTCCCAGATTTAATGGAGGCATGAACCCACTATCGAGCATAAATACTCCCTCTTGGAGTTAAGAGTAAAAACTTGGCCAGAGCCTCTACTAATAACGGAGAGCATGCAAGATCATAAGCAACACATAGGTAATAGATTGATAATCAACATAACATAGTATTCTCTATCCATCGGATCCCAACAAACACAACATATAGCATTACAGATAGATGATCTTGATCATGTTAGGCAGCTCACAAGATCCGACAATGAAGCACATAAGGAGAAGACGACCATCTAGCTACTGCTATGGACCCATAGTCCGAGGGTGAACTACTCACTCATCACTCCGGAGCGACGATGGCGGTGAAGAGTCCTCCGGGAGATGATTCCCCTCTACGGCAGGGTGCCGGGAGCGATCTCCTGAACCCCCGAGATGGGATTGGCGGCGGTGTCTGCGGAAGGTTTTCCGTATCGTGGCTCTCGGTGCTGGGGGTTTCGCGACGAAGGCTATATGTAGGCGGAAGGGCGGGTAAAGGGGCGTCACGAGGGGCCCACACACCGAGGCCGGCGCGGCCGGGGCCTGGGCCGCGCCGCCCAGGTGTCCGGCCACCTCGTGGCCCCACTTCGACTCTCCTCGGACTTACGGAAGCTTCGTGCAAAAATAGGCCCACGGGCGTTGATTTCGTCCAATTCGAGAATATTTCCTTACTAGGATTTACGAAACCAAAAAGCGAGAAAACGACAAGCGGCTCTTCGGCATCTCGTTAATAGGTTAGTGCCGGAAAATGCATAAATATGACATAAAGTATGCATAAAACATGTAGATATTATCAATAATGTGGCATGGAACATAGAAATTATCGATACGTCGGAGACGTATCACCGCGCAGGATGCTCGTGAAAAAGCGATCCTCAAGCGCTTGAACTCGCAGAATCGGTGATTTGTCAGTAAGTTCTTCGATCTATTTTGTCTTCTTTAGACTTGCCTTTCCTTACTTGCTTGTCGACCAACATATATTTTCCTCGACAGATAAAACGAACCAAGAATTTGAGCTTGAAGATCCCGACAACGATCCTCTTCTCGACGCACTCTCTGTCCTTGAGTTTCATGGAACAGAAACTCGTGAAGGCATTGAACATGCCGAAATAGGATTGTCGCGGCTATTCCCTTACTTCTTCCCGAAGAAAAAGGAACCCGCTAATTTCCTTGCTCTTGCCAAGGAGTTCAATCCACCAGAAGATCTTGGATCGAAGATGCGCCAAGAGAATATGAAGATTCTTGTCGAAAGTACTCGTCGCCTTAATTGCGGATAGCCAGCAAACCATCGATCTGGACTAAAGTGGGCGACACACAAGAGATGGAGACCACTAAGTGGCGATCAACGATCAAGGCTGCGAAGCCCAACACGAAGAAAATCCTTGCCTATCTTGGAATCAAGCCAACTTCAACTCCTAGCTCGTCGAAGCCGGAGGTCTAGTTGAATGCCCTGTCTTTTCTTTTCTTTATTTTCTGTTTCGTAGATATTGTCGCCATAATAGTTTTGGCAACAATAGTTCTTTTGAAGAACTCCTCCTGTAATATCCTTGTAAATTTCCTGAAGATCAATGGAATTCTTATCTTGCGCGATCATTTGATGTTGAAATTTTCTTTTCCAGTTGATATTTGATAACTACTCCGCCAATCCTTGTCCTGCCGATACTTCGCCTGCTTCTTCCTTCTCGAAGAAAATCCTTGTCGACGACGACCTTATCGAAGGTTCTTCAAACAAACATTTGTCGCCCGATTTGCAAGAACTTCGCCAACAACTTCAATCCATGAAAAAGCAAATGCTTGTACTAATGGAAAAGTCTCGAAGATCTTCGGAGGGAGAAAAAATTGCTCTTCAACAGGCTCAAGATGCTATTGCTGCAAAAGAGGCCGCGGTTGCTGAGGCCACCGAAGCTTCTTCTCGAGAAAATTATATGCTTCAACTAATGATCGACGCCTAGCCTGGACATGACAGGTATGTTTCTGTACATAACCATGCTTGATGTTGTTCTTGCTATTTTTCCTTCCTTAACAATTTCTTCGCTGGACCAGGCTCATTTTTGGATACTGCTGCCGAAGATCAACGCGTTGAAGCTCGAGCCAATGTTCTGCTCAGACTTGCTACACAGCATGGTTCTAACTTTTGGGTTACTCCTGAGCGTACCCGCCAAATTGTCAGATTCCAAGATCGTGCGGCTCAGGTCCGCGATTTCCTCGACTTCTGTACGAAGACTTTATTTTTAGTTTACGGAACCATGTTCCCACGCAACAAGATGCCAGAAACTCTTCCTGCTTTGATGGAAAATTTTTGAGATGCTCCTCGAATCCATGGCTTCGTTCGAGCTCTACTCTCTGTTGGCGCAAGATTTGCTATGATGATGATAAAAATTTGCTATCCAAAATTGCCCATGGATCAAATTGTTTCCAAGTGCCTGGCCAAGATGTCAAAAAAGAAGAGAAACATGGGCAAGATTGACGATCTTGTGACTCCTGTAGCAGAAGATATGATGGATGAACTTCTTCGGATGGATGCTGAGTTCTTCGTGAAGGGTAGCTATGCTGAGCATAGTACTCGTGCTTCCAATGAACGAATAACCATAGACCATGTGCTAGGCATCCGCTGAGGGTTTTTCCTTTGCTGTATTTTCTCTCTTGGTGGGTCATGATCTATATTGTAAAGCTGTCAACTATGTATACATATATTTTTTCTATTTTTGATCGTCAAGCCCCCAAGTGTCTTGGTGGCGACGTTCTATATTTTTGTTGCGAGGTTTTTTGAACCAAAGCGATAGAATTTTGACGAGTATACTATATTTATGGGTATTGGCCCCTGATTTTCTATTTGGCGAGGTATTTTTGAACCAAGGCGAAATATTTTCGTGAGTCTAGTTCATCTAAATTGTGTATTTTTTGCAACTTTTACAGGCATTTAGCCCCCGAACAAGTCGAAGAACAAGAAGTATGTCTCCACTATCTTTATTATATTGCAGCACCGCGAGCCCGCCTCATTAAAAACCTTTCCAGCCCCACTCGGTGCCCTGAAAAGGAAAAGAGTGCGTCTGAAAACTCGCGGGCGTTTCAGTATATTGTATTTTTACAAAGGAGGACTATATTTCGACTCTAGGCGTAGAAACGCACAGTTGCGCCACGTTCCGGGGTTTTTCTCGGGAACCCCTGTCTTCTTGTCCTTGATCCTGTACGCTCCTCCGTCGATGACTTCCGTGACGACGTAAGGTCCCAACCATGGTGACTCGAGCTTTTCAGTACTTTGCTGGTTGAGCCGTAAGACCAAATCGCCGACCTGGAAAGATCTGGGCCGCAATCGTCGACTGTGGTAGTTCTTCAGGTCTTGCTGGTACTTGGTGACTCGTGATAGTACTTCATCTCGAGCTTCATCGAGTGCATCCATATCGTCCTCCCGAGCTTTTCGTGATGTTTCGTCGTCATACTCTGTTACTCTTGGAGAATCATGCTCTATTTCGATTGGTAGTACTGCTTCGGCTCCAGTGGACGAGGAAAAACGGAGTTTCTTGTGTCGCCGTATTTGGTGTTGTTCGGATGCTCCACAAAACACTTGGCAATTCTTCGGCCGGGTATGTCGAGCCTTTTCAAGCGGTCCTAGCGAGCGTTTTTAATGCCGTTGCGAGATGATACCATTGGCTTTCTCGACTTGGCCATTGGTTTGTGGATGTCCTAGCGACGCAAAGTGCAATTTAATGCCTACTTACACGCGGTATGCCTTGAACTCCTTAGACGTGAAAGTTAGTGCGGTTATACGTGACAATGCTTATGAGGCACTCAAACCGAAAAGCGAGGCCTTTCACAAACTTTATTGCCGATCGCTGCATCCGGTGAATTTATTGGCTTCGCTTCTACCCACTTGGTGAATTTGTCGACGACAACCAACAGGTACTCATATCCTCCTGGCGAAGCTTTGTGCAACTTGCCTACCATATCAAGTCCCCATTGGGCAAAGGGCCGACGACAATGGTATTGGCATCGGCTCTGCCTGCGGAGAGTGAGGTTTTGCGGCGAATCTCTGGCACGCGTCGCAGGTTCGTACTATCTCTTTTGCATCCTCGATTGCTTGTCAACCGGTAAAATCCAGCCCGAAAAACCTTGGCTGCAATAGCTCGATTTGCTCGCGTGGTGACCACATATTCCTTCATGCACATCCTTTAGGATTATCCTTCCTTCTTCGGGTGTGACGCACCTTTGCAGGACGCCTGAAATACTTCGCTTGTATAACTCCCCTTTGATCACTGTGAAAGCTTTGGATCGTCGAATAATTCGCCTTGCCATAATTGGATCGTCGGGTATTTCTTTCCTGAGGATATACGATATGTACGCTTGCATCCAAGGAACTTCTACCATCATCACAAGCTCTTGGTCCTCTTCGTCCTCCACGGCTTCTTTGAGGCGCCAGAAGTTTTTCTTCCTTTGCTTCTTCTGCGCCTTCTTCGGCTTTGTGGATCTCTCAGCTATTTCTTCCCAAAATACCCACGGCGGGATTGGAAGGCATTGCGACCCGATGTTTGCGAGAACGTCGGCTTCATCATTGCTCAACCTACTGATGTGATTTACCTCGCATCCATCAAACAGCTTCTCAAGCTCGTTGTACACCTCCTTGTATGCTATCATGCTATCATTGACTGCATCACATTGGTTCATAACTTGCTTGAGCCACCAATTGTGAGTCGCCAAAGATTTTTAGTCGAGTTGCGCCGCAAGCTTTCGCCATCTTCATCCCGTGTATGAGGGCTTCGTATTACTGCTTCATTGTTGGATGCGTTTGGGAACGTCATCCGTAGGACATATTTCAACTTGTCGCCTTCGGGTGATATGAGTATCACTCCTGCGCCAGCTCCTTCTACTCTCTTGGATCCATCGAAGTTCATGGTCCAAGTTCTCGACAAATCACGGGGTCCGTGTTTTGCAGCTCCATCCACTCTGCAATGAAGTCCGGCAAAACTTGCGACTTGATTGCCTTTCTTTTTTCATACGTGATGTCCCGAGGGAAAGTTCTATTCCCCAAAGGGAGACACGTCCTGTAACTCTGGATTGTTCGGTATATTTGAGAGAGGTGCTTCATTGACTACTATTATCGGGTGTGCCGAAAAATAGTGGCGCAACTTTCTTGCCGTTGTAATTACTCCATATGCTAGTTTACAGTGCTGCGGGTACCGCTGTTTGGAAGGCGATAAAACTTCAGCGATGAAATATACCGGCCTTTGCACTCCATGGAGTTTTCCTTCTTCTTCTCTTTCAACGACTAGCACCGTGCTAACCACACGGGGTGTGGCTGCGATGTACAGCAGGAGAGGTTCCTTTTCTTTCGGCGCCACCAAGATTGGTGGTGTCGAGATTGTGCGTTTCAGATCCTCAAAGGCTCTATCGGCTTCTTCATTCCACTGGAATTTCCCTCCTTGCTTTATTAAAGTGTAGAACGGTAACGCCTTTTCTCCCAGTCTGGCGACGAATCTGCTTAAAGCTGCGACTCGCCCAGTTAATTGCTGTATTTCTTTCAACTTTGTTGGCTTCCTCATTGTTACGATGGCTTGTATTTTGTCGGGATTTGCTTCAATCCCTCTTGCTGAAACTAGGAACCCAAGAAGTTCTCCTGCTGGGACGCCAAAGGAGCACTTCGTCGGGTTCAGCTTGAGGCAGAATTTGTCGAGGTTGTCAAAGGTTTCCTTGAGATCCTCGATCAGCGTCGTCCCGTTTTTGACGTTATGATGACATCGTCGATGTACACTTGCACATTTTTCCAATCTGTGTCGCCAAAACATACGCATCATCCTGCGATATGTTGCTCCCGCGTTTTCAAACCAAAGGGCATTGTTCTATAGCAAAATACTGCAGTAAGGTGTGATGAAGCGCTGTTTTGACTTCATCTTCTTCTTTTAATCTAATCTGGTTATAACCAGGAATATGCGTCCGGGAAGGAAAGACGTTCGCACCTCTGCCGTGGAGTCGATAATTTGGTCGATCCTCGGGAGGGAAAAGTGATCCTTTGGACAATGTTTATTGAGACACGTAAAATCGGCGCATCATGCGAAGGACTTTAGTGTTTTCTTCGGCATCAACCTTGGTTTGCTACCCATGTGGCCTACTGTATGTCGGCTCCTTGATAAAAC
Source organism: Lolium rigidum (assembly GCF_022539505.1). Lineage (NCBI taxonomy): Eukaryota > Viridiplantae > Streptophyta > Magnoliopsida > Poales > Poaceae > Lolium > Lolium rigidum. The sequence goes on from NC_061510.1 coordinate 220,928,634, forward strand.
CAGCTTCTCTCGAGTCGATCAATTTCGACAGCATAGCCTTGCGGTTTGGTTCCGAAAAGCGTCGCAAGGGTTGTTTGATTGGTCTCGCTAGTGGATCCAAGTTTAGGTGGTGCTCGGCAAGTTCCACAGGTACTCCTGGCTGTATCGGATGGACCATGCGAAGATTCTCAGTTCTCACGAGAGGAACTCGAGCGGGCGTGCTTTCCTACTGCAGAGTCCATGTCGTTTGCGATGGATGTGCGTCTTTTTTGAATCCGTCGGGTGAATCTTGCTACCTCCTTAGAATTTTCTCGGGTGTTGAAAGTTGATTCTTTATTTGGCACTGCGTACGGTAGCCGTCGTAGTCGGTCCACGAGCACTTGACGCTAAATACTCGGCTGCATCGAAAGTTTCGATATTCGATGAAAATCCCTTATCACATTTATCGGCTAGGGCGAGGCTTCCTTTATTGTGATTGGTCCCTTAGGTCCGAGGCATCCTCCACAACGGAGTACGTATAATGTGGTACCGCCATAAATCTAGCATATCTTGGTCGTCCCAACGGGCGTGGTCTGTGATGGAAATCTGCGACTTCAAGCTCAACTTCTCGGTTACAGCAATTTTCTCGGGTCCCAAAGCTGAACGTCGAGATTAATCTTCAACGGATAGCTTGGCCCCCTGGTGTGAT
>NC_061510.1:220929400-220944845 GCF_022539505.1 Lolium rigidum
GGCGCGGGCCCACGTCGGGCCGCGCCGCCTTATGGTGTGGTGGCCCTCCGGCCCCTCTCCGACTCTTCTTCGGTGTTCTGGATGCTTCCGGGAAAAATAGGAGGTTTGGTCTTCGTTTCGTCGAATTCGAGAATATTGCCCGAACAGCCTTTCCGGAACCAAAAACAGCAGAAAACGAGAACTGGCACCGTGGCATCTTGTTAATAGGTTAGTTCCGGAAAATGCATGAAATCATCATAAAGTGCAAGCAAAACATGTAAGTATTATCATAAAACAAGCATGGAACAACAGAAATTATGGATACGTTGGAGACGTATCAGCCACTTCTTTTGGACTTATGCTTATGCATAAGTTGGCTATGGGTTTCGGTGGAACAAAACTATGGTGGGAAAAAGCTCCTAGAAACTGTTCCTCCTATTCTTTTGGGTTCCTGAAATTTTGGCTTATTTATCATGTTAAGTTGCGAAATGTCTGAAACATCCTTAAACACAAAATTTGTCAATGTCAATTGTCAATACCTAATACTCCCTATGTTTTTATATGTAAGGCCACACCGCATTTTGAGGTAGAAATTTAACTAATAATTTGACTAACACAATATGAATTATATGTCACCAAAATTATACCATTGGATTGATATTCGAAAGATGTTTCCAACAATATGCCTTTGGTGTTATAAAACTTACTTTTTATTGATCAATTTATTAGTCAAAGTTTTGGCATGAAATACTTAGTGGGATTATATACAAAAACGGAGGAAGTATCATTAGAAATATGCAATAAGTCCATGCGTATGAGGAAACACATAAATGGGGGCAAAAAATCCATACTAACCATTTAACATGCGTGCATGTGCATACAAGCTAGACTAGCATCCACCATTCCATCCATTGAACATGCATGCATTCGATGCATGTGCATGCAAGCTACAAGAGCCTCACAGACGCGGGTGCGGAGGAGTTCGGTGGCCAGCAGCACAACCCAGCACAGCACCCGCTGCGCGATACGGGAGAGAGCGATGCAGGGTAAAGCGTTATCCTTCATAGTGGCATTCTTGTTGTAAATAGAAATACAGATAGGGGTAAATCTATAAACGATTCAGTTTATAGCGAGGAAGCTCGGGAAGCTGTGCTCGGTAGGAGTTTCTCAGTTTACACACCATTGGGGTTTGGCGGTGAAGGAAGCAGACCACAAATTGATCTCTTCTTTTGGGCTTCAACTGCTGGGACCTATAGAAACTAAGGTAGAAGCAAAAAAGAAGCGGCCCTTCGTCATGCAACGATGTGGCTCATGCGCCTGCAGAACTAGTCTGGACGGTGGCCCAATATCGAAAGGTTTGTATTTATTACGATGGTAACCTAGTGTTGTATGGGTCTTGTGGCATAAATAATACTCCGTATCTTTCTATTCTTAATAGGTGATCCCATTTCTCTCACATGCAGCCTATCCACCTCATCAAACATTCTTGACCAATCCTAACTTGCCAAGTCATGTAAGCATTACACCATCATTCACCATGTTATCCACCGTTTCCAACATGCAAGCTATCCACGTCAGCAAGCCAGCCATATAACTGAAAGTAATGTACCATTTCACCGGAAAATACACCTTTCTTTAAGTCGGTCTCTTAATATTTCAACTCTTCATCTTCGTATCCAGAAGACGTTTCTCCTCCGTGCAGTAAAGCGAACCCAGCTGGTATGTTCTGGACGAGGCAAGCGATCGGGCGGCTGCCTATAATGTTCTGGACGCAGGTCCCTGATTTAATTGATCCAGCCAATGAAGAATCGGAGGAAGTTTAGGCGTCGGTGCGGTGCTCTCCGGACATCATCTCCAGGTCAAGAGGAAGAGATCCGCAATCGAAATCTCAGCAGCCGGCGGTGAGCCATCTCCTTCCTCTTCTCCACTTTTTCTATAATATTTCTCTCTACAGGTTGTCCATGCATGCTCATGGTGCGCGCGCGTCCGCTGGACGAATTTGTATCTCTGGGTATTACCCGGCCGGTCGGTTCCCCTCTCCATAATCAGGTTAGTCTAGACTAGATCCCCAAAATACCATCCTTCTCTAATGCATCTACCTTACCGCCACTATCCTAGAGTTAGGTTATTGATTACTTTTGGCTTATTTGGTGCGGCACAACTCATCCAGTGCTATGGAATCAGGCAGCTCAATTTTTTGTTCCCTTTGCATCTAGAAAAAATTATGAATCCATATTGCCTTTAGTGAATCCCTGCAGCCAAATCTGAGTATTAGATTGATTGAGTCAATACATACACCTACTAATCTGAATCTTCACTGGCTTGAGCAAACACATGTAATTTATACGTAGGCAGCACATCTCATTCATTCACAATTTATTTATTGCAGGAATATGTCGATAAAAGCAAAATCAAGCATGCAAACGACGAAGCTACTGTCGGTATTTTCAGTCATGAATCACGATTCATGAAACAGTTGGGGTGAAGCCAGCTGCATAAGTTTCTAATGAGCTTCCTGTACTTATAAAGAAAAAACTCAGTAATGCAGATAAGCCATTCTTTCTCAGAAATTAAAGGATGCCATTTCTGTCTAATGAAGTGTCATGTGCAGCTTAATCATCGCATGTGTTTATTTCTTGAATTTTCATGATCGACTTTCATAAAGGTTTCTTGCACGCAACTATATGTTAATGGTAGATACTCCCAAACTTCAACCAAGTCTGGATAGTCAATCTATTTGACTGCTAGATATATCTTCACTTGGTATTAAGGTTCTTATCAATATGTGCCCCACTTCTTTTAGTCTCACATAGCCATCTTAGGCGTCAAAGGTAAGAATTTAAGAATTTGATTTCCAGTTACATTATTAAATACTAATCTCATATGTATATTAAGTTCATGTTCATACAAGACTTTAGACACATTTTAGAAATGTTTGATTAAGATGCGGGTATTATATTATACGCTGTCACTTCCATGCTTAATTCGTGGCATTATTCTGACAATACTACTGATTCGATTTACACAATCATGATTGTGTCCTAGTGAGATATAGCTTGAATGAAACCAGTTTGGTAAGCTGGAGCTGAAAGCGAGCACCATTTTTTTAAGACTATATTGCTATATTTCTGTTGGATGGTAGAAATGTTAGATTGATTATTTGTTCTGCCATTTCCCAACTACTACTATCTGCTATCATACATATATGTGGTGATATGCCATCATTTATTAATATATTATTTGGTATATTCACGTTCCACGTAAATACTTCGAAGAAGATGGATGAATCATACTTACAGTTTAGTTAATCATAATTTTGCAGGTGACACCAAGAGCTGGTGAAGCTCTTAAAAAGATTGAGAGGCTTTGTTTCCCTTATCCTTGACTGTATTGACTGAGCATTTTCTCAAATAATTTGTTTATATATTACGTAAACTTAAAATTGTACTTAATTTAGTTGATTAACATGCACATGGAATGTGTCTATGTATTTCTAACACCAAGCATAGGTCCCCATGACGTACAATGTACAAGCACTCCTTATTTCATCAGCAAACTTCTATTATATATATAGAAATATATTTTGTTCTCATTTTCACTTTCATATATCTAAAATACATGTTAACGAATTCCGCAGCAACGTGCGGGGTATCATCTAGTGCCATTAAAAACTCGTGCCATTTGTTGTAAAATTATACCATTCAAAACTTCTTTGAATATTAATTTGGTATAACTTTTGTGCCATATGATTCTTGTTTTGTTAGTCACCTACACGGTACCACTTAGACCTTGAAAAGCATGTGCACCACTTAAATTCGAACAAAGGAGTAAATTGTAACTTGCCTCTAAATCACTGCTAATGTTTATGTTTCCGATCAATTTGATATCATCATGGCACATATCGCTTTTCCAACTTCCTCGGGTTCCTCATACGCATGGACTTATTGCATATTTGGAGGTAGGTCAGCCTGAATGTTCTCATGTCTGTATTTTTGGCATGTAGCCTTTGCTTTATTTTGCGCTTGTGGCCTGTAAGGCGGCAGCCTGATGTGTGTTTGTAAGGATGTGCTTGTGAAAATGTGTTCCGGGTGTAGTTTTCTATGAAAGTGGGTCGAGGGCTTTCTAAAAATCGAAAAGAATATTGACATAATGAACTGCGCTGACGGCAACTATGTGAGCAACTTTTGTTGTGAGGACGACTATATTGCCATGCATGGCACTATAATTCCATATAATCAGCCAGCAACCTATCTCTGCAATTCATTTGATTAAAACTCACTAGTAGAGCGCAAAAGCATTTATTATACCCAATCCTGTAGCTCCTACTTAATCAGATAAGAGTTCAATTTTGTGCAACTTGGCTATTTATTGGTCTTTATTCTCTCTACATATATATAGCTTCTATGAAACGAGCAATGGGATAACAATCCACACCCAACTAGTGGATGTATCTTCGCCTCTCCACACATACCAAGTTACAAACTATGTATTCGATGCCCAAGCAGTGTCTGGCATACACACAGCGTACTGAAGAAGAGAGTTGATCTTGAAAAAGCAAAAGAAGAAGAAGAGTTTTAGATTTTTTCCTTATCTCGATTTCAGTTGTATTTTTCATCACTTCTCATCCAAGCTTCCATCTTTGGTCGAGATATAAGGCCCCAACATTGTTTGAGGTGTGAAAACCTAGGAATGAGTGGCATTGTGGAAATCAGATTAACATCCTGTAGTAATCTGGCATAATTCCACTTTCTTTGGAAGAGAGAAGCCTCAAATATTATTTGAAATGTGGCAAACCTTAGTAATGAGCGGCATTGGAAGAACTAGGTTAACAAATAACAATGCGTAGTATTCAGCTGCAATTGCTTTATGTGTATAACCTTCTTGTAAATAAGGAACAATAATGCAGGAGCATAACCAGCTGGTACGTGTGTGGCAAGGCTCAGCTTGATTGATAAATGGCAATAGTAAAACTTGATTAGCAACTCAGGAAGAAAACAGTGATCAGTGAGACTGGTAGCTTGGTTAATGCCAGTATACCACCCTCGGTAACTTTGTTGTAACAAAAACTACGGCAGAACCGTGCAAACCAAAACACGTGCACAGTACAAAATACGAATACGCCTATCCTATACACTGCACAGAAACATACAGAAAACCAAAACTGATCCCGGGTGCATATGCACCCGGTATGTATAAAACATATTTCAAAAACATAAAAAATTTAGGAAAAAAATTTAGCATGTAGAGAGACATGTTCTATGTGTGCACGTAAAGTTTCACATAAAACCGACAATTTTTATACCCTGTGTAAAAAAGACAAATAATGCCTCGAGAAATAGACTATTTTAGCACCAAAAATTTGTCTTTTTTGCACAGGGTACAAAACATCTTGATTTTTGCTGAGACAACTTTGTGAGCATGTAACATGTCAAGGTATACATGCGGCATTTTTATTTATATTTTTTTGACATTAGTAAATATATTTAATATGTATTTCAAATAAAGGGTGCATATGCTGCACCCGGGTGCAGAAACACCCTGTCCAGAAACATATCTCTATCTAGGCTGGAACTCTGATATTGACATCCGTTGACAGACGGCAGTCTCTGCTTGCCTGGATCTCTGGGTATACCGTCCGAGCTTAACTTACCATACGCAAAGGTGAATGCTGGCATGGATGGTGATTGGTGCCGGGAAGACATGGCCGTGTAGCATGGTCCATCGGTCCGCCGTTTCCTCTTGCAAGCGAAGCATCCTGTGCACCTCTGGCCATTTAGATCTAATACATCTTCTAGGATGTATTCTAAAAAAAAAAAAAAATTGAGTGTCCATGATTTTTTTTTGCATTTTATTAGAGCATCTTCACCCGCCGACGCACCCCAAATAGACGCCGGTAGCGTTCTATTGGGAGCGCCGGCACCTACTTTTCAATTTGAGGAGAGGGTGCACACACTAGCAAACCCGAAACATAGACCCCAAAAAATATTTAGGATTGGAATTTCCACAAAAGATGTCAGATTTCATTTGAATTTATACAAAGTTTGCAAAATAAATAGTACTAGATGCAAAAAAACTAAATCTATTGGTCGAAGGCGCTGAAGTCGAGGGTGTTGTTGGCGCCGTCGTCATTGTCCGAGACGAACTCGTAGTCCTCGGAGGAGTCCTCTCCTTCTTCACCACTGGTGCCGGTACTAGACCAGGCCCGTCGAAGCCGACGACATGGTTGTTGTCGATCACCGACCACAACTCCACCTGCCTATCGCTCGCCACCGGCACGTCCTCGTTAAATGATCGGTGCAATAGTAGATGTTGCCCCTGTTATATTGTGATCCAAATTCATACTAAAAGGAGGCTAACTTCAGACTCCGCTACGCTTCGGCCCACCGATGCCACCGCCTATATATACCACTTGTAAGCCACCGGCTAAGGTTTATCAGATTATAAGATAACTTACAGCGTTTGTAAACACCTCTCGATATAGTGAAATATTTGCTAGCTGACGCCCGTGGTTTTTCCCCTCTGTGTTGGAGGGGTTTCGCACGTTAAATCTCGTGTCTCTGCTGCGATTTTCTTTTTCATTCTTCGTTATTTACTTGTCGCGTTTATATCAGGCTCGACGCATCCTCCTGATCGTAGGCGCCGCGGGCAGTCGCTTGTAGCTGCAGCTCGATTCCCCACCACTTCTTCTCTAGCTGCAGCGGATGGGGAGGGACGACCTGCAAGAGGATCGGCGCTATGCGGAGCTAGCCAGAGGTGCAAGCGCCCACGAGGCTGTGAATGCGCTTCCTCCTTCTCCGGGTGGAGGGGCTCCGGTGCCGAGGATGACAACCTTCCCCCATTGTGTCGAGTAGGGCACCGATCTTTGCTGGCCGCCGGAGCTAGAGCAGGAGTTGCAGCGCGACGAAGCCAACAACACCGCGGGAGAGGCGGACAACGCCGCGGGGTAGGCCATCGGTCGACGAGGCGGCTCACCAGGAAGACGGGGGCGGTAGGCATACGCAGTGAGCGTGGCATCGACGACACGCCCATACCACCATGCTCGTCGGCTGGCGTTGGGGCCGGCAAACCTTGCGATCTCCGCCTTGCGCTCCTATTGGAACACCTCCGTCTAGTCGTGGCTTCTTGGCGACCACCTTGAGCTCGGCGCTCTGATGCAGTGGCATCCGCGACCGGTGCTTGTCGGTGAGCGCACGAAGCTCCGCCCCCTCCAACAACGGCATGGCGTACCCGTGCGGGAGGCGGTACTCCAGCAGACCGAGCAGGCGGGCTCGGTGAAATACTGTTGCCTCATCGAAGGTGAGGTTGTGCGGCATGTATTCATCGACGTCGGTGCTGCTGCCGCCAACCTCGTGATTGTGCACCATGGCGGTGGAGAGGAGATGGAAGCGGCGGCTAGGGTTTGTTGGAGGAGGGGGCGGTTTAATGGGCGGAGACGGAGAGGAGAGTGTGGTTTGTAGCACACATCGGTGCACATTGATGGGCGGCCAGGAAGCTCTTCTGTTGCCGCGTGGAACTGGTGGCAGCATCCAGTCTCATCGTTGTCACATCCTCGCGTCGGGAGCAGTCACGTCCATTGAAGACGACGATCGGTCTTCTCCACACGGACATCTAATCACGACGGGCAGCTAAAAAAACCTTGTAATGCTGTGTGCATCTTTTTAGGCAGAGGTTGGGTGTAATGCGCCCTTTATCGAAAAAATCGCGACGGGCAGCTACTCTCGCTGCTAGGATGGCCGCACACGCCGAATCCTACGTGGGCGCGAGGTGTGGACGCACCCGTTCGGCACCCGTACGAAGAAGCCATCACAGATTTGCCCGCAAAAGTATTGAGCTCCAAAACTGGTCTGTCACTTTTAAGGTGTGCTGACGTGGCTCAAAAAACTATCTTGCCTTTCAATCGTTATTGGCTTGCTATAGGCCGCGCTGAGAGAGATGCGGCATGTTGCTAAAGCTGGCAGTGCGACATTGCTTCTACACCCACCAAGCTATAAGTATGACCACTGAAGAAATATGTATATATTGAAACTCGTACATTATTGTTTTTTTTTTTGAAACGGGAGCCTCGTCCCAGCCTCTGCATTAAATGATGCACACGGTTTTTTTTATTAAAAATGTTTAAAGTATGAGGAATCAAAAGTTTACAATCATGGATCAGACAAGGTCGATACATGAATCAACCAAAGAAAAATGAGACACAGAAAAAAAGCTATCCATTTGATAATCTACTATTGTGTCGCCACCCAGTAGCACGAAAAAAGTAATCCTGAGCAATCGTCAGCAGCCGGTTGCATCCAGAAGCCATGTGCTTCCGCTGATCCTTCGGGAGAATGAACGCTCATAACTGAATCGAATGCGCAGCTCGACAAATAACCTGCAAGAAATTGATAGATTTCTGTTTGTTAAAAACCATGTCATTTTAACTTGTCCAAATAGACCAACATAAAGCTGAGATACCAATATGTATCCTAGCTTTATCAAATTTGCTAACTCCATTTAACCAGTTGCCAAACATGTTATTAATATTGCTCGGGGCTGAAATATTATAAGCAAAATATACCATGCCCCAAACTATCTCTCCAAATGAACAGTTAAGAAACAAATGCTCCACTGTTCACATAAACAACATTTCGACACCCATTCCAATTCCGTTTTGCCAAGTTGTCCTTAGTTAACAAGACTTTGTTATGAAGAAACCACGTAATTTTTTTAATCTTTAAGGGATTTTAAGTTTCCATAAATATTTATGAAGAAATCTAGTTTGTCCATTTATCAAATCAAGATACATAGATTTAACCGTAAAGAGTCCTGAATCTGTTAGTTTCCATACAAATCTACCAGGTTCCGTGAGAGATTTAATGTAATTAACTTTTGACACAAATGCAGCCAATCATTCCATTTATGATCGGTTAGACCCCTTCTACAACATATATTAATAGGGGTATGAGCAAGAACAGTCAAAACCAATACATTTTTATGTTGAACAATTTTATACAGGGAGGAATATTGTTGGGTAAGAGGCATATCTCCAAGCCAAATATCCTCCCAAGAACTTGGTCGATAATCCATTTCCGACCTTGAACGAACCTCTAATAAAAAAAGTCTTGTTTTACCCTCATTAGACCTTTCCAGAATCGAGAATCCGTGGGTTTAGCTGGGTTTAGCTTCTACCTGAGCAATGATTTTTATTCCTAAGGTATTTATTGTGTAACAATTGTTGCCACACACCATTCTCGGTAAGAAGTTTAAACAACCATTTGCTGAGTAAACACTTATTCCATGGCTCCAGTACCTCAATACCTAAACCCCCTTGATCTTTGGGACGACATATCATACTCCACTTTGATAAATGGAACGTTTTTATTTCATCTGATTGCCAAAAGAAATTGGACCGAAAGAAATCAAGTCTCATCATGACCCTTTTTTATCGGCAGACTTGTTAGAACCGAATTGATAAGAACAAGTCTATCGCCATATGAGAGTAATTTACTTCGCCAACAGCCATGTTTAGAAATGAATCGACTCTCAATAGAATTCCATTGTGCATTTCGTAGGGTCCTATAATGAACTGGTATCCCAAGGTATCTAATCGGTAAAACACCAGCCTCGCAACCCATAATTTGCATATATTGTTGCTCCATGTCCTTTGCTTTACCGAAACAAAATAGTTCACTCTTGTGAAAGTTTATTTTTAATCCTGATAGTTGTTCATGCATAGAATCAGTTTCATATTATGCGCCTTTGCCACGTTATGTTCCATAAACAAGATAGTGTCATCGTCTTATTGTAGGATTGATAAACCTCCATTGACTAAATGAGAGAGAAGGCATCAAACCGCCCCTTCCTCTTTAGCACGATTTATAATAATGGCCAACATATCCACTATGAAATTAAATAGAATAGGTGACAGAGGATCTCCCTGCCTTAACCCTTTTCTAGTTTGGAAATTACGGCCAACATCATCGTTAACCCGAATTCCCACGCTACCCCCTTGTACATACCGTTTAATTCGGTCGCACCAAAACCCTAAGACACTATTGTGCTAGTAGTTAATTTTTATAACAGGAACACGGTACAATTTGTTGATCGCATTTACACTTGTATTCCACCAAAGCTTGGGGAGTATGTGGGATCATAGCTTCCTTCAAAGGTTATACTCGACAACTTGGGGCTCGTTTGGTAGGCTAGGTCAATTTTTCGCACCACTGTGTTAATGGGAAGAAAGCACTTGCGCGTCGCAGATGAGTCATGGGCTAGAAAAGCCATGTTGTTTGGTCTCCTGGGCCGCTCATTTCTACACTGGTAGGGAAGCGAGCCCCCATTGTTTGGTTCCTCGCATACTTTTCCTAACCTCACCTATATGGCAACATTGTGGCATTACCTCACCCATCACAATCATGAGCACGTCGCCGACCACGAAGCAAGCAACCACCATGGCACTGCCGGTCACGCCGGTTAAAAGCATCACCACGTCGCCGACCATGAAACGAAGACCACCAGGACAGCGCAAGTCACGCCAGTCAGAAGCATCACCATGTCGCCGACCACGAAGACGAAGACCACCATGGCACCGCCGGTCACGCCCGTCGCAAGCATGGGCACGTCGCCGACCATGAAGATGAAGGCCACCATGGCACCGCCGTTCATGCCGGTCACAAGCATCACCACGTCGCTGACTCCGAAGATGAACACCACTATGAAAACGTCGATCACGCCGGTCACAAGCATCACCACGTCGCCGACCACGAATACGAACACCACCATGACACCGCTATTCACGCCGATCACAAGCATCACCACGTCGCTGACCATGAAGATGAACATCACCATGCCACCACCACCATGGATTATCACCTCTCTCTTCTCACCTATCATCACCACATCGATGTCCATGAAGATGGCAAGCAAGAAGTTGAGCAAGAGTATTCCAAACTATACTCACACTTATGTACACATTACAGTATACTAGTGAGTCATTTATCTATTCGTGTATGTACACCGAAAGAAAAACCTGTCAACATGAAAGTCATGCGGAATGGTGAGGTGAACCTACTCAAAGGAATTTCAAACGATTGAGCGTGTGCGAAAAATTTCGTAAAATTCTCTCAAAACTTCATACACGATATTGACGATTTAAGACCGATGAAATTCAAAACCGATTGTCGAAATTGATTCATATCATCGACACACATATTTTTCATGTACAACTTATTTTGATTCAAATTATATTTGTGTTGATCTGAGGAGAGGGTGTGTGCAGTACCGTAAGGAAGAGTAAGCTTAAGCAAATCCACGAGCAGAGGTTGCATCAGTGGAGTAGAGGAGTGAAGTCGAAGTGTTTACGCCGCTAGAAACAGTTGATTCGGTCGTTCCTCCAGAGCCTGACCCGAAGGTTCTTTAATATCCGGTTCGTGCAACAACGTGGGTGAGCCAAAAACCAAACGGGCCGAAAATTGCAGGCGCGATGCGAGCGAAGGGGTGCGCAGACTACCAAACGCGACCTTAGAGATGAGAAACAGCAGCGAAAAATATTTCGTTGCTCTCGTTGGAATTGTAGAAACATATGGGGCGCGTTTAGTAGGCTGGGCGCCCCCTCGCATCGGCCCAACAAATATAACCCATTTGGTTTCCTGAGCTTACTCGTGTTGTTGTAGAACTGGATATTAAAGCACTCTTAGACCAGGCCATGGAGGAAAGCTCAGATCGGCCGTTTCCAGCGATGCGGCCATTTTCTCTTCACATCTCTACTCGATAGGTGCAACCTCTACACGTGGACTTGTTTATGCTCAGTATCCCTTACACTACTCCACACACTCTCTCCAAATCAACACGAACATACTCCGAATCAAAGTAAGTTATAGATGAAAAAGATATGTGTCAATAATATATTCTGACAATCGGTTTCGAGTTTCGTCAGTCGTAAATTATTAATTTCGTGTATGCAGTTTTGAGAAAAATTTGCCAAATTTGTCGCACACGCTTAACCGTTTCAAATTCCCTTTTAGCAGTAGGTTCACCTCACCATTCCGCATGACTTTTGTGTTGAAAGGTTTTTGTTTCGGTGGACATAGACGGATAGATAAATGACTCGCTAGTATATATTGTAGGGATTTCTATTTTCGTGCCCTCCGTTCCTTAGTTGTGCTCAGTTTTCCCCAGCTCCTTAGTTTTTCCTCAGTTTTCCCCAAGACCTTGGCTGAAACCATCACAGATACTGTAACGGCCGGTTGCCCGACGGTTGACCGTTATCTTCTGACTAGTGGGGCCACGTAGAGCCCGCAAAGACACGTCAGACCATCCATCTTTGTTTGACCGTAAGCATCGCCGTATCCCCGACCAAAACACGCACGAGTGGGGCTTCGGTATATCGAATGACAAGTGGGCCATGGCGCTGATACAAGGGGCAATACACGGGTAGGAATAGATTTTTAAACGGAGCTCTACAGGTGATGGCACGGAGAAGGTGGCCTGCGGGGTGCCGAGATGAGATCGACGTCCACAAAGAACCGCATGAGGCGAGACCAGACGCATTAGATAGATATGAACTAGACGCGTTTAACCATGCAAAGAAGAGAAGAAATGGTCGACGACATCGACGACTACCTCAAAACTTTGACTGACCGTGTCCGACACGAACGCGAGCAATATAGAGAAAACTAGTGTCTCTCCTTTCTGGCGTGTATAGATGGGTGCTAGAAGAGTGTGGTGGCGAAGGGAAAGACCTCGCGGTGGTCTGTGGCGTCCAGCATAGCAAGGCGGCGTGGCCGTGCCCACATCGGCGTGGATGCATGTTCGGCATTGGCATCAGCATGTACGTTCGGCATTGGCCTCGGCGGTATCTCTGGTGTGTCAGTGATCGAATGAGGGGACGGGATTGAGGGTGCATCCCGACGGTGACCTAGCGAGTGGCGTCGAGCATAGCCGTTTCGACCATGCCGATATCGGCATCGGCAAAGTTTGGAGGGCTGTGGTGCTCGAATCAAGGAGGGATTTGTTTCTTGTACGCCAAAAGTGATTTGAAACAAGTTTCGTGTTGAAGGTTAGGTAACGAAAGTTTGTAACTAAGCCCAAAATTATACTAGCGCCATGGTGAGGTTCTTTTTGATAGAGCTATACGGTTGGGCAAACTTTTTTGACACTTTTTAGATAGGGTTCCTTGCTGTTACACGTATGGCATCATGTATGGCAAATTTGGGATCATTTGGAGATGTTCGAAAAAATCACTTTGCTTAAACGCATGCCGTTTCGTCTCACTGAAACCAGCTTTTCTAACAAGGTGATTTATTCTACCTCCTCTAAATGACCTCAAATTTCATACATCTGATCTTCTATACATAGATAGGTAGATTGTTTCGTTTTTATATTTTTCGAACTTTTTATTTTCCTTTATAATATCCAATTGATTTTCAGGTCAAAACCTCGAAAAACAGCATCATGTATGGCATCATTTTCGCCATAAATTTCAAATTTTGTGAAACTTTCCCTTTTAGATATTCCTTGTTGTTATTCCCTTATAGATATGGCATAATGTATGCCAAATTTGGTTAGGTCTCACTGAAACCAGCTTTTGTAACAAGTTAGGCTACCGTGAATAGTAATGGCTACAAGAAATCGGTGATGGTCTATTATTTTTTGCGTGAAAAGTAATGGATACAACAAATCGGTGATGGTTTATCATTTTTTGCGTGAAAATTAATGGCTACAACAAATCGGTGATGGTTTATCATTTGGGATTTTCGTGAAAATTAATGGCTACAACAAATCGGTGACGGTTTATCATTTTTTGCGTGAAAATTTATGGCTACAACAAATCGGTGATGGTTTATCATTTTTTGCATGAAAAGTAATGCCTAAAAGAGTTCATAATTTTTAGCGCGTGAAAATAAATACAGAAAAACCGCCCTTTAGCATACTTAGAGAGTGGAAGGTAACCGCCGACCAGAGAGAGAGAGGGGTTATCCTGCCCGTTAGATCATACGATCAACGGTCGGCGGGCACGATCCGCGTGACATGGGCTAGACCAATCAGGGCAATGTTGCACGTGTGAGAGAATTTGTGGAGCGAGAGGGAAAAACTGAGTAGTATCAAGAAACCAAGGGCACCTATGTAATAAACAGACTAAGGGATTCAAATATGAGATTTAAAAAATGGAAAATGCGTGTTTTGTACAATAAAACCCATCTTGACCTATCTCAAACTATTTGCAATACAAATATACATGAGTGTGAGAATTGTGGCCTCATTTAGACAAAGTATGTTTTGGGGAAAGCTGTTTTGGGAAGGGCTTATTGTGGAAAACCATGCACCTTCATAGCTACTAGGTGATTTGAGAAGGCCTTTGAGAAGTGGCAATTTGTGGTAAAACTTGATTTATCTATGACTTATCTATGTTTTGAGAACTGGCAATTTGTGGTAAAGACTCCATGAGTATGTGCCACTATTTTTCGGAATTTTTTGCACATTAAATGACTCATTTAACTAATTAATCTCATTTGTTGATTGTCTGTTGACCAGCTACTTGAGGGTAAACCGAGCATATTGCACTAGCCAAGCATGAGCACTCAAGGGGAAAACTGAGCACACAAAAAATGCTAGTATAATGCTCGAGGTTATACCCGAGTATATCTAAATTTCCAGGGTTAGACTCGAGGACGCGTGTTGCGGTGCAGAAATGAAAGACGTGCAATTGTTGACGCGTAGACGCCGGTCGCGGTGCGGAAGTCGAAGACGTGCAATCGTGGACGCGTGGCGCATTGCGAAGTCCAAGACGTGCGACGTGCAGCGGTGGACCCGTAGGACGCGGGCCGCATTAACCACCCCTTGCCTTTATAGACGCCTCCTCCCACTATCTCCGTCACTCTCACTCGCCTACGCAACGCCGCCTCTCTCACGTCCCATCATCTTCTCCAAAGCAAAAACCCTCTCCTCTACCTCTCCTCTGCCGGCGAGATGGACAAGGAGAATGCCAATCCCATCGTCCCCGGCGCCGTCGGCTCCAAGCGCGAAGCCTCCCTCTTCGACGCCGTCCCCTCAACGGACGTCGCCGCCGCCTCCGCCGGTGCATCGGAGGCTGCTGATACGTCTCCACGTATCGATAATTTCTTATGTTCCATGCCACATTATTGATGATATCTACATGTTTTATGCACACTTTATGTCATATTCGTGCATTTTCTGGAACTAACCTATTAACAAGATGCCGAAGAGCCAGCTTGTTGTTTTCTGCTGTTTTTGGTTTCGTAAATCCTGGTAACGAAATATTCTCGAATTTGACGAAATCAACGCCCGGGGTCCTATTTTGCCACGAAGCTTCCGGAAGACCGAAGAGGAGTCGAAGTGGGGCCACGAGGCGCCGCCACCACAGGGCGGCGCGGCCCGGCCCCGGCCGCGCCGACTCGTGGTGTGGGGCCTCGTGTGGCTCCCCACGTTGCCCTTCCGCCTACTTAAAGCCTCCGTCACGAAAACCCCG
>NC_061510.1:220944945-221042322 GCF_022539505.1 Lolium rigidum
GCTTGCCGGCGGGGACAACGACAAGGGATTAACTTATCAATGCCTATGGATTGTAGGCTAGGGTTTAGTTAGAAGTAGAGGGCAAGTAGATCTCGAAGGTTTCAGCTCGAAAAGTGCTCAACGAATATGAAAACTAGGGTTTGCGAGACAATGATTCGATGATCTCTTCGTCCCTCGACCCCCCTTTATCTAGGAGGTGGAGCCGAGGGTTTCGTTTTGTACAAGTTACAGAGTCCGGGACGGTTTCTAACTCATCCCGCCAGATTACAAATAACACTTCCTATTACAACTCTATCTTTTCCTTTAACACATCTTGGGCTTCCGAATCTTCTTATTCCTCGGGTAGTGGGCCTTCAATAAACCCCGGGTACTATATTCGGCGAGCCCATTTGGGATGCCTATGTCAGTAGCCCCCGAGATTTTGCTTGAATCGTAGAGTCAGGGAAAATCTCTACTGTTTATTTTTACTCGAAAACTCTAACTTTCATACTTTTTCTCATAAAATTCTATATTGTACAGGGATATTGGTAGTTGGGGCTAGTTCATCTGACGGATCAGGTACTAGTTAACTGCTCTAGTGGCAATCCGCAACAACCTACTTCAAAATCACGTCCCTGGACATGATCTCGGGATACTGGTGTAAACTTCGACAGGTGCCGCTTAAGGTCTTACCATTCTGTCGAGTCCCAGTCAAATTTATCGAGTACCTAACGCGTCCGTTAGGATTTTTCTTCGTATCTGTTGATACGGATAAAAGTAGCAGAGCGCAGTCTTTGGCGATGCCACGCCCAGCAGAATAGTTACGGGGTCTTACCTTCGCAAATTTGCGGCATTCAGAAATTGATCGCAACTTTGGCGTTCGAGAATATATTGTCGAGTGCTTTTCCGGCTGTTGGAATAGCACATTTTATCGAGTCAAATATGACTTATATTGCTCTCCCGATGGGAGTATATGTAGAGTTAATTATAACTCGAAATATACTCTCTTGTTGTTCTATTTTTCCTTTGTTAATTTCATCGGGCACGCGAACAGCGTTCCCGATGGGAGTAGCCCCCGAGGCTACAGCCAAGAACTTGTGCTTGGTTGTAGGCTCAACATTTTAATCCACCTTGTCGCTATACCGCCATTATCTCCCGATATTCTTTCCTCTTCTTCTTCTTCTCTCTTTCTCTTTTTTTTTTTATATCTCTCGCGAACAGCGCTCCCGATGGGAGTAGCCCCCGAGGCTACTGCCAAGAGCTTGTGCTTGACTGTAGGCTCAACATTTTCTATATTTGCCATAGTCGAAACTTTACTTTTTCCGAAGTAGCCCCCGAGCATTTGGGCAAAAACTTGTTTCTGACCAAAGGTTCCCGAAGTATGCAAATAAGTCATCCTGTCGCCATTCTCCTTTTATTTTTCTTATCGACACATTTTCCCTTGGTAAATTTTCTTCAACTCCATCAATGGCCGAGATTTTTCTGTTTTGTGGGTCCATCGTTTCCACCACGTTGACACGTCGTGCAAGTGGGGGACACATGTCCTCCGCTTTTTCTGGCGCACGTACGGGAACGCCTATCCCAGTAAAAATACTTTTTTGCCCTTGTATCTAGAGGATTGATTCTCACCACACGATTTCCTCATCCAACGGCTTTCGGCGACACCCAATTCTTATATAAACCTGTCTTCAACCTCCGTTCATCCCCTCGCTTGCGCCGCTCACCTGTTCCTCTTCGCAAAAACTTCCCCTGCGCCCAACTCTCTCTAATTTTTCCGCACTCGCATACATTGCTCTGCCCATTGCCGTTGATGCCACCGCGCGTGCGCCTAACTCGCCACAGCACTCCGGAATCCAAGATGGCCGCTGAGGATCTTGAGTGGGAGAGATCGAAAATCTCCAACCAAGATACCAACATGCTGAAGAGGCTCGGCCTTATGAAGAAAGAGGACGCCATCCGCTTTCCTAGCGAAGAAAGCTACCCCAATCCTCCAATGGAGTACCGGGTTAGTTTTGTTGACCATCTTATCCGCGGCCTTTCGCCTCCAATCCATGATTTCCTCCGCGGCCTTCTTTTCATTTATGGGATTCAGCTGCACCATCTGTAATATCCCAGGTTTAGAGGCAAGAAAAAGAGAGAACACGAGGGTGTGCATTGCATTCATGCATAGAAAATCCGGGGGATTTTCGCGCGTTCATCTAAAACCCAAAGTGATCGAGGTTTCTCTTGTGTCGATGGAATTGATGTGTGTCATCCACACAAGTGCGATAAATTTCGACATGACCTTTGTTGATTTATTATGTTTTCGAGGGAAATAGATTGAATTCAAATTCAAATAGGAATGACAGAATTCAAATAAGATTTTGAATTGGAATTTGAATTCTAAACAATTATATATTACAAGGTAAATATAAATATAAATGAGAATCAAATATTACAAATAATATTTCACATAAGTATTTCATTTACAACATTTATTGAATATTACATGTTGGAAAAGAAATAGAAGATTACAAAAGTAATAAAGGGGAAATCCTAAATTAAATCTTCATCTTCCAAATATCTCCCAATCTTCTTATTCTTTTCCTGCAAAAGAAAAATAAAGCAAAGACAAAGAAGAAATAACATTGGGTTAATGTTAAAATGTTTGTCTCCATAATTGGGAGACATTTTTAATATCGGAGACTAGCTAATGAGAATTAGGATCTTGTCCTAACCCCGAAATGGTGATTAGAGGGATTAAGGCAACATTAGGGACAACTTAGGTGATACAAGGAAATATGGATCAATTCGGATCATTAGGCAACAATGAATAAAGGCAACCGGAGACTAGATCAACCTGCTTGATCTATATCAAAAGGCAACAAGAATTGATTTACTATTTGAGGCAACCAGGCAACCATTTTTATTCCCTCTAATCTAGCTAGAATCCTTAAGAAGCCCACAAATGTGTTTAGAGTGGATCATCCTTGACATGGAAAAGTCAATATGATCCTAGCCAATAATATTTAATCACATAGATTAAACACAGCCCATTTAAATTCTAAAGCCACCCATGATCTATTAGTACGGTACATCGGTACTTAAACAAACCAACAATATGACTTATCCACTTGGCAGCGAGAGAAACAAATGACATGTATAGGATAAGATCAACTCGACATTGCTTGCACAAGGAAGAAGAGAAAGGAAGATTGTTCTCCGGCACTAGGTGGCGGGAGCACTCACACAAGCACCTTAATCACTACATGCAACTCTGTGTGCTTGTCAACCACACAAGCAAGTACTCCAGTAGTATATAAGCCAATCTCATGCATCTGGCAGAGGGTGTTTCTCTTTAGCCAAACAGTATCAACCATTTCTAGAACACATAGGCTTATCAACTCAAGACCACCATCAGATGTCCATGGATCATCAAACCACCAGGAAGCAAACCAAGCAGCCAAGCGGGGAAGGAATATCACAAGATGCGGTCTAGTTCGGAACCAACAAGAACAAGCTACCAAGCTACGAGAGCAAGCGAGGTAGAATCTCACCGAAATACAAGCTAGGAGTATCCGTTCTTAGCTTTTGCATCTCGGGGAAAATAAAAGGGTAATATGCAAAGAAAGCAGATCCATCTACCCTTCCACTAAATTTCATCTAGGAGGATTAGAAGGATTTTTCTCTCAGATCTGCATAGAGGTGCTATGCAATAATCATCACAGAGAAATTATAAAGCCACACTTTAGTATATGTTCTTATCCAGTATTTTTGCCTCAGCCTTTGCATCACAGGCTGGGCCAAGATCTCAAGTGCAACATCTGTTCTTATCAGATTATATCTAGAAATAGGGGACAGCAAGATCCAACTGTAATATCCAACATCGGAAAAATCATCTCTTGGTTACTAATGAGCAACTAGATCTTATTCAAGAATCTATAAAAAGCATCACCTTGTGCACTACAGCACAATTCTGTCCAGGATCACATATACATATGCTTTAGTCATTATCATAAGCCAACAGTTAATAATCCACAATCTACAGGAATTACTTAGGGTCCAGGATATTAATCCCAGGCCAACCAAATAATACCATAGTTGCAGCAATACACTATAAGCATGCATAGAAACACAACCAAGCCAAAAAGCTAAGCATCAAGTAAATATGCATCCATAAGAAGTAGTACTTGTATCCTGCCATATCTCAATTCCTCAATGGACAGCCATAATCATAACTGAATTTTATCTAGTCAACCACCAAGCATAAGTTCAGTTATTATGGAATAGATTACCAGAGCAAACCACAACCAACAATCTTGCAGCACATAATGCTATAGGGAGAGTAGTAGAGAGAGGAGTAGCTCACATTGCAGTAGGGGTAGTAGAAAGAGTCGACGCCGGGGTTGCGTCGCGGCACCGTCCCGCCGGCGTCAAGGTCGAGGGGGTAGTAGTAGCAGCAGGGCACCCTAACCAGCACTATGCCACCACCACCAGCACATCACCACAACAGCAAGGTCACGAGATGGCGGATCGAGACACCGGGGTTGCAGCAACGTTACCGTTCTGCAATCATCGGAGAGGAGGCGGACGAGCACAAGCTCGTGAAGAGGCACAATTGATGCAGAGGGCCAGAGGAGGCACAGCGGCGCTCCTGGGGAAGCAGGGAGTAGTTGCAGCAGAGAGGGACGACGGAGAGGTCCGTGGAGGCGGCGCGACCGCGGACGGCGATGCTCGCCGAGGCCGGCGGTGGCCAGAACCAACGCCAATAGAAGATAGGGTTCCAGGCTGGGGACGAGCACAAGGAAGCACTAGAGTCAAATCGAACTGGGGGGAAAGGAAGAGCACGTCGAGACAGTACAGCTCTCCATCTCGCCGGCGCCTGGGAGGGCCGGTGATGGCCGGGGAAAATCAGCGAGGCGGCAGGGGCCATGAGAGCGTGCGTGTGCGTGAGGATAAGAGAAGGAGAGGGCAACGAGTGAGGGAGCGTCTGGTCTGGGTTTGACCCAGACCAGGGTGAGTCGGTCTGGTCCAGCCAGACTAGCTGGGCCAGCCCATTGGAGGATTTGGTCCATTATTATTATTTTTTTTCCCTATTCTCTTTTCCCTATAAAATTTTATCATTTAAAGATTAATTAAATAACAATCAATAAATAAAAATGAGTAACATAAACTTACCTTTATAATAATAATATAAATCAAATACTTTAAAGTCAAAGCAACAATAATTTGAATTTTCCTCTAAATGTTAGAAGGCTAATTTAAATCTGAAATCATTAAGTCCTAAGTACTAAACATACAATTTTTTGTATTAATTTTTCTTTTTACATAAATAAAATATTAGATATTAATTTGCATTAATATGCCATATAAAACAATAAATACTTCTAGATGGTTATAACTAAACCTATAAAAAAAAATCCTAAATTGATCATTACTTCAATTATTATTTAAAACCCTAAACCCTAATAGTATTTATCATATTTTACTTAAGTTTTGTAAAAGTAATATAATGTTAAATTCCTTATTGATTTTATTTCAAAGTAATTAGTAACCTAAACTCTATTTTCAATTATTATGTTAAGGATAGCATCACAATTTAGAAACCGAGTTCCAATAGGAATATAAACCTTAACCCTATTATTTTTGTTAGAACCCTAAATAGTTCACACTTCTAAAACCCTAGGAAGTTATGGGTGTGATCATATGATTTGCACTACTACTCATAAATCCAACCTAAGAGAATTGATTCATGCTTATGATCTACTAAGATAGAACAAGACCAAATCACATGAAGTCATCATTTCATGTCTTCAATTTCTAATAACCCTAATATGTAACCAATTACTTCCACATTGGGTAAACCCTAGATTGTTACTCTCATATTGGCACCGTTAATCATCATTCTTTAATACCACATCACTGGAATCAACCATCATACCCTAGTAAAACCATGGTGAGCAACTATAACACCAACTTTAGATAGTAGTTCACATCACAGGCTCCTATTCAACTAAACCCTATTTAGGAGATAATAAACCACCTAGTATAGAGACCATTGTTTAGTACTCAGTGAAACAAATAGGAAGCTACAATAAACCCTAACTCATAGCACCACCTTGACCATCATTCTTTAAGATGATATCTATGATCAACCATAGTAATAAACCTGCAAATACTTGCTGCATATAGACCCATTTCACTTTAGAATCAACTAGTCCCTAACTGACTTAAATGGTAAATCCTAAAAGCCATAGCTCCTACTTATAGTAGATCTTATTCTTATTTAAACTGTTCTTCAAAAGCTATTCTTTTGAAGCATAAAGGTCAATCAAACCTTAGAAGCCCTAATCCTTCTTTGATATACTCATTGTTTCTTAAACAACATGTTCTTCAAAAGTTATTCTTTTGAAGTATAGTATAAGTAATCATCAATCATGTTCTATAGAACTTAAAATTGACAAGCTGTTCTTTATACATTATTTCACCACTATTCCTTATGTATATGATTGTTATGATGTCTTATATCACTTGGTTATGATGCTAATATAACCAAACCCTAATAAGAACCTTGTTTGAGAACCATTCTAAAAGTGCAACCAACCCTAAAGAATCTTTACAACTCATACATCTTAAACCATCGAGGTTAAGTTACGCTCGGGACGATTGCATCTCATACTATGCATTATAGCATCTTTGCTCGTTCTTTAAGCATTGTCCTTACCGGACGATGATGGTATTTCAGCATTTGGAGTTATCACGTATCGAAGCTTTTGCCTGCATAATCTTGCAGTCAAGAAAGGCAAGTTCATCGCTTGCTCATGTCATTTGATTATTTTTATCAAACTATATGCAAAGTACTATACTTATCACTCTTGCATAAAAAGCAAAAGTACTATTTTCATAACTATGAATATGACTATGTGGTGGGCAATGGAACCATGGTATGTGTTGATATGGTGGAGGTTCCATTGCAAGGGTTTATATCCATCTAGGATTAAACAACAAATGTCGTCCAGTGATTCTTGTGCCGTAATACCCGTGTTAACCATAAGATCCGGAGTGGGACGGAATAGTCAATTGTATTTCCACCTCTTGTATATCAACGGATGCGCTTTACCGTAGGCACTTGTATTCCAAAGGGGCAAGCGGCAGGTCGGGGAGGCCCAAAGTCCCCACGGTAGAGACCGTAGGCACTTGTCGCCCGAGGATCAAGCGGCAGGTCGGGGAAGCCCTAAGTCCCCACGGTATTGCGGTCTATGATGGGTTGCATCTCTCGGCGAAGGAGTTCATGGTAGAGACCTGAACTGTTGTCGTGGTCGGGGTCCGTCCCTAAGTGGTGTAAGTGGACCGACGAGGACCCAGGGTCGGAGTTTGCAACAACGGGTGGGTGTATGAGGTAGCGGAGGAATATGATTGGCTATGACCTTATACCGGGCCTCACACCAAAGGAAGTGTGGACGGGTCGCCCCCGGTTGGCACCAAGGTTAAGATCTCTTATGGGTAAAGCAACACACCTCGCAGAGTGTAAAGAACCGTGACCTGTCACTCCCTGTTCCGGGATATGGAACTGCGAACGCTGCCGGAAAGGAACTCCATGAAGTTCTAGTAAACCGGTGAAGGCTGACGGACATAGTTCTTCTGAATAAAAGCAACCTTTTGAAGAAATGATTATGAAAATTTGCATTGGCCTATGACTTTCTGGTCTATGGCTGTAGCTAGTGCATGATACACATATTTCCTAATATGAACTTGCCGAGTACGCTCGTACTCATTCTATCTCGTTTGAACCCCCTTCTTAGAGCAATGCACGAAGGAGAAACTACCGTGGAACTCGAAGACAAAGGAGTCAATTGCAACAAGATGAGGAATCCAATCAAAGAAGTCAATGGAGTCAACTTCTGCATCAGTTATAATGGAAACCTCGACTAGTAATAGAAGGGAATCTTTCCCTAATCCTAGCACCTAAGTAGCTAGATTCTATAGCAAGCCAAATAGCTCTTAAACTTGAGTTAGCAATAAGATAGACTACGAGTCGTTCTTCTAGAGCTTTATTTGAAGTTTTACCTCACTGTAAAGTAGGAGGTCTGTGTGGATCTTATGTAAACGAGTTCTTGTGTACTTCTATAGACATACCTTGGACTCGCATATGTTTCGTTGTACCACTCGAGAGATGTAATATGACTGGAACGGTGTTTCACTTGTGTTATGTCAACGACTTGTGTACTACACCATGCAGTGGTACGCTGGGTCATCACAGCTGGTATCAGAGCAAATGCTTTGACCCTAGGATTAAAACCCTTTAAAGGAGACCTATAGGTTTGGTAGTGTCTATAGGAAGTTATCTTAGACAAACTAATTATTCTTTTGACTTGAGATGGGTATTCACTTGAGAATAATCCTGACACACTTGAGTCAATCTTTCTTATCTATTTTCTTAAGAAAAGTTAGTTATCTTGCTTCTTTCCAAATAACTAGAACACCATTGGAGCTTATGATAATTGGTGGTAGTAGACCACAGTTGGTATACAATACATGGTAGTCCAAAGAGAGGATACAACCATAAGGAAGATATCCTATTGGAAGAAGTATACCAACGCAAGTTATGGTTATGTAAGAGTCATTTAAAATATCAAATGACTGATGTTAAGTAATGAAGATAAGTAATATGAGGTAGTATGTACCTATGATGAGTCAATCATAGAAAGTAAGGAAGAGTGATAGGAGTATTTAAGTCTACTTTTCATGGTAGATTTGGTAATCATATATGATTCACTTAAGAATCATGATGTGAGGGATTAGAACATCACAAGTGAATTACAAGAGTGTGATAAGGAGTAGGATTTAGGGAATAGTTCGAAAGCTTAGGCCTTAAAATCCTAATCACTGTACTAAGTATGTTAGAACCATAGTCCTTCATTTAAGGAAGGCTTACTTAGAGCATATCACATAGAGAAATCCTAGAGTTATAGGTGGTATATTCTAAACAATCATGTGTTTAGAGTAGACATGTTGGAACTAATTGTATTATAGGAAGTAATCCTCAATAGCACATATATGTGGTATCCTATTTTGTTAGTACTTCCAAAGAAAACTAGGTTAACTTCAACTATTCCAAGCCATTTTGTTTCAAGTTGTCTCATTGCAAATGTGCAATTAAGATAAATGTTGAGACCAATAGTAGAAATTCACGTATTGTGCTAAGTATCACAACCTAAACCTATCTTATGTGGTGTTATATACTACACATCTGATCCTGATGTTTAGGGATGTCTTACCCAATTACTATATTCAGGCATATAAGGATGTGTATTATAAACACAAAGCTGAATCTTCTTGGATTTTATTGGATTTTCATTGTTTGACTAGATCCATACATGAAGTTTGACTTTGATATGCAAATGCATGTTGCAATATCAAGCTCTTACTTGATGTTATAGGTCTAGAGGGTAAAGGTATTCGCGTGAGGAAGTGACGAATTCTGAAGATTTTGAAGACAAGATGAAGATTCACTAGAAGAAGGAAGTGAAATTGTGGAAAGCAACCACAATACCCTAAAGGAAAGACCAATCAAAACTCACTTCTATCCTTAATCAAGGAATACTTCAACATGGAAGTATCATGAAAGTGGGAAAAATAGTGAATATGGAGTAGTAGAAGTGGAGCCGTATTCATTAGGGAAGAAGGGAATGCAAGTGAAGTCACTTACAATACTATTTTCATAGTGTCAACAAGTGGTTTTCTTGCAAAACAAATCCTGGAAGAAGGAAAATAGACAAGTGAAGTCGTAGCTAGTATAATAAGACCGCAGCTGATATAGGATAATCATGAAGAGAAAGTATGTGAAGTGAAGTATATCTTATCTAAAACTATAAAAGTAGCCACAGCTGGTAAGAAGATGGTGACTAGAACCATAACATAGCCACATCTGGTATCCAATAAGCCACATCTGGTACTAGGTAGTCTGCAGCTGGTATCAGATAGCCCACAGTCTGAACATTTCTTTACCCTAAAAGAAAGTGGGATTCCGCAGCTAGTATTTCACAGCTGGTATTCCATAGCTAATAAAAATTTAGTCGGAGGATTCATAATGGATACCCACAACTGGGTGGATACACCGCAAAGAATTCTTCGTGAGACTTTAGAAAGGTACATAATATAAACCAGACTTAAAACAACTACCTAACCTTGGAGTTTAATGATTAGAAGAAAGGAAGTTGGAAGATCATTAGTAAACTCCAAGGGGGAGAGGAAGGCTGAATGAGAAGTATTAAGATATTATTTGGAGTATGATAGATGGAGAAAAAGGTCTGAACTGAGTGGAAGTCCGATCCTATTTTCATAAGATTGGTGGAAGTATCCATATAAAAGTACTCTCAGGAGGTTGTCAGACCAGAAGCCGAGGTTCATCTCTCGAGGAAGTAAGAGTAGACTTTAGCTTGAGTGGGTAATTGTAATTACTCGAGACCAAGAGAACTCAAGTAAGCTCAAGATAATGAAGTTGGAGGAAGAAGTTATCGGAGGACAATCAAAGCCTAAGAAAACAAAAGACCGAAGGGTTTGACCATACCAAGACATAAGCTTATTAGAAAGATTCCTTTCATGGAACCTAAAGAAACCAAAGGGAAGATAACTAGTATAAACTAGAAGCCTTGATTGGATGGACTAAATGAGTCTAATCCATTCGTAGGAATAAAACAACCAGGACCATGCCTATTGAAAATACCTTACGAAGTACCATTACTTTCGTTATGGTAGTAAGAGATAACAATACCTTGCTTTAAACCAATCCTTTAGAAATAAGGTTTGGATATCGCAGCTGGTACACCATAGTGCCCTATTACACCGCAGCTGGATTACCGCAGCTGGTAGAACCAAGCTTTGAGTACCCAGATAGGAAGCTATCACCACAACCTTTAGTAAAGCCCATTAGCATAAGAAGCTGTCCTAATCCAAGGATCTTTGAAGAATAAGACTAGAAGTTTCGAATGTTAGAAAGAAATCCTAGAATTAAAAGGAAGTATCAGTGCCAGACATCAGAAAACAACAGGAAGAATATGGATAAGGGAAATATCCAATTATATCTAATGAGATCACCATGGAGCTTGAAAGAGATCGTGATCGGTTCAAGTCAGTTCCACATTCCGAAACGTGAGAGCGTTCGAACTTCGGGACGAAGTTCAGTTTAAGGGGGAGAGGCTGTAATATCCCAGGTTTAGAGGCAAGAAAAAGAGAGAACACGAGGGTGTGCATTGCATTCATGCATAGAAAATCCGGGGGATTTTCGCGCGTTCATCTAAAACCCAAAGTGATCGAGGTTTCTCTTGTGTCGATGGAATTGATGTGTGTCATCCACACAAGTGCGATAAATTTCGACATGACCTTTGTTGATTTATTATGTTTTCGAGGGAAATAGTTTGAATTCAAATTCAAATATGAAAGACAGAAATTCAAATAAGATTTTGAATTGGAATTTGAATTCTAAACAATTATATATTACAAGGTAAATATAAATATAAATGAGAATCAAATATTACAAATAATATTTCACATAAGTATTTCATTTACAACATTTATTGAATATTACATGTTGGAAAAGAAATAGAAGATTACAAAAGTAATAAAGGGGAAATCCTAAATTAAATCTTCATCTTCCAAATATCTCCCAATCTTCTTATTCTTTTCCTGCAAAAGAAAAATAAAGCAAAGACAAAGAAGAAATAACATTGGGTTAATGTTAAAATGTTTGTCTCCATAATTGGGAGACATTTTTAATATCGGAGACTAGCTAATGAGAATTAGGATCTTGTCCTAACCCCGAAATGGTGATTAGAGGGATTAAGGCAACATTAGGGACAACTTAGGTGATACAAGGAAATATGGATCAATTCTGGATCATTAGGCAACAATGAATAAAGGCAACCAGAGACTAGATCAACCCTGCTTGATCTATATCAAAAGGCAACAAGAATTGATTTACTATTTGAGGCAACCAGGCAACCATTTTTATTCCCTCTAATCTAGCTAGAATCCTTAAGAAGCCCACAAATGTGTTTAGAGTGGATCATCCTTGACATGGAAAAGTCAATATGATCCTAGCCAATAATATTTAATCACATAGATTAAACACAGCCCATTTAAATTCTAAAGCCACCCATGATCTATTAGTACAGACACTGGTACTTAAACAAACCAACAATATGACTTATCCACTTGGCAGCAGAGAAACAAATGACATGTATAGGATAAGATCAACCTGACATTGCTTGCACAAGGAAGAAGAGAAAGGAAGATTGTTCTCTGGCACTAGGTGGCAGGAGCACTCACACAAGCACCTTAATCACTACATGCAACCTGTGTGCTGTCAACCACACAGCAAGTACTCCAGTAGTATATAAGCCAATCTCATGCATCTGGCAGAGGGTGTTTCTCTTTAGCCAAACAGTATCAACCATTTCTAGAACACATAGGCTTATCAACTCAAGACCACCATCAGATGTCCATGGATCATCAAACCACCAGGAAGCAAACCAAGCAGCCAGGCGGGGAAGGAATATCACAAGATGCAGTCTAGTTCAGAACCAACAAGAACAAGCTACCAAGCTACAGAGAGCAGCAGGTAGAATCTCACCAGAAATACAAGCTAGGAGTATCTGTTCTTAGCTTTTGCATCTCGGGGAAAATAAAAGGGTAATATGCAAAGAAAGCAGATCCATCTACCCTTCCACTAAATTTCATCTAGGAGGATTAGAAGGATTTTTCTCTCAGATCTGCATAGAGGTGCTATGCAATAATCATCACAGAGAAATTATAAAGCCACACTTTAGTATATGTTCTTATCCGAGTATTTTTGCCTCAGCCTTTGCATCACGAAGCTGGGCCAAGATCTCAAGTGCAACATCCGTTCTTATCGGATTATATCTAGAAATAGGGGACAGACAAGATCCAACCGTAATATCCAACATCGGAAAAATCATCTCTTGGTTACTAATGAGCAACTAGATCTTATTCAAGAATCTATAAAAAGCATCACCTTGTGCACTACGAGCACAATTCGTCCAG
Organism: Lolium rigidum; assembly: GCF_022539505.1. Taxonomy (NCBI): domain Eukaryota; kingdom Viridiplantae; phylum Streptophyta; class Magnoliopsida; order Poales; family Poaceae; genus Lolium; species Lolium rigidum. Next base: position 220,957,966 of record NC_061510.1, read on the forward strand.
GATCACATATACATATGCTTTAGTCATTATCATAAGCCAACAGTTAATAATCCACAATCTACAGGAATTACTTAGGGTCCAGGATATTAATCCCAGGCCAACCAAATAATACCATAGTTGCAGCAATACACTATAAGCATGCATAGAAACACAACCAAGCCAAAAAGCTAAGCATCAAGTAAATATGCATCCATAAGAAGTAGTACTTGTATCCTGCCATATCTCAATTCCTCAATGGACAGCCATAATCATAACTGAATTTTATCTAGTCAACCACCAAGCATAAGTTCGAGTTATTATGGAATAGATTACCGGAGCAAACCACAACCAACAATCTTGCAGCACATAATGCTATAGGGAGAGTAGTAGAGAGAGGAGTAGCTCACATTGCAGTAGGGGTAGTAGAAAGAGTCGACGCCGGGGTTGCGTCGCGGCACCGTCCCGCCGGCGTCAAGGTCGAGGGGGTAGTAGTAGCAGCGAGGCACCCTAACCAGCACTATGCCACCACCACCAGCACATCACCACAACAGCAAGGTCACGAGATGGCGGATCGAGACACCGGGGTTGCAGCAACGTTACCGTTCTGCAATCATCGGAGAGGAGGCGGACGAGCACAAGCTCGTGAAGAGGCACAATTGATGCAGAGGGCCAGAGGAGGCACAGCGGCGCTCCTGGGGAAGCGAGGAGTAGTTGCAGCGAGAGAGGGACGACGGAGAGGTCCGTGGAGGCGGCGCGACCGCGGACGGCGATGCTCGCCGAGGCCGGCGGTGGCCAGAACCAACGCCAATAGAAGATAGGGTTCCAGGCTGGGGACGAGCACAAGGAAGCACTAGAGTCAAATCGAACTGGGGGGAAAGGAAGAGCACGTCGAGACAGTACAGCTCTCCATCTCGCCGGCGCCTGGGAGGGCCGGTGATGGCCGGGGAAAATCAGCGAGGCGGCAGGGGCCATGAGAGCGTGCGTGTGCGTGAGGATAAGAGAAGGAGAGGGCAACGAGTGAGGGAGCGTCTGGTCTGGGTTTGACCCAGACCAGGGTGAGTCGGTCTGGTCCAGCCAGACTAGCTGGGCCAGCCCATTGGAGGATTTGGTCCATTATTATTATTTTTTTTCCCTATTCTCTTTTCCCTATAAAATTTTATCATTTAAAGATTAATTAAATAACAATCAATAAATAAAAGTGAGTAACATAAACTTACCTTTATAATAATAATATAAATCAAATACTTTAAAGTCAAAGCAACAATAATTTGAATTTTCCTCTAAATGTTAGAAGGCTAATTTAAATCTGAAATCATTAAGTCCTAAGTACTAAACATACAATTTTTTGTATTAATTTTTCTTTTTACATAAATAAAATATTAGATATTAATTTGCATTAATATGCCATATAAAACAATAAATACTTCTAGATGGTTATAACTAAACCTATAAAAAAAAATCCTAAATTGATCATTACTTCAATTATTATTTAAAACCCTAAACCCTAATAGTATTTATCATATTTTACTTAAGTTTTGTAAAAGTAATATAATGTTAAATTCCTTATTGATTTTATTTCAAAGTAATTAGTAACCTAAACTCTATTTTCAATTATTATGTTAAGGATAGCATCACAATTTAGAAACCAGTTCCAATAGGAATATAAACCTTAACCCTATTATTTTTGTTAGAACCCTAAATAGTTCACACTTCTAAAACCCTAGGAAGTTATGGGTGTGATCATATGATTTGCACTACTACTCATAAATCCAACCTAAGAGAATTGATTCATGCTTATGATCTACTAAGATAGAACAAGACCAAATCACATGAAGTCATCATTTCATGTCTTCAATTTCTAATAACCCTAATATGTAACCAATTACTTCCACATTGGGTAAACCCTAGATTGTTACTCTCATATTGGCACCGTTAATCATCATTCTTTAATACCACATCACTGGAATCAACCATCATACCCTAGTAAAACCATGGTGAGCAACTATAACACCAACTTTAGATAGTAGTTCACATCACAGGCTCCTATTCAACTAAACCCTATTTAGGAGATAATAAACCACCTAGTATAGAGACCATTGTTTAGTACTCGAGTGAAACAAATAGGAAGCTACAATAAACCCTAACTCATAGCACCACCTTGACCATCATTCTTTAAGATGATATCTATGATCAACCATAGTAATAAACCTGCAAATACTTGCTGCATATAGACCCATTTCACTTTAGAATCAACTAGTCCCTAACTGACTTAAATGGTAAATCCTAAAAGCCATAGCTCCTACTTATAGTAGATCTTATTCTTATTTAAACTGTTCTTCAAAAGCTATTCTTTTGAAGCATAAAGGTCAATCAAACCTTAGAAGCCCTAATCCTTCTTTGATATACTCATTGTTTCTTAAACAACATGTTCTTCAAAAGTTATTCTTTTGAAGTATAGTATAAGTAATCATCAATCATGTTCTATAGAACTTAAAATTGACAACTGTTCTTTATACATTATTTCACCACTATTCCTTATGTATATGATTGTTATGATGTCTTATATCACTTGGTTATGATGCTAATATAACCAAACCCTAATAAGAACCTTGTTTGAGAACCATTCTAAAAGTGCAACCAACCCTAAAGAATCTTTACAACTCATACATCTTAAACCATCGAGGTTAAGTTACGCTCGGGACGATTGCATCTCATACTATGCATTATAGCATCTTTGCTCGTTCTTTAAGCATTGTCCTTACCGGACGATGATGGTATTTCAGCATTTGGAGTTATCACGTATCGAAGCTTTTGCCCGCATAATCTTGCAGTCAAGAAAGGCAAGTTCATCGCTTGCTCATGTCATTTGATTATTTTTATCAAACTATATGCAAAGTACTATACTTATCACTCTTGCATAAAAAGCAAAAGTACTATTTTCATAACTATGAATATGACTATGTGGTGGGCAATGGAACCATGGTATGTGTTGATATGGTGGAGGTTCCATTGCAAGGGTTTATATCCATCTAGGATTAAACAACAAATGTCGTCCGAGTGATTCTTGTGCCGTAATACCCGTGTTAACCATAAGATCTGGAGTGGGACGGAATAGTCAATTGTATTTCCACCTCTTGTATATCAACGGATGCGCTTTACCGTAGGCACTTGTATTCCAAAGGGGCAAGCGGCAGGCTGGGGAGGCCCAAAGTCCCCACGGTAGAGACCGTAGGCACTTGTCGCCCGAGGATCAAGCGGCAGGCTGGGGAAGCCCTAAGTCCCCACGGTATTGCGGTCTATGATGGGTTGCATCTCTCGGCGAAGGAGTTCATGGTAGAGACCTGAACTCGTTGTCGTGGTCGGGGTCCGTCCCTAAGTGGTGTAAGTGGACCGACGAGGACCCAGGGTCGGAGTTTGCAACAACGGGTGGGTGTATGAGGTAGCGGAGGAATATGATTGGCTATGACCTTATACCGGGCCTCACACCAAAGGAAGTGTGGACGGGTCGCCCCCGGTTGGCACCAAGGTTAAGATCTCTTATGGGTAAAGCAACACACCTATGCAGAGTGTAAAGAACCGTGACCTGTCACTCCTCGTTCCGGGATATGGAGCTGCGAACGCTGCCGGAAAGGAACTCCATGAAGTTCTAGTAAACCGGTGAAGGCTGACGGACATAGTTCTTCTGAATAAAAGCAACCTTTTGAAGAAATGATTATGAAAATTTGCATTGGCCTATGACTTTCTGGTCTATGGCTGTAGCTAGTGCATGATACACATATTTCCTAATATGAACTTGCTGAGTACGCTCGTACTCATTCTATCTCGTTTGAACCCCCTTCTTAGAGCAATGCACGAAGGAGAAACTACCGTGGAACTCGAAGACAAAGGAGTCAATTGCAACAAGATGAGGAATCCAATCAAAGAAGTCAATGGAGTCAACTTCGCATCGGTTATAATGGAAACCTCGACTAGTAATAGAAGGGAATCTTTCCCTAATCCTAGCACCTAAGTAGCTAGATTCTATAGCAAGCCAAATAGCTCTTAAACTTGAGTTAGCAATAAGATAGACTACGAGTCGTTCTTCTAGAGCTTTATTTGAAGTTTTACCTCACTGTAAAGTAGGAGGCTGTGTGGATCTTATGTAAACAGTTCTTGTGTACTTCTATAGACATACCTTGGACTCGCATATGTTTCTGTTGTACCACTCTGAGAGATGTAATATGAGTGGAACGGTGTTTCACTTGTGTTATGTCAACGACTTGTGTACTACACCATGCAGTGGTACGCTGGGTCATCACACCATCTGACCCCCAATTCCATCCTTCATATTTCTATTTTTATCACCCTTTGCGAATGCTTCCTTGGAGTCGCTCCCAATTGGGCTCTTTGGAAACGCATTTTCTGCATCCGCCGTAATGGCTCCCACAACGTCACTTATAACATAGGTGGCGTTGTTATCTGTGTTCGTACTGATGTCGATTATTTCGACGTCAAGTTTCCTGATTCTGTCCAAGGATGGCGCAAGAGATGGCTTTACATTCACGAAGAAAGTGCCAACTCCGTTGAGCACAACATAATTCCCTTCGACGGGAATGCCAAAATTCAGCGCCGTCACTCCTGGGATGCCGAAGCTTCTGAGGAAGAGAAAAAGGCGACAGAGGCGCTCATGTCTCGCATTCGTCAGCTTCAAAACACTCGAGGCAAGGAACTATCCGGTGTTCAAATCACTTGCCTACTTCCTTAGGATTAGAGTGCAGCCTCTTCGGGCTCGCAAAAATCCCCTTTGGACGTACTCCGGTGAAAATGACGCCAACGGAATCTCCGGTGACCTTTCCACCAAAGACTTAGAGAAGTTGGTTCGAAGACTTTCTCGCCTGGGCAAAGATCCAGTTCCTTCTTCTTGTCGCGTGGAACCATACAGCTCCACCAATCCACTCCCCAAGGTATTTTGTCTTTCCGCATTTTTATCTTGTTGCGCCCTTTTTTCTGCATCTCATTGTATTGTCATCTCTTTACTTTTCCTTTGGTTTCTATTTTTCAGGACCATCCTAGTATGAGTTCCCTTCCTCCTCTTCCTGAGGGTGGAGAGGTCGAAGAAATGGCCATCGTTGCCGACGATACTCAAGGCTCTTCTGTTCCTGAAAGTGAAGTCGCGGGTTCTCACAAATCTGCGGCTTCCCATGAGAAAGAAGTTGAGTCTGAAGCCAGTGAATCAACTGAGTCCCTTCCTCCTGCTGTCTCTCCCAAGAACAAAAGGAAAAGGACTGATGCCGAGAATTCTGGCATTTCTAAGGCTGAAGAAGTTGTTCCTTCTCATCCGAAGTCAGCTTATGATCCTTATGTTGAATCCCTCATCAGCTCGTAAGTCAACTTTATCTCTCCCCCCTTTTTTTTGTACTCGAAATATTTATATTGTCTTGCTTTTTATACTGTCGACTTTTTTGTTCACTAGTGATGAGGAAGAAGAAGTACCAGTCACTGACGTGGCTCCTCGGACAAGCACGTCACGTACTGTACTTGTTTCAGACACGCTAGTTGAAGGAGATGAAACATCGCCTCCTCAACAAAACGTCGCCACCACTACTCCACCATCAAGCCCCCTTGTCCCTTCGCCAAAAAGGGCAAGGGTTGAAATGGTCGTTGAGCCTCCTCCTCAATTGGGCAGCTCTTCGTCGCAGCTCTTGGATGATGTAAGTTTATCGAGATCTATGTTTCCTCTATTTTGCTTTTGTGGACCCTTACTTTTTGTAATGCCGAAGTTTTTCCCCTTCTTTCTTTTTTCTTTGACGAGCCTATGATCAAGGATCTTATCCGCATCGGGTCCCAATTTATTGGGTACCGCGAGTATGCCACGAGAGCCGAAGGTAACGACTTTTATACTTGCTGTTTTTCCTTAGATTTTTACTCCTGCTGCTTGTCGCTATTTTTAATCTTTCTTCTCTTTCTTTTCCTTTCTCAACAGAAAAACTTACGGAGGCTAACCAACGTGCCGAGACACTTGCTCGAAAACTCGAGCAAAGTGAAACGGCTCGTAAGAAGGCTGAGCTTGCCGCCAGCGAAGCTAGAGCTGAAGCTGATGATGCCAAAGCAAAGGCTGCTAGTGTCGAAGAATTGCAGCAAAGGCTCAAAGATGCTGAATCTGCTTTACACGAGCAAAAATCTGCACAGGCTGCACGTGAGCAAGGGATCATCAAGCGTTTGAAGTCGCAAAGTCGACGTACGCTGAGTAATATCCTCAATTTCTTCTATTTTGTTGCATTTCCTGTATCTTGGTTGTCGACTAATGTTTTGTCTCGCGTGGCAGCCCAAACGGACCAGGATTTTGATCTGGAAAATCCCGTCAATGACCCTCTCCTTGATGCACTCTCTCTTTTGGAATTGCATGGGCGTGAAATTCGTGAAGGCGTGGCCAATGCCAGTGCGGTTTTGTCGGCGTTGTTCCCCTATTTCTTCCCGAAGAAAGAGGAACCTTCAACTTTCCTTGATCTCGCCAAGATGTTCAATACATCGGAGGACCTTGGACTGAAAGTGCGCCAAGAAAATATGAAGGTTGCTGTTGAAAACACTGTCGCGTTGGTTGCTGACAGTGGACAGGCTATTGATCTGGATGAAGGTTGGCGACACCGAGCAAATTGAGCAATCAAGATGGCGATCGCTGATGAAGGCAGCCAAGCCCAACACGAAGAAGATCTTGGCCTATCTTGGGATCAAACCAGCGTCGACTCCTAGTTCGTCAAGGCCGGAGGTCTAGTTGCATGCCTCTGTTTTTCTTTTTGCTTCTTTGCTCTTGTCGCCAAGGTAGTCATTTGGCGACACGTATTTCCTTAGCTCCACTGTAATGCCCTTGTAATTATTCCCAAGAGATTAATGAAGAACTCTATCTTTGCCTGTTATTTGATGTTGTCCTGTTTAAATTTCAGTTGATATTTGATAACTATACTCCAACTTCCGCTCCTTCCGATGTTTCGCCTTCTTCCCGCGCGAAGAGAACTGTTACTGATGCTGCACCTGTCGATGATACCTTGTCGCAAGAATTGGATGAGCTTCGACAACAACTTCAGCATGCGAAGAAGCAAACACTTGTGATGATGGAGCAATCTCGTAAGTCATCTGAAGCCGAAAAAATTGCCCTTCAACAAGCTCGCGAGGCTGTGGCTGCTAAAGAGATTGCTGCTTCCGAGGCTGAAAAGGCGGTCACTCGAGAAAATTTCATGCTCGAATTAATGAATGAAGCCAGTGCAGATATGTCGGGTATGTTTGTCTCATCCTGTAATATCTTTCATCTTCATGCTAGTGTCTCTTAGAGGTTTTCCTTTCGTTGTTTTGATAGGTGCCTTTATTGATGCTGCTGCCGAGGAAGAGAGGGTAAACGCTAGGACAAACCTCCTTGTTAATCTTTCTTTGGACCATGGTTCTTTGTTTTGGGCTACTCCAGAGAGGACTCGCCAAATTACCAGATTTCAAGATCGCACCTCTCAAACCCGTGATTTCCTTCACTTCTGTACCAAATCCTTATCCATGGTTTACAATTCCATGTTTCCTCGGAATGTCCAACCAAAAACTCTTCCGGAATTGATGGAAAAGTTCAAGGATGCTCGCAGTATCCATGACTTTGTCAAAGCACAACTAGTAGCTGGTGCCAGATTTGCTCTTATCATGCTCCAGATCCGCCACTCGAAGCTTGATCTTACCCGGGTTGTCGAGAAGGTTCACCAAAAGGTAAAACGTCGGAGAGTTGGTGTTGACAGGATTAACGCGAAAGTTACGCCTGTAGCCGAAGAAATGATTGAGGACCTGCTTCGGATGGATGCCGACTTTTTTGCCGATGGCCATTATGCCGATTTTCTTGGTGCTGCTCCTGAGGAGGACAGAGTTACTCTTGATGACATACTAAATCAAGACTAGTTATTTTCTTATTGTAGATATTTCTTCTTTGTAATCCATGACTATATTGTAAAGCAACCATTATGTTTCTATGTTTGTCTAGCCCCCGAGTGTCTCGGTGACTCTTTACTATATTTGTATATTTGCGAGGTTGTGAACCAAGGCATTTATATATTTGAGGCAAATATGAGCCCCCGAGCTTTTGTTGAGTACTATTTTGTATTTTTATTGACTCACGAGGTATTTGAATACCAAGGTAAGGTTTTTCTTTTGTCGATGAACTATATTGGAATTCGTCGGAGCAGTGACTTTGGTCATGTTGATAAAGAAGAAAGGTAATATGGCCACTATCTTTATTATATTGCAGCACCGCGAGCCCGCCTCATTAAAAACCTTCTCCGGCCCCACTCGGTGCCCCGAAAAAGGAAAAGAGTGCGTCCGAAAACTCGCGGGCGTTTCGAGTACATTGAAGTTTTACAAGGACTATATTTCGACTCTAGGCGTAGAACCGCCTGAGTTGCGCCACGTTCCAGGGGTTTGGCTCCTCCACCCCTGTCTTCTTGTCCTTTATCCTGTATGCTCCTCCTCCGATTACTTCCGTGACGATGTAAGGGCCAAGCCATGGTGACTCGAGTTTTTCATGATTTTTTTGCGTGAGTCGAAGAACTAGGTCGCCCACCTGAAAAGATCTTGGCCGCAAACGTCGACTGTGGTAGTTCTTCAAGTCCTGTTGATACTTGGTTACGCGAGATAGTACTTCGTCTCGAGCTTCGTCGAGTGCGTCTACATCGTCTTCCAATGCTATCTTTGAAGCTTCTTCATCATATGCTGTGACTCTAGGGGAGTCGTGCTCTATTTCTATTGGAAGTACCGCCTCCGCGCCATGAACCGGAAAAAACGGGGTTTCTTGTGTCGCCGTATTTGGTGTTGTTCGGATGCTCCACGAGCACACTTGGTAATTCTTCGAGGCCGGGTATGTCGAGCTTTTTCTAAAGGTCCCAACGGACGTTTCTTGATGCCATTGCAGATGATGCCATTGGCTTTCTCGACTTGCCCATTGGTTTGAGGATGTGCAACTGACGCAAAGTTCAGCTTGATACCCACCTCTTTGCAATAGTCTTTGAATTCATTGGATGTGAAGTTGCTACCGTTGTCTGTGACGATGCTGTGGGGCACTCCAAACCTGAAGACGAGGCCTTGTATGAATTTTACTGCAGATGCTCCGTCTGGTGAATTTATCGGCTTCGCTTCTATCCACTTTGTAAATTTGTCGACAGCTACTAGCATGTACTCCTTTCCTCCCGGCCATGATTTGTGTAACTTGCCCACCATATCGAGTCCCCATTGTGCAAAGGGCCACGACAAAGGTATTGGTGCTAGCTCTGCTGCTTGGAGAGTGAGGTTTTGCGGCAAACCTTTGACACGCGTCGCAAGTTCGTACTATGTCCTTAGCATCCTCAATTGCTGTTAACAAGTAGAATCCTGCCCGAAAAACCTTGGCTGCGATAGCTCGACTACTTGCGTGGTGGCCACATATTCCTTCGTGTACATCCTTCAGAATTATTCTTCCTTCTTCGGGTGTGACGCACCTTTGCAAGACGCCTGAAATACTTCTCTTATACAATTCTCCCTTAACCACTGTGAAAGCTTTGGAGCGTCGAATTACTCGCCTTGCCTCGACTGGATCGTCGGGTATTTCTTTCCTGAGTATATATGATATGTATGGCTGCATCCATGGTATTTGTATTACCATGACCAGGTCTTGCTCTTCTTCTTCTTCCTCTTGCTTCTCCTTGGTAGCCCCCGAGGGTTTCTTCTCCTTCTTTTTTGATTTTGTCGACTCGGTGGATCTCTCTCGTTATCTCTTCCCAAAATACACCTGGTGGGACTCGCAAGGCACTCGCGACCCGATGTTTGCCGTAACGTCGGCTTCGTCGTTGCTCAATCTACTTATATGATTTACTTCGCATCCATCGAACAACTTCTCGAGCTCATTGTACACCTCCTTGTATGCCATCATGCTATCATTGATCTGCGTCACATTGGTTCATAACTTGCTGAGCTACCAACCGTGAATCGCCAAAGATTTTTAATCGAGTTGCTCCGCAGTGCTTTCGCCATCTTCATCCCGTGTATGAGAGCCTCATATTCCGCTTCATTGTTAGACGCGTTAGAGAACGTCATTCGAAGGATGTACTTCAACTTGTCGCCTTCGGGTGATATGAGTACTACTCCTGCGCCAGCCCCTTCTAGTCTCTTGGACCCATCAAAGTTCATAGTCCGGGTTCTTGATAAATGCGGGGTCCCGTATTTTGCAACTCCATCCACTCGCGATGAAGTCCGGTAGTATTTGCGACTTTATTGCTTTTCTTTTTTCATACGTGATGTCCCGAGGGAAAGTTCTATTCCCCAAAGGGAGACACGACCCGTAGCTTCCGGGTTGTTCGAGTATATTTGACAAAGGAGCTTCATTGACCACTATGATCGGGTGTGCTTGAAAAATAGTGGCGCAATTTTCGTGCTGTTGTGAACACTCCATATGCTAGCTTTTGGTACTGAGGGTACCTTTGTTTTGAGGGAGACAAGACTTCGCTCACGAAGTATACTGGTCGCTGTACTCCATGGATTTTCCCTTCTTCTTCTCTTTCGACAACTAACACCGTGCTAACTACTTGGGGTGTGGCTGCAATATACAGCAGGAGAGGTTCCTTTTCCTTTGGAGCCACCAGGATTGGTGGTGTCGATATTTTTCGCTTCAGATCCTCGAAAGCTCTATCGGCTTCTTCGTTCCACTCGGAATTTATCTCCTTGTTTGATCAGCGCATAAAATGGTAACGCTTTTTCTCCTAACCTGGCGACGAATCTGCTCAAAGCCGCGACTCGCCCAGCTAGCTGCTGTATTTCTTTCAACTTCGTTGGCTTCCTCATTGTTACTATGGCTTGTATTTTGTCGGGATTTGCTTCAATCCCTCTTGCTGAAACTAGAAATCCCAGAAGTTCTCCTCGCCGGGACGCCAAAAGAACACTTCGTCGGGTTCAGCTTGAGGCGGAATTTGTCGAGATTGTCAAAAGTTTCTTTGAGATCCTCGATCAGCGTTGTCCCCTTTTTTGATGTTATGACGACATCATCGATATATACTTGCACATTTTTCCCGATCTCGTGTTGCTAAACACTTCGCATCATCCTTTGATATGTTGCTCCCGCATTTTTTAGACCAAAGGGCATTGTCTTGTAGCAAAACACGCCGTAAGGTGTAATAAACGCTGTTTTGGCTTCATCATCTTCTTTTAATCTGATCTGGTTATAACCAGAGTATGCATCCAAAAAGGAAAGACGTTCACAGCCTGCCGTGGAGTCGATGATTTGATCGATCCTTGGGAGGGGGAAGTGATCCTTAGGGCAATGTTTGTTGAGACACGTAAAGTCGACGCACATGCGAAGGACTGTCGTGTTTTTCTTCGGCACCATCACCGGGTTAGCTACCCATGTGGCTTCGTAGATATCTCTCTGATAAAACCAGCTTCCTCTAGTCGATTTATTTCTGATAGCATGGATTTGCGGTTTGGTTCCGAAAAACGCCGCAAAGGTTGTCTGATTGGTTTCGCTGTTGGATCCAAATTTAGGTGGTGCTCGGCAAGTTCCCTGGGTACTCCTGGCATGTCAGCTGGACACCATGCGAAGATTTTCCAGTTCTCACGGAGGAACTCGACGAGCGCGCTTTCCTATGCGATATCCATGTTGTTTGCAATGGATGTCGTCTTTTTGGATCCGTCGGGTGAATCCGCACCTCCTTAGAATTTTTCTCTCGTATTGAAAGTTGATTCTTTGTTTGGCCTTCCAACGTCCGGCAGTACGTCGTAATCGGTCATGCTTTTCGACGCCAAGTATTCAGCCTCGCATCCCGAAGGTTTCGATAACCGATGGAAATCCTTGTCGCATTTATCGCCTAAGGCGAAACTCCCTTTGACCGTGATTGGTCCCTTGGGTCCAGGCAATCTCCATAACAGGTATGTATAGTGTGGTACTGCCATAAACCTAGCATATGCTGGTCGTCCCAACAAGGCGTGGTATTGCGATGGAAAATCCACGACTTCAAATTCCAATTTCTCGATTCTATAATTTTCTCGGGTTCCAAACTGAACGTCGAGGTTGATCTTTCCCAATGGGTAACTTGGTTTTTCTGGTGTGATGCCGTGGAACCTTGTGTCTGTTGGCTTCAGGTTTGCTAAGGATATGTTCATCTTCCTCAATGTATCCGCATACATAAGGTTTAAGCTGCTGCCACCATCTATGAATACTCGAGAAACATCAAAGCCCGCAATAACCGCCGGCGAATAAGTGCCGACCGCCCTCGGTCGAGGAACTTGCTCGCGGATGATCTCGCTATTGTGAAGCCGATATCTTGTCCCGACCAATTAAGGTACTCAACTCGTTGGTGGAGGCATTTTCTCTGCCATGAACACCCGTCGTGAGATTACTTTTTGAGCTCTATTGGATGGCCTTCCCTTCCGAATCATCGACACCGCTCCGTTGGAGTTAGGATCAACATAGGGTGGTGGTGCTGGTGCCGCCGCTATTCTTAGCCGGTGTCGATTGTCCTCTCGTAATCGCGGGAGGTGGCGGTAGATGAACTTCGCTCCTAGGCTCTCGAGGGTTTCTCTCGTGCTGCTCGAGCGTGAGCATTTTCTCGCACATCCGAACATTGCTTGGAAATTTCGACGGTCTTTCCGCAGGTGCCCCGACTGTCTTTTCCCGTTGCTCGTCGAGGAAGAAATGCATTTGGCACGGTCCGTTCAAGCATTTCTTCTGGGGACACGAAAGGTCTTGGAAACCTCGGCCCACTATTTTGTCTATTGCGGGAGTCGTCTCTATTGTCGCTTCTCTGTTCACTACTTCTCGATAATCATCTCTATTGTTTCCTCCTCGCGCCGGCTCGGAATCCAGCCGAAATTTGCCCCGGAGCGTCGTAGTTCCGATATCGCCGAGGAAATCGTCGCCTCGATTGATAATTTCGACCACGGTCCTCCTCCGGCGACCTGTGTCGTTTATTGTGGACAGCGTCTTCTCCGTCTGCCCATTTATTTGCTATCTCCATCAACGCGGATACTCGTTTTTGGATTGGTCCTTCCCAAGTCCTCGACAAAATCTCCACGCCCGATTCCCGCGACAAACGCATCTATTGCTCTCTCGTCGGATATATTTTCCGCCGAGTTTTTTATGATGTTCCACCTTTGGATGTATTTTCTCATTGACTCATCCGGCCTTTGTCGACACGCCCTCGGCTCTTCTAACGACGCAGGCTTCTTGCATGTGGACCTCGAAGTTCTTGACGAATACGTCCTCGAAACTTTCCCAGCTGTCGATGGATCCTCGGCGGGAGTTTTTTGATCCAAGATCGTGCGGCTCCACTTAAGTGCACCTGAATACTTTGCATCGCTGTTGCTCTAGTTCCTCCAGCCTAGCTTCACCGTCTCGAGGTAATCTATTAACCGGTCCTCCGGATCTTGCGGGCCGTCGAACTTTTTGAAGTGATCGGGTAACTTGAATCCCGAGGGGACTCGAGTTTTTCGGACTCTTCTCGTGAAGCACGGTAGACCGCACATATCCTCGTCATTAAGCTCCGGGACTGCCGATGATCTCTTCTGCTTTGCCTCGCTCTATCGACCCTTGCTTGTGCTCCTCGTATCTCTTGCTCCACTTGGTCCTTCCGGAGCCGCCGTCGTTGCCGCTGCGGAGTCGTGGACTATTTTGCCTTGCCGCTTCTTCGGGAGGCGTTGCTACGAACGCTGTCCCCATAGCTCCAACCCCTGCTAGCGCCATATTGTATAATGTTTCCCTTGGATCTCCTGGGGGTGGTCTGGATGCAAGGATGTAAGCTTGTGTCGCCATATACCCAGCTTCTGGTGTCTTAGGGATAATATTTCCTCTTGTATCTATCGTCATAAAAGACATGTCGAGGTTTTGAATCAAGTGCTCTCTTTCTGCTTCGGGTATGTGTTGTAACCTTGATCTTCCTCTGTTCCGAGCCTCTCCGTGGCTATCACCCGAAACTCTAGATTGTCCACTTAGATCTGCCCTTCTCCTGCTGGATGCAGAAGCTGCCTCCTTTCTCCTGTTCAACTCAGCTTTCTGTTTTTCTATTTCTCGGGCAGTTCGTGCGAGCATATATTGATAAGCTTGCAGTTCTTGAGCTGTAGCTGTCGTCGTCATTGGTTCTGAACCATCTATAGCTTGCAGTTCAATTGACAAGGGATTAACTTATCAATGCCTATGGATTGTAGGCTAGGGTTTAGTTAGAAGTAGAGGGCAAGTAGATCTCGAAGGTTTCAGCCGAAAAGTGCTCGACGAATATGAAAACTAGGGTTTGCAGACAATGATTCGATGATCTCTTCGTCCCTCGACTCCCCCTTTATCTAGGAGGTGGAGCCGAGGGTTTCGTTTTGTACAAGTTACAGAGTCCGGGACGGTTTCTAACTCATCCCGCCAGATTACAAATAACACTTCCTATTACAACTCTATCTTTTCCTTTAACACATCTTGGGCTTCCGAATCTTCTTATTCCTCGGGTAGTGGGCCTTCAATAAACCCCGGGTACTATATTTGGCAGGCCCATTTGGGATGCCTATGTCAGTAGCCCCCGAGATTTTGCTTGAATCATAGAATCAGGGAAAATCTCTACTGTTTATTTTTACTCGAAAGCTCTAACTTTCATACTTCTTCTCATAAAATTCTATATTGTGCAGGGATATTGGTAGTTGGGGCTAGTTCATCTGACGGATCAGGTACTAGTTAACTGCTCTAGTGGCAATCCGCAAAAACCTACTTCAAAATCACGTCCCTGGACATGATCTCGGGATACTGGTGTAAACTTCGACGAGTGCCGCTTAAGGTCTTACCATTCTGTCGAGTCCCGATCAAATTTATCGAGTACCTAACGCGTCCGTTAGGATTTTTCTTCGTATCCGTTGATACGGATAAAAGTAGCGAGCGCAGTCTTCGGCGATGCCACGCCCGGCAGAATAGATCCGGGGTCTTACCTTCGCAAATTTGCGGCATTCGAGAAATTGATCGCAACTTTGGCGTTCCGAGAATATATTGTCGAGTGCTTTTCCGGCTGTTGGAATAGCACATTTTATCGAGTCAAATATGACTTATATTGCTCTCCCGATGGGAGTATATGTAGAGTTAATTATAACTCGAAGTATACTCTCTTGCTATTCTATTTTTCCTTTGTTAATTTCATCGGGCACGCGAACAGCGTTCCCGATGGGAGTAGCCCCCGAGGCTACAGCCAAGAACTTGTGCTTGGTTGTAGGCTCCCACAATTTCTATTTTTGCCATAGTCGAAACTTTACTTTTTTCGAAGTAGCCCCCGAGCATTTGGGCAAAAACTTGTTCTTGACCAAAGGCTCCCGAAGTATGCAAATAACTCATCCTTTCGCCATTTTCCTTTTATTTTTCTTGTCGACATATTTTCCCTTGGCAAATTTTTCTTCAACTCTATCAATGGCCGAGTTTTTCCTGCCTTGTGGGTCCATCGTTTCCACCACGTTGACACGTCGTGTAAGTGGGGGACACACGTCCTCCGCTTTTTCTGGCGCACGTACGGTAACGCCTATCTCGATAAAAATACTTTTTTGCCCTTGTAACCGAAGATCAATTCTCACCACACGATTTCCTCATCCAACGGCTTTCGCGACCCTCAATTCTTATATAAACCTGTCTTCAACCTCCGTTCATCCCTTGCTTGCGCCGCTCACCTGTTCCTCTTCGCAAAACTTTCCCCGCGCCCAACTCTCTCTCGATTTCCCGCACTCGCATACATTGCTCTGTCCATTGCCGTTGATGCCACCGCGCGCGCGCTCGACTCGCCACAGAGACTCCGGAATCCGCGATGGCTGCTGAAGATCTTGAGTGGGAGAGATCTAAAATCTCCAATCAAGACGTCAACTCTGATGAAAAGGCTTGGCCTTATGAAGAAGGAAGACGCCATCCGCTTTCCCAGCGAAGAAAGCTATCCCAACCCTCCAATAGAGTATCGGGTTAGTTTTGTTGATCATCTCATCCGTGGCCTCTCTCCCCCAATCCACGATTTCCTCCGCGGTCTTCTCTTTGTTTACGGGATTCAGTTGCACCAACTGACTCCCAACTCGATCCTTCATATTTCTATTTTTATCACTCTTTGTGAATGCTTCCTTGGAGTCGCTCCCAATTGGGCTCTTTGGAAGCGCATTTTCTCGCCTTCGCCGCAATGGCGCGCACAACGCCACCTACAACATAGGTGGCGTAGTTATCTGTGTCCGGACCGATGTCGATTATTTCGACGTCAAATTTCCCGACTCTGTCCAAGGATGGCGCAAGAGGTGGCTCTATATACACGAAGAAAGCGCCAATTCCGTGGAACACAACATAGTTCCCTTCGACGGAAACGCGAAGATTCAACGCCGCCACTCCGGGGACGCCGAAGTTTCCGAAGAAGAGAAGAAGGCGACAGAAGCTCTTATGTCTCGTATTCATCAGCTCCAAAATACTCGAGGCAAAGAGTTATCTCGGTGTCCAAATCACAGCCTATTTTCTTAGAATTAGAGTGCAGCCTCTTCGGGCTCGCAAAAATCCCCTTTGGACATACTCTGGTGCCAATGACGCCAATAGGCTCTCCGGTGATCTTTCTGTGAAGGACTTGGAGAAGCTTATTCGAAGAATTACCTCGCTGAGTAAGAAGGATCCTATTCCTTCCTCCTGTCGCGTGGCACCCTACAACTCCACCAATCCTCTCCCCGAGGTATTTTGTCTTCTCGAATTTTTATCTTGTTCTGAATTTTTCCTCGCATCTCATTGTATTAATATCTCGCTATTTTTCCCTTTGTCGCTATTTTTTTTATAGGATCACCCTACTATGGCTTCCCTTCCTCCTCTTCCTGAGGATGGAGAAGTCGAAGAAATGGGTATAGTTGCCGAAGATGCTCAAGGCTCTTCTGTTCCTGAAAGTGAAGTCGCGGGTTCTCACAAATCTGCGGCTTCTCATGAGAAAGAGGTTGAGTCCGAGGCCGGTGAATCGACCGAATCCCTTCCTCCTCGCTCGTTTCTCCAAAGAACAAAAGGAAAAGGACCGAAGCCGAGGATTCCGGCATTTCTAAGGCTGAAGAAGTTGTTCCTTCTCATCCGAAGGCAGCTTATGATCCTTATGTTGAGTCCCTCATCAGCTCGTAAGTCAACTTTATCTCTCCCCCTTCTTTTTTGTACTCGAAATATTTATATTGTCTTGCTTTTTATACTCGTCGACTTTTTGTTCACTAGTGATGAGGAAGAAGAAGTACCAAGCTACGACGTAGCTCCTCGGACAAGCACGTCACGTATCGTGCTTGTTTCAGACACGCTAGTTGAAGGAGATGAAACATCGCCTCCCCAACAAAACGTCGTCACCACTACTCCACCATCGAGCCCCCTTGTCCCTTCGCCAAAAAGGGCAAGGGTTGAAATGATCGTTGAGCCTCCTCCTCAACCGAGCAGCTATTCGTCGCAGCTCTTGGATGATGTAAGTTTATCGAGATCTATCTTTCCTCTTTTTTGCTTTTATGGAACCTTACTTTTTGTAATGCCGAAGTTTTTCCCCTTCTTTTCTTCTTCTTTGATAGCCTATGATCAAGGATCTTATCCGCATCGGGTCCCAATTTATTGGGTACCGCGAGTATGCCAGCAGAGCCGAAGGTAACGACTTTTATACTTGCTGTTTTTCCCTGGTTTTTTACTCCTGCTGCTTGTCGCTATTTTTGATCTTTCTTTTCCACATCTCAACAGAAAAACTTGCGGAGGCTAACCAACGTGCCGAGACACTTGCTCGAAAACTCGAGCAAAGTGAAACGGCTCGTAAGAAGGCTGAGCTTGCCGCTAGCGAAGCTAGAGCTGAAGCTGATGATGCTAGAGCAAAGGCCGCTAGTGTCGAAGAATTGCAGCAGAGGCTCAAAGATGCTGAATCTGCCTTACACGAGCAAAAAACTGCGCAGGCTGCACGTGAGCAAGGGGTCATCAAGCGTTTGAAGTCGCAATGTCGACGTACGCTGAGTAATATCCTCAATTTCTTCTATTTTGTTGCATTTCCTGTATCTTGGTTTTCGACTAATATTTTGTCTCGTGTGTCAGCCCAAACAGGCCAAGATTATGATCTGGAGAATCCCGTCAATGACCCTCTCCTTGACGCACTTTCTCTTTTGGAGCTCCATGGACGCGAAATTCGTGAAGGCGTGGCCAATGCTAATGGGGCTTTGTCGGCGTTGTTCCCCTACTTCTTCCCGAAGAAAGAGGAACCTTCGACTTTCCTTGACCTTGCCAAGCTTTTCAATACATCAGAAGATCTTGGGCTGAAGATGCGCCATGAAAATATGAAGGTGGCTCGTTGAAAATACCGTTGCTCGGTTGCCGACAGCCGGCAGACTCTCGACCTGGATGAAGGTTGGCGACACCGATCGGATAGAGCGAGTCGAGGTGGAAGTCACTGATGAAGGCGGCCAAGCCCAATACGAAGAAAATCTTGGCGTATCTCGGGATTAAGCCAACTTCGACTCCCAGCTCCTCGAGGCCGGAGGTCTAGTTGCATGCCTCCTTGTTTCTTTTTCTATTTCTTTTGCTCTTGTCGCCATTTTAGCCTTGGCGACAATTACTCACTTAGTCCTCCTGGAGAACTTTCTTTTGTAATACCCATGTAAATTTTCTAGCGAGTAATGAAATTTCCCTTCGTACTTTTCATTGATCCTGGGCCTTTCTTTTCCAGTTAATATTTGATAACTACTCGACTCCTCCTTGTTCTGCCGCTGCTTCACCTGCATCTTCCTTCTCGAAGAAAATACTAGTCGACCACAATCTCCTCGAGAGTTCATCAAGCGGACGTTTGTCGGAAGATTTGCAAGAACTTCGACAACAGCTTCGATCTATGAAGAAACAAACTTTGGTCATGATGGAACAATCTCGAAAATCCTCCGAAGGAGAAAAACTTGCTCTTCATCAAGCCGAAGAAGCCGTGGCTGCTAGGGATGCTGCTGTATCGGAAGCAAAGGGAGCCACAACCCGAGAAAATAGTATGCTTGAGCTAATGCTAGAAGCTAGCACGGATATGCTAGGTACGTTTTTGCTTTCTATTGATGCCTCTTCTTTATCTTGCTCGTGCCTTTCTTCCAATTTCTTGCCCCGTCGCTTTTAACGAGCTCTGTTCTTGATTCTCGCTGCCGAAGATCGGAGAGTGAATGAGAGGACAAATCTTCTTGTTAATCTCTCCCTTAATCATGGGTGTTTGTTCGGGCCACTCCTGAACGAACCCAACAAATTGTTAGGTTCCAAGATCGTGCTTGCCAGGTGCGCGATTTTCTCAGCTTTTGTACGTCGACATTAACCCTTGTCTATAGGAATCTGTTTCCACGAAACGAGGTTCCAAAAACTCTTCCCGAATTATTGGAAGTATTCAGAGATGCTCCTCGCATCCATAACTTTGTGCGGGCTCAACTCACTCGCTGGAGCGAGATTTGCCATGATTATGATAAACATTTGTTACCCAAAGTTGGACCTGACGAAGATTGTTGCTGGTTGTCTGGCCAAGAAGACGCGTCGAAAGAATGATATTGACTCAATCGATGCCATGGTAGCTCCTGTGGCCGAGTCGATGATAGATGAACTTCTTCGGATGGACTCCGAATTCTTTACCAAGGGTTCTTATGCTGAACACAAAACAACCAGGGGTTTATCGGTAGATACTATCTTGGGATTTCATTGACTTGTATCATGTTAGAAATCTTGTATCTCATATTTCCGAAGGAACTCATTGTATGTTGCTGAGGTCCTCTATGTTGTTGAAGCCCCCGAGCCTGAAGATTGCACTATTTTTTCTTCCTTGAAATCTATTTTTCCTGCTGGAATAAGACATCTTTGTTTGTCCTTTGGGTAGATTGCCCATTTTTGAGTATCGTTGATGTCGAAGTTCTATATTTGCATGGCGAGGTTTTTAAACCAAGGCACTTATGTTTTTTGATGTGTACGCTATATTTATGATTGCTGTCTCCCGATTTTTTTATATTTGGCGAGGTATTAATGTACCAAGGCGAAATATTTCAGTGAATCTATATTGTATGTATTTTGAGGCTTGGGCGTTTGAGCCCCCGAGCGTGTCGAAAAATAAGAAGTATATCTCCACTATCTTTATTATATTGTAGCACCACGAGCCCGCCTCATTAAAAACCTTTCCCGGCCCCACTCGGTGCCCCGAAAAAGGAAAAGAGTGCGTCTGAAAACTCGTGGGCGTTTCAAGTACATTGAAGTTTTTACAAGGACTATATTTTAGCTTTAGGCGTAGAACCGCCCGAGTTGCGCCACGTTCCGGGGGTTTTGCTCCTCTACACCTGTCTTCTTGTCCTTTATTCTGTATGCTCCTCCTCCAATTACTTCCGTGACGATGTAGGGACCAAGCCATGGTGACTCGAGTTTTTCATGACTTTTTTGCGTGAGCCGAAGAACTAGGTCGCCCACCTGAAAAGATCTTGGCCGCAAACGTCGACTGTGGTAATTCTTCAAGTCCTGTTGATATTTGGTTACCCGAGATAGTACTTCGTCTCGAGCTTCGTCGAGTGCATCTACATCGTCTTCCAGTGCTGTTTTTGACGCTTCTTCATCATATGCTGTGACTCTAGGGGAGTCGTGCTCTATTTCTATTGGAAGTACTGCTTCCGCACCATGGACTAGAAAGAACGGGGTTTCTTGTGTCGCCGTATTTGGTGTTGTTCGGATGCTCCACAAGCACACTTGGTAATTCTTCGAGGCCAGGTATGTCGAGCTTTTTCTAAAGGTCCCAACGAGACGTTTCTTGATGCCATTGCAGATTATGCCATTGGCTTTCTCGACTTGCCCATTGGTTTGAGGATGTGCAACCGACGCAAAGTTCAGCTTGATACCCACCTCTTTGCAATAGTCTTTGAATTCATTGGATGTGAAGTTGCTGCCGTTGTACCGTGACGATGCTGTGGGGCACTCCAAACCCGAAGACGAGGCCTTGTATGAATTTTACTGCGAGATGCTCCGTCCGGTGAATTTATCGGCTTCGCTTCTATCCACTTTGTAAATTTGTCGACAGCTACTAGCATGTACTCCTTTCCTCCTGGCCATGATTTGTGTAACTTGCCCACCATATCGAGTCCCCATTGTGCAAAGGGCCACGACAAAGGTATTGGTGCTAGCTCTGCTGCTGGAGAGTGAGGTTTTGCGGCAAACCTTTGACACGCGTCGCAAGTTCGTACTATGTCCTTAGCATCCTCAATTGCTGTTAACCAATAGAATCCTGCCCGAAAAACCTTGGCTGCGATAGCTCGACTACTTGCGTGGTGGCCACATATTCCTTCGTGTACATCCTTCAGAATTATTCTTCCTTCTTCAGGTGTGACGCACCTTTGCAAGACGCCTGAGATACTTCTCTTATATAATTCTCCCTTAACCACTGTGAAAACTTTGGAGCGTCGAATTACTCGCCTTGCCTCGACTGGATCGTCGGGTATTTCTTTCCTGAGTATATATGATATGTATGGCTGCATCCATGGTATCTGTATTACCATGACCAGGTCTTGCTCTTCTTCTTCTTCCTCTTGCTTCTCCTTGGTAGCCCCCGAGGGTTTCTTCTCCTTCTTTTTTGATTTTATCGACTCAGTGGATCTCTCTGTTATCTCTTCCCAAAATACACCTGGTGGGACTGCAAGGCACTGCGACCCGATGTTTGCAAGAACGTCGGCTTCGTCGTTGCTCAATCTACTAATGTGATTTACTTCGCATCCATCGAATAACTTCTCGAGCTCGTTGTATACCTCCTTGTATGCCATCATACTATCATTGACTGCGTCACATTGGTTCATAACTTGCTGAGCTACCAACTGTGAATCGCCAAAGATTTTTAGCCGAGTTGCTCCACGAGCTTTCGCCATCTTCATCCCGTGTATGAGAGCCTCATATTCTCGCTTCATTGTTAGATGCGTTAGGGAATGTCATCCGAAGGATGTACTTCAACTTGTCGCCTTCGGGTGATATGAGTACTACTCTCGCGCCAGCCCCTTCTAGTCTCTTGGACCCATCAAAATTCATAGTCCGGGTTCTCGATAAATGCGGGGTCCTGTATTTTGCAACTCCATCCACTCGCGATGAAGTCCGGTAGTATTTGCGACTTTATTGCTTTTCTTTTTTCATACGTGATGTCCCGAGGGGAAAGTTCTATTCCCCAAAGGGAGACACGACCCGTAGCTTCTGGGTTGTTCAGTATATTTGACAAAGGAGCTTCATTGACCACTATGATCGGGTGTGCCGAAAAATAGTGGCGCAATTTTCGTGCTTGTCGTGAACACTCCATATGCTAGCTTTTGGTACCGAGGGTACCTTTGTTTTGAGGGCGACAAGACTTCGCTTACGAAGTATACCTGGTCACTGCACTCCATGGATTTTCCCTTCTTCTTCTCTTTCGACAACTAACACCGTGCTAACCACTTGGGGTGTGGCTGCAATATACGAGCAGGAGAGGTTCCTTTTCCTTTGGAGCCACCAGGATTGGTGGTGTCGATATTTTTCGCTTCAGATCCTCGAAAGCTCGATCGGCTTCTTCGTTCCACTCGGAATTTATCTCCTTGCTTTATCAGCGCATAAAATGGTAACGCTTTTTCTCCTAACCTGGCGACGAATCTGCTCAAAGCTGCGACTCGCCCAGTTAGCTGCTGTATTTCTTTCAACTTCGTTGGCTTTCTCATTGTTACTATGGCTTGTATTTTATCGGGATTTGCTTCAATCCCTCTTGCTGAAACTAGAAACCCCAGAAGTTCTCCCGCTGGGACGCCAAAAGAACACTTCGTCGGGTTCAGCTTGAGGCAGAATTTGTCGAGGTTGTCGAAAGTTTCTTTGAGATCCTCGATCAGCGTTGTCCCCTTTTTTGATGTTATGACGACATCATCGATGTATACTTGCACATTTTTCCCGATCTGTGTTGCTAAACACTTCGCATCATCCTTCGATATGTTGCTCCCGCATTTTTTAGACCGAAGGGCATTGTCTTGTAACAAAACACGCCGTAAGGTGTAATAAATGCTGTTTTGGCTTCATCATCTTCTTTTAATCTGATCTGGTTATAACCAGAGTATGCATCCAAAAAGGAAAGACGTTCACAGCCTGCCGTGGAGTCGATGATTTGATCGATCCTTGGGAGGGGAAAGTGATCCTTAGGGCAATGTTTGTTGAGACACGTGAAGTCGACGCACATGCGAAGGACTTGTCGTGTTTTTCTTCGGCACCATCACTCGGGTTAGCTACCCATGTGGCTTCGTAGATATCTCTCTCGATAAAACCAGCTTCCTCTAGTCGATTTATTTCTGATAGCATGGATTTGCGGTTTGGTTCCGAAAAACGCCGCAAAGGTTGTCTGATTGGTTTCGTTGTTGGATCCAAATTTAGGTGGTGCTCGGCAAGTTCCCCGGGTACTCCTGGCATGTCAGCTGGACACCATGCGAAGATTTTCCAGTTCTCACGGAGGAACTCGACGAGCGCGCTTTCCTATGCGATATCCATGTTGTTTGCAATGGATGTCGTCTTTTTTGGATCTGTCGGGTGAATCTGCACCTCCTTAGAATTTTTCTCTGTGTTGAAAGTTGATTCTTTGTTTGTCCTTCCAACGTCTGGCAATACGTCGTAATCAGTCATGCTTTTCGACGCCAAGTATTCAGCTTGCATCCCGAAGGTTTCTGATAACCGATGGAAATCCTTGTCGCACTTATCGCCTAAGGCGAAACTCCCTTTGACCGTGATTGGTCCCTTGGGTCCGAGCAATCTCCATAATAGGTATGTATAGTGTGGTACTGCCATAAATCTAGCATATGCTGGTCGTCCCAACAAAGCGTGGTATTGCGATGGAAAATCCACGACTTCAAACTCCGGTTCTCGATTCTATAGTTTTCTCGGGTTCCAAACTGAACGTCGAGGTTGATCTTCCCCAATGGGTAACTTGGTTTTTCTGGTGTGATACCGTGGAACCTTGTGTCTGTTGGCTTCAGGTTTGCTAAGGATATGTTCATCTTCCTCAATGTATCTGCATACATAAGGTTTAAGCTGCTGCCACCGTCTATGAATACTCGAGAAACATCAAAACCCGCAATAACCGCTGGCAGAATAAGTGCTGATTGCCCTGGTCGAGGAACTTGCTGCGGATGATCTGCTATTGTGAAGCCGATATCTTGTCCTGACCAATTAAGGTACTCAACTGTTGGTGGAGGCATTTTCTCTGCCATAAACACCTGTCGTGAGATTACTTTTTGAGCTCTATTGGATGGCCTTCCCTTCTGAATCATCGACACTGCTCCGTTGGAGTTAGGATCAACATAAGGTGGTGGTGCGGGTGCTGCCGCTATTCTGAGCTGGTGTCGATTGTCCTCTGTAATCGCGGGAGGTGGCGGTAGGTGAACTTCGCTTCTAGGTTCCCGAGGGTTTCTCTGTGCTGCTCGAGCGTGAGCATTTTCTGCACATCTGAACATTGCTTGGAAATTTCGACAATCTTTCTGCAGGTGTCCTGACTGTCTTTTCCCATTGCTATCGAGGAAAAAATGCATCTGGCATGGTCCATTTAACATTTCTTCGGGAGATACAAAAGGTCGTGGAAACCTTGGCCCACTATTTTGCCTGTTGCGGGAGTCATCCCTATTATCGCTTCGCTGCTCATTGCTTCTCTGATAGTCGTCTCTGTTGCTTCCTCCTGTATTTCCCACAGACGGCGCCAATTGACAAGGGATTAACTTATCAATGCCTATGGATTGTAGGCTAGGGTTTAGTTAGAAGTAGAGGGCAAGTAGATCTCGAAGGTTTCAGCCGAAAAGTGCTCGACGAATATGAAAACTAGGGTTTGCAGACAATGATTCGATGATCTCTTCGTCCCTCGACTCCCCCTTATCTAGGAGGTGGAGCCGAGGGTTTCGTTTTGTACAAGTTACAGAGTCCGGGACGGTTTCTAACTCATCCCGCCAGATTACAAATAACACTTCCTATTACAACTCTATCTTTTCCTTTAACACATCTTGGGCTTCCGAATCTTCTTATTCCTCGGGTAGTGGGCCTTCAATAAACCCCGGGTACTATATTCGGCAGGCCCATTTGGGATGCCTATGTCAGACACCGAAAGTACATTTTGCCGGATTGAGTTTCATCCGGAACCTTCTTAGGTTCTCAAACGTTTGCCGGATATCATCGATTAGGGTATCTTTTACCTTAGTTTTTATCACGATGTCATCCACATATACCTGCACATTCTTTCCGATTTGATCAAACAAGCATTTTTGCATACGAGCGCTGGTACGTTGCACCAGCGTTGCGCAAACCAAAAGGCATAGTGATATAGCAGTAAGCCCCGTGCGGGGTAATGAACGCAGTTTTTATTTGATCTTCCTTTTTCAAGGGGATTTGGTGAAAACCGGAGTACGCATCCAGGAAAGACAACAACTCACACCCAGCAGTGGAATCAATCACTTGATCGATCCGCGGTAAAGGAAAAGGGTCTCTTGGGCAAGCCTTGTTGAGGTTGGTGTAGTCGATGCACATGCGCCACACCTTTGGAGCCTTTGCCTCCAGGTTCTCGTCCTTCTTCTTTTCGACCATCACCGGATTGGCTAGCCACTCAGTATGCGTGACCTCCACAATGAAACCGGCAACCAGCCTCTTCGTCACCTCTTCTCCAATTATCTTCCTCCTATCTTCAGCGAACCGGCGCAATGGTTGTCGCACCGGCTTGGCATCCTTCCGAACGTTTAGAGAGTGCTCAGCCAGCTCCCTCGGAACACCTACCAAGTCATCGATGGACCAGGCAAAGATATTCCGATTCTCACGGAGGAAGCCGACGAGCGCGCTTTCCTATGCCTCACCGAGACCGGCACCGATACGAATGGTGCGCTCGGGGAAAGCCGGGTCCAGCACGATGTCCTTTGTTTCCTTTGTCGGTTTGAACGCTGGAGCGCTCAGACTTGCACTCATTGCCGCTAAGCTCAACTGTGAGGACTGAGCCAGCGCAACTGCGGTTTGCATCCTTCTTTTTTCCTCCGCGATCACCAGCGATTCCGCTAGGTTCGATCCGGCAGACGCTGTTTCCAGTGAGATCTTGTAGTTTCCCACCACAGTCAGAGGTCCACGAGGTGCCGGCATCTTCATCTTGAGATACGCCGTGTGGGTCGAGGCCATGAAGGCCGCCAGTGCCGGTCTCCCCAGCAAAGCATGGTACGGACTATCTAAGTCCACCACCTCAAACTCAAGGTTCTCAACCCGGCAATTGTCACGTCCTCCAAACGACACATCCACCCGGACTTTTCCAACCGGTGCGCAGGATAAACCCGGAACGATTCCATGGAACGTTGTGTGCGTTGGCTGAAGCATGTTTTCTGTTATGCCCAGTGTATGCATGGTGTGCTTGTACATTATGTTTATGCTGCTCCCATTGTCTATCAGCACCTTGCTGAACTTGACGCGAGTCGTGGGCCCCTTCATGATTGGGTCCACCACGAGAGCGTAACCACCCGGGTTCGGCATGATTTTAGGGTGATCCCGGTATGACCATGAGAGTTCCTGCTCTGACCACGGTATGTATTTTGGCACTGCCGGCATCACTGCGTTCACCTCCATGGAACGACGGCGCAGGCTTTGCTTGTCTGTCGGCTCGGTTACGAACACGACACAACACACATCAGGGTCCTTATAGACGTTCCGGCCCAAGGGTGTCGGTGGAGGCGGTTGGCCGTAGCCTTCTCCCACCTGATTGACTTGCTGATACTGCTGCCGGTTTTGCTGAGGGTGTACCGGTAAGGCGTTTGCCCCGGTAAGCGGTGGTGGTGGTGGTAGCTGCTGCTGACGCGGCATGTCCGGTGGTGGCATCATTGCATTGCCTCCTTGCCCTTGGGTGTCTTTTACCGCCCCCTTTTGCATCAAATACTCGGTCCAGGTACAATCTTTTGTCAAGTAGTTCGACGGGTGAGCCGGATTCGGCGTGTGCCACCGGCAAGGTTGATCCATGGCAGCTTCCATGGTGTACTTCGCGGGTTCCTGCCAGTTCTTTTTCTGGCCCCAGGGTTTCTTTTCGATCCACTGTTTCTTAGGACCAGCCCATGGCTGCGATCCGGTTCTTTGCCTCTGGCTGCCGCTGGCATCCGGAGTTTTCTCGCACAGCAGCAACTTGCTGCGAACCATACCTTCGATCCGGGAAATCTTCCCTCCTTTTGTTGTTCCGGTTGTCCCGTGCATCGCCGTTGAGGCGGGTTTGACTGTTCCGGCTCAGCTTGTATCGCCGGTTGCATTGGGTCTCCCAACGCATAGTTTTCCGCCACACGCATCATCTCCGCCAACGTTGTTGGCATGTTCCTCTCGTAGCCTTTGCCACAAAGGTGAACCTCGCCGGCATCCTTGGCTAAACCAAGCAATGGCCTGCGCTTCTATCACTCCTTCACAAGAGTTTCGGTGGAATTCCACCGGGTCGGTAATCCCGGTCCTGTTTCTGCGGGCGCTGCACGCACAAAGCGAGCTGCTGAGGCCTGTTTGGCCTTCTGTAGGTGCTGCTGAAGTTGCTTACAAAAGCTTCCTCAAAGTCCAACCAGCCATTTATGCTTCCTTCCGGCAAGTTGTTCAGCCAGATTCTTGCCGGTCCTACTAGGAACGTCGGCACAATTCTCACGGCCCAACGCCGGTTTCCTCCTCCGACCTATGACTCCTCCGCCACCAGCAACGTACACCGCGGTCACGTAATCCGCGAGCCGCTCTTCCGGCTTAGTGGTGCCATCGTATGTTTTGGTGTCACGGGGCAACCGAAAGTTGCGAACCGGTGGTGGCTCTTTCATGATCCTTGGGCGAAAGCACTTTGGACCCGGAGGACCCTCTGCCTCAATCATTTCAGACAGGTATACTCTGTCCAGACGGTGCCTCGCATCCCGTTCCGGTAAGTTTCTTTCTCCCAACCGCTCTCCCAAAGGTTTCCGGTAAGCGGTGAGTCTTGTCGAATCAGCTTCATCGTAATGTTCTGGTGCCGCGGCCCTTGCCTGCCGGTACCTTGGTGGAGGCATATCCTCATCATCATACGCTGCCCTTGCAGCCGGATAGTTTTGCCCGGTTTCGTGTCTACCGGCATGATTGTTTCCGGCATAGCCTTCCTTGGCGTAGCCTCTCTCTGCCCCTTGGCTTTTTCTACCGGCATCGTGTTGCCCGGCTTGTTGTTTACCGGCAAGGACCGGATCGTACTACGCTCATCTCGCCGTGCGTTCACTTCTTTTTCTCTTCTTCTCGTCCGGATGGGGGACGAGGCCTGCCCATGGGACTTGCTTCCGGCATTCTTTGTTGAACGCGCGGATTTCGAGGCTATAGCCTTGTTCAGCCTTAGCTAGCTGCTCAACGTTCGCTGCTCTACAGCATCTAGCAGCTCTCCGACACGCTCTTGTTGTTTTGCCGAGCCTCTCCGGTAAGCGAGTCACACGGATCTACAGCAGCCTTAGCAGCTTTTATGGTTTTATCCGGGCTATCAGTACTTAGGTTTCTCTACAATGCTAGCAGCATGCGTAGGTACTCTTGCCGGTAAGAACTTCCTTACGCAAATCCTGATCTAGATTGCGAGCCTTAAGACGGTTTTCCGGTATCCTAGCAGCATGAGCGCTAACAGAAGCAAAGCCATGGGCAGCGTTATACTCACGTACGGTTAGGTTCAGCTCGCGCTGCGCCCTGACGACATCTTTGCCGCTCTCGAGTATCTTTTGGCGCTGCGCCTCCAGCTCCGCCTGAGCCGTTGCCGGGTCGATGTTCTGCGCGATGGGCGTTGCCAGCACGTTCATCGCCGCTTGGAGAGGTGTTGCCGGCGGTGCGGAAGACGCTCCCGGTGCGCCGGTGTCGCGCTCCGGCCGGTGGCTTGGCCGCACGGGTCGCAGCCGCACGACCGCAGCAACTTCGTCCGCAGCCTCCTTGCCCGCGCGGCTGCGCCAGCCCATCATCACCTCGACGCTGCCGGCGGCGCGGCCTGCACAGCAGCCACCTTGGCGGGTCCGGTGCCACCAGCACCGGCGAGAGGCGCCGGCGCACGGGGACGGTGCCGAAGTAGACGCGGTGGCTGCCGAACTCGATGATGCGGCCGTTCTTGGGGAAGATGACGCCGTTGGCGAAGCAGCCCGCGTTGTCGTTGATGAAGTCGATGGAGTAGAAGCTTTGGACGAGCGCAGACACCGTCCGCTCGCCGGCGAACTCGAGGACTTCCGCCCGAATATGTATTCCAGCATGCGCCACTTCATGCCCCACGGTGGGCGCCAACTGTCGTCGTGGTGAACAGACAGATGCCATAGGATGGCTTAAGTTGGGGCCGAATGGACGCAAGAGGATTCGGGGGAGGGTTTGTGATTAGATGGGATGAACTTCCGGATGGTTTCCTCAAGAACTTAGCCAAAGCTAGAGGTTGAAGAAGAAAGACATAAGGAAGAGCTCGCTCTAGATCATCATCTTTATTGATCTTAACAGGCTACAAGTTTCTTAGTACAAGTTCTTCTGTGTTCATGCGCGTCTCTTTTTGCATGCCCGTAAGAGGGGCTGCCCCCTCTCCTTATATAGGGGAGAGGTGGCTTACAGGGCAAGAAACCCTAATGGCATCTTTGACTAGACAAACTACTTTACAAAGCTACTTTAATCATAGAAGACACCGGAGTCCTCTTTAATCATGGACGCCGACGTCCTCCGGCTTTCTTTGACCGTCATCCTTCTCTTTATCGTCAGCCCTTCGTCTAAAGTTACTTTGCTTAGCTCACCTTTGTCTTCTAGCTCTGGAGAGAATCTTTGACCAGTCCTGCCGACCTGCTCGTTCTTCCGGTGACCCGGTATCTTCTTACCTGGTTCCGGCATACCCCTCTTGGGGATACCGGCTTAGCTTCACTTAGCTAAGTTCTTATCCTTAAGCTCCGGTATGAACATTAAACCGGTATCTTGATGGCTCAAACCATCCGGTTTGGCATGCCTTTGGCATACCGGGGGTCATCCCCCCAACATTGGGGCAAAGTACTTTGGTTGTGTTGTGCAGGTTCCACGTTGGCGCCGGAATCTCTGGTGTTGCGCCGCACTACATCCCGCCGCCATCAACCTTCAACGTGCTTCTTGGCTCCTCCTGGTTCGATAAACCTTGGTTTCTTTCTGAGGGAAAACTTGCTGCTGTGCGCATCATACCTTCCTCTTGGGGTTCCCAACGAACGTGTGACTTACACGCCATCAGCTGCTGCCGCCGGTCGCGGTCAGATCCCGCCGGGATGGGACCCCTACGAGCCGGTGCCGTACGTCCCGCCCCCGAACCGCTACGACACCTCCATAGAGGACCCATGGAACGAGGTAACTACGGTTTGCTTCCTTTTTTGTTCCCCATTCCTTTTTGAACCCTATTTGTGCTGGTGTAGATGGATCTGTGGATGGATGAGTATTGGGCTAATATTTGCGCCGATTTTATTCCATTTTGCTTTGATCCCTCCTTGATTTCGTTTAAGATTTGGGGTTCGGCCGTTCGGTTAATTTATGCAAGTAATAATGGGATCTCAATCGGTTAATTTATGCAAGTAATCATAGGATCTCAATCAGTTATTTTATGCACGAATCAAAAGATATCAACCGTTTAATTTTGCAAATAATCTGGGATGTGTTCAAGTTCAGATCTGGAATCTAATTCTTTGCCTATGATGAATCGGTGGGCACAGATTTTTACAGGGAGGGTTCAGCGAACCATTTCTGTGTACAAATCTGTTGTGCATGAGCTTTGGTTCGCTTACACCGTCCCTGTAGACATATAATCGTGTTCACTCTAACCGAGGCTGCCTCTCGTTTTTCCTAACTTTGTTATCATGCACGTTTGCAACTCATTCACTAATAAATTCCCGTTTGATATGGATCAGCTGTCCGGCAGCGACGTCGGCAGCCGACGACGAGCACCATGATGTCAAGACTCGCCAGTGTGCTGCGGAGGCTGCAGGTCGGCCGGTACGTCTCCTACCTCGACGTCGCCAAGGGTGTCTACAGGTGCCCCTTCCGCACTAGGAGGCTTGGCGGCACCGACTTCAACCGCGTCCTCACGCATGCCGAGAACATCGGCCACACCAACCCCAAGGTCGGCGCGTCGGTGAACCCCAACTCCTTCCGCGCCAAGCACTTGGCGCTCGGCATGCACCTCCGCAGCATCCAGCGGGTGGAGATCTCCGCCGGACGCATGCCTCCGCTCAAGCCCAAGGCTCCCAAGGGGAGCAACAAGTGGAGGCAGAGGCAGATGGGGTAGGCGGAGTCCTCGGACGTGTGCTGCTGCTCGCCTCCTCCATTTTGTTGTTGGGATCCCTTTGTTGTTAGCTAGGGATCCCTCGTTGTTATGTTGTTAGTATGATGGTGCTGTATCGCTGTGAAGAACCTCGAACCCTACTATGTTTGGCTGCCGAATGCAGCTTATTATCTATATTATCTATCCCTATTCTACTATATGACCTTGTGAATTTATCGTACATTCCCCGTAGATTTGCTTCTAGATTTAACTACATACATATGGACCAGATGGAGTACTAGATTGGGCTCCCTACTAGATTTGCTGACATATTGGGCAAACAACGAGGGCCAAAAGGCACAAATAATAATTGAAGAAAGACAGAAATGCAAACTTCTCTAGATTTGATACTAATTAGGTGAAAAAAGGCAGAGAGAAGGAGGCAGAAAAGGTACTCTTAAAAGGGAAATGCCAATGGCCGAGAGAGACAAAACCCAGCTCCTGCTCACGTGCAACCAAACGCTATCTCGTCCTGTCCCACGCGGTCCCTTTCCACCAGCCCCACGCGACGCGGGCCCACACGACGCGGCCCCACACGTCAGCACGGAGCGGTCAACTTAACGGGAATCCTGCCGTCTGAGCTGCCTTCTGCGGGTTTCAAACAAGCACTTGGGGAAAACTGAGGAAAAACTAAGGAGCCGGGGAAAACTGAGCACAACTAAGGAACCGAGGGCACGAAAATAGAAATCCCTATATTGTAATTCGTACGTATGTGTGACTATGTTTTGGAGTACTTTTGCTCAACTTCTCACCTGCCATCTTCATGGACGGCGATGTGGTGATGATAGGTGAGAAGTGAGAGGTGATAATCCATGGTGGTGGCGGCATGCTGATGTTCGTCTTTGTGGTCGGTGACGTGGTGATGCTTGTGACCGGCGTGACCGGCGGTGTCATGGTGGTATTCAGCTTCGTGGTCGGCGACATGGTGATGCTTGTGACCGGCGTGAATGGTGGTGGCATGGTGGTGTTCGTCTTCGTGGTCGACGACGTGGTCATGCTTGTGACTGGCGGTGTCATGGTGGTGTTCGTATTCGTGGTCGACGACATGGTGATGCTTGTAACGGACGTGAGCAGCCGTGCCATGGTGGTGTTCGTCTTCGTGGTCGGCGACGTGGTGATGCTCGTGACCGGCGGTGTCATGGTGGTCTTCGTCTTTATGATCGGCGACGTGGTGATGCTTATGATCGGCGTGACCGGCGGTGCTATGGCGGTTGCTTGCTTGGTGGTCGGCAACGTGCTCATGCTTGTGTTAGGTGAGGTAAGATCACTATATTGCCACATAGGTGAGGCTAGAAACGGCATGCGAGAAAGCAAACAATAGGGGCTCGTTTCCCTACCCGGTGTAGAAATGAGGGGCGCAAGCGACCAAACAACATGGTTTTTCTCCATGGCCCATCTCAGACGCGCAGGTGATTTCTTCCCACTGGTGCAAGAAATCGGCCCAAGTAACCAAACACGTCCATGACGTGACTGCCAAATTTTCACCATATCCTTGTACGAAAGGTCACGCTATTGTCGAGCATGGATACCAAACTGAACGCGAACAACCATGTATGAGATTATTTCCTTAATTTTGAAATATTATTATCGATCAATCTTGTCAGTGTAACAATGTATGTGTTGAAGCTTAGGGACACTTGCTCTTTCTTTATGTTGGTCAATGTAACTGAATTCAAGAGTTAACTATCTTCAGTCTGGGTGTCTTATCATTTTGATATTGGTTATTAGTATTCCTGGCTATTCCCCGTGTCTATGAGTACTTTACCCTCGCATGATGTAAAACATGAAGCACTGTCATAGCTTATATCTAGGGATGGAGTGTTGTGAAGTAAAGAAACGTCTTGAAGCAGGAGTTGTAAATTTGAATGTTCTACCTAACAGGAGGAACTGTTTCATGATGACCGAAAACAACGCTCCAAAGGGTCTGTCAAATACTTTCATTTATAATCACACATGTCCTTATCTGATGCACCATTTCTCCACAGCTACTTTTTCTCTCTATATATATGTACTATCTCTGTCCGGATACCCAGCGATAGTCTTTGTGTATGAGTAGTAAAACTCAAAAAAGGGGAACGTCTGCCTCCATGCTAACCGACTTAATCTGGTTAATTATGAATGAGCGGCATACAGAAAAATACCTTTGTTCACATGGCTTTGTTAGGACCCCTGACATGGTGGCCTATGACAACGACAAGGCTGCCTTGTCACTCGGGAGCACTCGTCCGAGCTGAGCATGCAAGACCTGGTCGCGCTACGCGGAACTCCATTGGGTCAACATCGTCTACGCGTGGCCCGACTCCAGATTGGCAACGCAGCTGCAAGAGATGCCGTGACGGATCGTACGACTGCATCAGCTGATGTAGCGTTACCAGGGGCGTGAACCCAGACGAATGCGCCGTCCCCGCTAACTATACATGACATACAGTGGCAGAAAGCCATCCAGTAGATCAAGGATCCGGAAGGATGTCTCTTATCGTCTACTCTCTGGTCATTTTAATTGACTCGAATTTAATACAACGTTTTACTAAATTCGAGTTAACTAAAAGAGACCGAAGAAAGTAGCTATTATTAAGCTACTCTTGTTATCAGGATCAATAATGAGGTTTATCTCAAATTCGGGTGACATGCTTGGTAGATAGATTTAGATTTGGGTACCTAAGGGCATCTCCAATGCGGCGATCTAAACGGACGCGCTGGGCTGTCCGTTTTGGGTCGTTTGGGTGGCCGCGCGGACACGCGGACAGTGCCCCGCGTCCGCGTGCCCGTTTCGATCGCACGCTGCGCCCAACGCAGCGGCCACCCATTTGCCCAATTTGGCCTATTTCCCAAAGAAATAGGCCATCTGGCCACACATACTTATAAATAATATCTAAAAAATATAGAATAATATCTAACAAATATAGAATAATATCGAATAGCATAAAATAATATCAAATGTAGCATGATAAAGAAACTAAAATGTACCATAGTTTGAAAAAAAATATAAAAATTACAATTGAGATTGTCAACTCAATTTGGGCGATCTAGGATCTCCTTATGTCTCTTCTCGAACCAAGCTCTCTTCGTCCCGCTCATGGTGGTCAAGTCGGGGTTCATGATCAGGTTGTCCTCGGCTTGCCGTTTGAGCTCAACTTCCTTCGCCTTCAACTCCACCTCTTTGCCCTTGCCATTGCTATGAGCTTAATTTTTCTCTCTTTGAGCTTAATTTCTCTACCTTTAGTCTTGGCCTTGACCTCTTCAATCTCAAGCTTCTTCTTTTGGACATCGAAGTAGTTCTTCATGTCCTCTTCTTTCTCCCGGCGCCTCCTCTCATCCCTCTTGTCCGTGGACACCTCTCTGTCCGCATGCATCTCCTTCAAAGTGCCAAACAATAGTATGGACGAAGCATCACGCTTCATGTCGGCTTTGGTTGCCTTGTGGCCGCGTGGAAGACTTGCAGGAGAAGCGGAGCTACCGCAAGGCTGCCCACCATCAAGGTCAATGACCGTGGCATCTTTGGCGGTCTTGTCGCCAGTAAAGGTCGCCAAGTACCCCCCGTACCCCTCCTGGAACTTGGGGGGTGCCATGGAGTTCCTTCCAACAGTCGCTTCGTCGGCCATCTCTAGGTTTTGGGAGTGGAGTGAAGTGTTTGTGTTTTGGGAGACAGACAGGTGGGCCAGGGGCGGACAAGGGGAGGACGCGAGCGACCAGCCATCGGCGTCCGCGGCCATGCAAACTCTTCCCAGATTTGGGCCGGGTTTGGGTCGTCCCGGACGCCGCGACCATCCGTTTTTGCGATGGGTCAACGCGCTGGGCAGCGTTTTTGTCCGGTTGAACCCATCCGGACGCGCGGGCGCGGGATGGGTCGCCGCGTTGGAGATGCCCTGACATCTGTATAAGAGACCAAACCATCACCCTTCCCTGCCGCATCCATAAAATCCTGGGGAAAAACCAAAACCATCGATTCGACATCCAATTAGTTTTTTTCGAAATGGGGAATGGAACCCCGGCTTCTGCATCATGATGATGCACACGATATTTTATTAAACTTATAAGAGTACAAAGTTATAACATCTCAGGCATCACCCAGAATTGATACAAGAATCAACCAGCGAAAGAATCCAAAAGAAGCCGGACTACACATCATTGTATCCGTCTATTGTGCCACCAGCCAGGCTGGCACAAGATATCCCGAGCGACCATCTGGAGCCATGTGCATCCAGTAGCCATACCATCCCGCTGTCCCTCCGGTGACAGAAGAGCCCACAGCTGGACCCAATGTGACACCATATGGATAACCTGCAAAAAGTGAAAAGAATATTTTTTATTAAAAATAATATCATTCCTTGCCCTCCATATAGACCAACATAAGGCAGAAACCCCAATACGGATGAAGGCCTTAGATTGTCTATCAACTCCATTTAGCAAATTACCAAACATATTCGTAATATTGGTTGGAGGTGGGAGAGCAAAAGTAAAATTAATTGTGCGCCAAAATATTTTAGCTAAAGGACAAGTGATAAACAAATGCTCAATAGTCTCCTTCTCACCACAAAAAACATACTTTGTACATCCATTCCAATTAGTTTTCTAGGAAGCTCCACAACTCCATGGAGAATCTACGGGACCAAGAAGCGTTCATCCAGGATCTAGCCGCGCCGCGGCCCAGAATTGAATACTCGTGGGAACAATCTTGGCGACTCCGTGCAGCTGTGCATCTTGAGCCAAGCGCCGCTGGCAAACTTGTCGGGCAGAAAGGAGACGGCAGATTTTATTGCATCCCTAACGCAAGAGGCTTCCGGCGGCAACGATGGCACCAACACGGGCGCACAGAAGTTCTCATGGGTATGCAGACCACGATGTTCCACAACCTACATGGCCATGGCGTCGGGCATCTCGTGGCGAATGGTTAGTACAAGTCTCAGTCCACAACATAATGGGAGATGTTTATTTTTGAGATGTAACGGGAGATGTTTAAGCTTGGTTAAACATTACATAGTTTGATTTTTTTTAAAATAGCCTTATTCATTGCAACGGAGGTATGACCTCCGTTTTTATTTAATTGACCTTAATTGAAACTGACACCGGACACCCTAGTGAGTATCCATGCGTCGATTATACCGAACAGTGGTATAGTATACTCCACTTAATTTGGGTAATTAATGCTAATACACCTTATAAGTGTTGGTAGTGGAAATGCATGGAATTGGAAGTGCGCCCAGTATACCGTGAAGGAGGGAGTAGATGAATTGCCTGATTTAATGTAGATATTAATTAGGGGGCGTAAAGGGGAGACCTAGATGTTGTCGTGTGATCGATCTGGCCTAGTTTTAACACGGAAATGCGTAATAATTTTAACATGTCAATTTTCCGATATAGTTGTTAACGATAGTACGCCATACTTATCAACGATACGGGATTTTGTTGTCTCTCCACGGTAAACATCTAGTCCAATCCACGGGGCCATAATATATGTCCGACCTCATCTAGCGCAGCATTAAAATGCGCCGGTCCATCCTTCCACCAAACAATGCATATTTATCTGCTGGTATGCTATCAACCATTGCGAATATTTGTGCGTCGCCCACGGGCGCTGGGAATGCCCATCCGCCGGTTAAAAAATAATTAATGGCCTCGGCAACTTGTGACGTCCAAGAAATATGTCAAGTAAGTGGACTGTTTTTGTAGTGACGAGTTCTCATGGGACTTGATGATATTGGTGGCTGGGCTGGCGAGGAAGCTCTGAGTGCGATGATGTGCGACAATGGAGTGGTGTCCCTATGGTGCTTCCGCCCCAACACCATCTTCCTATTCAAATACATGCCCATGGTTGCAATGCCTGATCTGGTACTCTACATTTGGTGGCCATTATCACTGATCTTGTCGGTGGGTCTACGCACTGGTTGCATCCTTGTCTAGGCACCTAGATCCGTTGGTACGACAATGACTCCTCCTAGAGGCTGATACGTCTCCAACGTATCTATAATTTCTTATGTTCCATGCTAGTTTTATGACAATACCTACATGTTTTATTCACACTTTATAATGTTTTTATGCATTTTCTGGGACTAACCTATTAACAAGATGCCACAGTGCCACTTCTCGTTTTCTGCTGTTTTTGATTTCAGAAAAGTTAGTTTACAAATATTCTCGGAATTGGACAAAACAAAATCCCACGGCCCTATTTTCCACGGAGTGTTCCAGAAGACCGAAGAAGAGTCGAGGAAGGCCAGCAAGGGCCCCACACCATAGGGCGGCGCGCAGTGGGGCCCCCCGCGCCGACATGTGGGGAGGGAGCCCCCTGGCTCCCCCGACTCTGCCCCTTCGCCTATTTATTCCTTCGTCCCCGAAAACCCTAGCACCGAGAACCAGACTACCAGAACAGTTCCAGAGACGCCGCCGCCGTCAACCCTAACTCAGGGGGGGTGTTCAGGAGATCTCCTCCAGCACCCTGCCGGAGAGGGGAATCATCACCGGAGGGCTCTACATCACCATGCCCGCCTCCGGACTGATGCGTGAGTAGTTCATCATTGGACTACGGGTCCATAGCAGTAGCTAGATGGTTGTCTTCTCCTCTTGTGCCATCATGTTTAGATCTTGTGAGCTGCCTATCATGATCAAGATCATCTATTTGTAATGCTACATGTTGTGTTTGTTGGGATCCGATGAATATGGAATACTATGTCAAGTTGATTATTGATCTATCATATATGTTATTTATGATCTTGCATGCTCTCCATTGCTAGTAGAGGCTCTGGCCAAGTTGATACTTGTAACTCCAAGAGGTAGTATTTATGCTAGATAGTGGGTTCATGTCTCCATTGAATCTGGGGGAGTGACAGCAACCCCTAAGGTTGTGGATGTGCTGTTGCCACTAGGGATAAAACATCAATGCTTTGTCTAAGGATATTTGTATTATTTACATTACACACAGTACTTAATGCAATTGTCTGTTGTTTGCAACTTAATACTAGAAGGGGTGCGGATGCTAACCCGAAGGTGGACTTTTTAGGCATAGATGCATGCTGGATGGCGGTCTATGTTCTTTGTCGTAATGCCCTAAGTAAATCTCATAGTAGTCATCATGATATATATGTGCATTGTTATGCCCTCTCTATTTGTCAATTGCCCAACTGTAATTTGTTCACCCAACATGTTATTTATCTTATTGGAGAGACACCACTAGTGAACTCGTGGACCCCGGTCCATTCCTTTACATCTGAAATACAATCTACCGCAATCATTGTTTTCTTTTGTTTTCTGCAAGCAAACATCATTTTCCACACCATACGTTTAATCCTTTGTTTTCAGCAAGCCTGGTGAGATTGACAACCTCACTGTTAAGTTGGGGCAAAGTAGTTTGATTGTGGTGTGCAGGTTCCACGTTGGCACCGGAATCCCTGGTGTTGCGCCGCACTACACTCCTTCACCAACAACCTTCACGTGATCTTCATCTCCTACTAGTTCGATAACCTTGGTTTCTTAGTGAGGGAAAACTCGCTGATGTACTCATCATACCTTCCTCTTGGGGTTCCCAACGGACGGTGCTTTACCGTCACAAGCAGAGGCCTACTCAGACTAGTGGGGGTATTGGTGGATGACACCAGGGCAGCGGCGCTGAGAATGTTGAAAATATATCTATGATGGTTGCTACAATATAGGCTGATTTATATCTCGTTTCAGGGTCCCTTCCTCTTCCATCAACGGGGCTTGTAGGAGTTTTTGCAACGACCAAAAGTGAGATCAAGTGATGTCCTCAACCGCTTAAGGCGTCTTCTCCAAAGACGTGTGTGGGGATAGGGCTCTCTTAGCGCCAGGATGCGGCTAGGGGGGAGTCTTTAGCATGTCGATATTTTGGTCTTAGTGATGATTTAGATAAAAAACATCCAGAACCACCAAGTCGAAACACATGATCTATCCTTAATGCTAGATCAAACAATACTGACACGCGTGTGTCGTGGCCTCGTTGAAGGTGGTTGCTTGAAGCTCAAGTTCACGGAAGAAAATTCCGAATTCAATACTTGGTTGGATTTGTCAAATTCAGCGCAAATGCGACGACATATTTTGGAGGTTTTGTCTAGGTCTCGTGTACTGCTTCAGGTTTACATTATTTTTTTGTTAGCCAATTTGTTCGCAGTTGACGTATGGCTTTGATTGTCATTGTTGAATAATCAACAATATATGGCTCTATGCATCAGCTGATGCATAGACCGAGGATTTTCCTCCTTTTGGAACAAAAATACTAAAATTATTATGATGTTACAATTCTATACCCTTAAGATGAATTTCACTAAAAAGTTGGGATGCTCCATGAATTAATCCAATTATCGACTAATAAACTCGTAGATGTAAACATAATACTCCATCCGTTCAGATTTCTTAAATTTGTCTAAATTTAGATGTGTCTAGATACATTTAATTTTTTTAAAGTTCAGACATGTTTTATGAAACATGGGCGTATAAAAGGGGTTAAACTCTTTTCTTTGGATATAATTATTATTTTTTAGTATACTAGTAATTCAAAAACTTGTGCATAATTATGATTATAATATAATAATGAATTTTTGTATACTTGTATACGGTCTTATTACCTAGGGATGGACATATCATCCAGTGGTTCACGTCTTGACGACATTACTCTTTTGAGGAAATTTCATGGTGTGATTGAGCATGATCATCGAGTTCCATTCACATTTCTAAACCTCAGGATATTGCGGTAAAAGTGGTGGTGGTGTTTGCCCCATAGGGAAAAAGTAAATAGTTGTGAGTAGACGGAGTAGTTTAGCTTAAAAACAAAAGGTATTTTAAGACATTTTTCCAATCCACAATTTTATTTGTTTCATATTGGTTTTAGTATCACTGGCAATGTTTTGCGCAAATATATTGCACTTCATATTGTAGCTTTCAACATGTCTATGATACGTCAGATTTTCATGTTGTGAGATATGGGTTCGTATTGATATCTGAGTTGATGTGTTGGAACGTTTATACTCAACACCAGAAATGGCTCATGAACCCCTAATAGAATACTCCTAGTGTTCATTTTTAACCGAAAATTAGGCATTATTGACTCGACGGGGTTGGAGGCTCCTCCAAAAACCAAACTCTATGTGTGCTCGACTGATGAAAGCCAAATATTTCCGTAATGAAAACCTTCTGGATACTGTCTTCACAAAAAATGCTTCCCCAAGCTGGAAGGGAGTGGACCATGGTCTAGAACTCCTAAAAGGGGGACTATTTGGTGTGTTGGAACTGGCTCAAAAATCCGCATATGGAGGGATAACTGGATCAGCCGTGATGGCCTTCTAAAGATCACATGTAAAAAAGAAAAAGTCTAGATTAAAATTGGTCAAAAGCCTGTTCGGAGATGGAACAAATGGATGGAATAACCAACTGGTCAATGACACATTCCAACCATACGATGCTGAAGAAATTTTGAAGATTAAAATTCCAGATCATGATATGGAAGATACCATTGCATGGCAATTTGAGAAAAACGGCATATTCACCGTCAAAAGTGCTTACCGCCTAGCCACAAAGCTGAAAAGAGAAGATGCTACTGCAGGAAGAAAATGCACCAAATGGAGAAAGAAAACTATGGCGAAATGTTTGGAATGCCCCAATCCCAAATAAAGTTTGTTTCTTAAATTGGCGGCTTGCAAATGATAAACTGCCGACGCAAAGAAATAAATGAAGAAGAAACCTGGAGGTTCATAATACATGCAAATTTCAGGCGATGGGGTGGAGGACAGCTTCCATGCGGTCATTGAATGTACAAAGGCTAGAACTCTAAGATGTGAGATGAGAAAACATTGGGAATTGCGGAGGAAAGAAGATATGATTAAAACAGGTGAGGACTGGTTGTTAGTTCTGCTGGACAAGACAAAAAAAAAAATGCAGCAGGCTATCATGATGTTGTTGTGGAGATGTTGGCACCTAAGGAACGATAATATACATGACAGAGGGAAGGCCACCATTAAACATTCGGTACATTTCCTCCTGAATTATGCAAATTCTTTACATGCTAA
This sequence comes from Lolium rigidum, assembly GCF_022539505.1. Lineage (NCBI taxonomy): Eukaryota > Viridiplantae > Streptophyta > Magnoliopsida > Poales > Poaceae > Lolium > Lolium rigidum. The sequence goes on from NC_061510.1 coordinate 220,999,178, forward strand.
CATGTGTTTTACCTCAAAAAACACGTCATTAGATCCAAAAGGGAAGATGCCAATGGGGAACCACCAACCAGAAACCAGCAAGGAAACTAAGAAAATGAAGACAGACCTTCAGAAATGGAAGCCGCCAGATCAGGGATGGATCAAGGTTAATGTTGATGGCTCTTACGTCGCTGAAATTGGACAAGCTTCGGTTGGAGTCGTAATTGAGGACCATACAGGTCAAGCTGTGCTTGCTTCCGGCAAGAATTTTCAAAAAATTTGTGATGCTCAGGAGTCTGAAGCTCTGGCTGCCAGAGAGGGAGCTCGTCTGGCTGCCCAATGGTGTGACAAGCTGATTTTATAATCTAACTGTACCACTATTACATAGGCTATCCAAAGCAAAGAACAACATTTGTGTCAACTCAAAAGTCCTCTACATGATTTCAATATGTATGCATCAAACCTGATATAGTGGAGTTTGTGTGCATGCAAAAAGAAATCAGAACAACGTAGCACATGTAATAGTTAGATATACAATGTCTACTGGTTTAGATTACTGCTGGAACATGAACTTTCCAGATTGTGTGGAAGAGGCCTTGGCTACTGATTTTTTTTTTATAAAGGGAATATATTAATATCAGAAGATACCAATTACACCCAGCATCTGCAACAACTCAATGTCTTAATAACATTACGGATGCACATAGCTAAAAAAGAGAAAAAGAAAACTAAGAAATAAAATTCTCGCTACAGTATCACAACCCTAGCAACACTAATACATTCACCACCAAGACAACACCTGAAATTCAGACTCTTCAAAAGCAACGCCTCAAAGAAAGGAACAATGCACCAACGCCGTCGTCGCCTGATACGTCCAAAACGTATCTACTTTCCCGAACACTTTTGCTATTGTTTTGCCTCTAATTTGTGTATTTTGGATACAACTAACACGGACTAACGCTGTTTTCAGCAGAATTGCCCTGGTGTCTCGTTTTTGTGCAGAAATTCAACTTTCAGGAAAATCCCCGGAATTTATGCCGAAGGGCTTATTTTTCCAGAAGATTCACAGAGCCAGAAGGGCAGGCCAGGGGGGCCCACGGCCCTCACACCATGGGCCGGCGCGGCCTAGGAGGGGGGCGCGCCGCCCTATGGTGAGGCCGCCTCGACCAGCCTCTGACGTCCCCCTCTAGACTATTTAAGGCTTTCGATCTAAAAACGCGAGACGGGAAGTCGAAGTCGCCAGAAACCATCCAGAACACCGCCGCCATCGCGAAACTCCGTCTCGGGACCAGAAACTCCGTTCTGGCACTTCGCCGGGACGGGGAATTGGAGGAGATCTTCGCCGTCATCACCACCGACGCCTCTCCATCGACCAGCCATGTTTCCCCCATCCATGTGTGAGTAATTCCCCCGCTGTAGGCTGAAGGGGATGCTGGGATTGGATGAGATTGGTCATGTAATAGCATAAGATTGTTAGGGCATAGTGCCTAGTATCCGTAATTGGTACTTTTATGATATTGTTGCAACTTGTTATGCTTAATGCTTGTCACTAGGGCCCGAGTGCCATGATCTCAGATCTGAACATGTTATTGTTTCATGATGATATTCATTGTTTTATGATCTTACCTGCAAGTTGTATACACATGTTGCTGTACGGAACCCGAGGCCCCAAAGTGATAGAAATTGGGACAACCGGAGGGGAAGGTGGTGATGTGAGGATCACATGTGTTCACGGAGTGTTAATGCTTTGCTCCGGTGCTCTATTAAAAGGAGTACCTTAATTTCCAGTAGATTCCCTAGAGGCCCGGCTGCCACCGGCTGGTAGGACAAAAGATGTTGTGCAAGTTTCTCGTTGCGAGCACGTACGACTAAATATGGAACACATGCCTATAATTATTTAGTACTTGGATACCGTTTTATTATTATCTGCAAATGCCCTAACTTGATTGTTACATGAGTTTCTCTCATCCATGCAACGCCCGTTCATCCATCCATGTGCCTACAGTATTTTAATCCTGCTGTTTACTATAATCACTACTGCTGTCTTCGTTACACTGCTGCTGATATTTCACTACCGCTACTGCTATAAAACCGTTACTACCGATAAACTCTTGCGAGCAAGTCCGTTTCCAGTGTGCAGCTGAATTGACAACTCCGTTGTTAAGGCTTACAAATATTCTTTGGCTCCCCTTGTGTCGAATCAATAAATTGGGTTTTACTTCCCTCGAAGACTGTTGCGATCCCCTATACTTGTGGGTCATCAAGACTATTTTCTGGCGCCGTTGCCGGGGAGCATAGCTTTATTTGCAAGTTCACTTGGATTGATATTGTTCGCTGCAAATTCTCCATCATGGGTAAACCTCGCGATACTAAAATTGCCATATTACCATCCACTACAAGAAAAGGTACAACTCGAGTACCTCTGCTGCTCTTGATTCACCATCTGTGATAAGTAAACTTGTTTCACCACCACAAGCTTCAAATGCTGGTACTTCTGCTGAATCTGAAAATTCCTCTTATAATTTTGATGATGCTTCTGCTGTGCTTGATGATAGTGGTTCGTTAGGATCTTTTCTAGATGCTACATTTGCTAGGTCTAGACAAATTGAAAATACTGAAACTCCTAATGAAAATGCTGCTACACCTGTTAATTCACCTGAGTCTGTTGAATACTCTAGTGATGATCCTGATGAGGATTATGTGGAACTTGATGATGATTTCATTGTTAAATGCAATGCTACTACTGATGCAAGTAAAATTAAAAAGTTTCTTGCACAACATACTGTTAGATATAAACTGTCTCCTGCTCCTAAATTTGCCACATCTCCTATAAATATTAAGGATAAGGATTATGATTTTTCTCTTGATCTATCTCATATAGCTATTGTTGAGAAAACACCCTTTTGTGGTACTGAAAAAGAAAGTGTTGTAGAACACATGAATGGGCTTTCTACTTTGAGTAGCTTGTTTTGTGGTGATGTCAAGTTGCGTACTTATTTTTTTGCTAAATTTTTTCCTTTCTCATTAAAGGATGATGCTAAAACTTGGTATAATAGTTTGCCTCCTGGTTCTATTGATAGTCCAAGTGGTTTGCTTGATGTTTTCTTTCGGAAATACTTTCCTGCTAGTGCTCAACATATTGCTTTGCAGAAAATTTATAGCTTTGACCAGGAAGATGGAGAGAAGTTGCCTGAAGCTTGGGCAAGATTTTGCTCTCTTATCAGAGCTCGACCTGGACATGATCTGGAAAAGCATGATTTACTTGATATATTCTATAGTGGACTAACCATTGAGTCTAGAGCATATTTGGATAGTTGTGTTGGTTGTATTTTCAGGAAAAGAACTCCAGACGAAGATGAAGAATTATTGGCTAAAATAGGCCAGAATCATGATGATTGGACTACACCTGAACCAACCCCGACACCAATACTGAAGAAGAGGGGTATGATTAAATTAAATGATGAAGATATGAGTGAAGCCAAGAAGTCTCTTAAGGGGAAGGGTATTAAACCTGAAGATGTGAAGAATTTATCTCCCATACAAGATTTATGTAAGATAACTCCCCCTTCATCCAGGATTGAGGTACACTCTCTTCAACGCTTTACTAGGGAAGATATTCCATATTCAAAACCTCCCGCACAATGCTTAGATGAGTTTGATAATTATATTGTTAAGCAAAATAATTTTAATATGAGAGTAGAAAATCATTTAATGGAAAATTCTCGAGCTATCAGTGAATTGCATGGTATTGTGGAGAGAACCTCCAATGATGTTAAGATGCTTGTTAAACATTTTCATATGGTTCAAACTCAAATTGATCAACTCACTAAAGTGCAAAATGATTTGTTAAAAAATAGTTCTAAAGAAAAACATGCTTATGAAGTAACAACTAGAGGTGGTGTTTCTACTCAAGATCCTCTAAATCCTGAGGGGCATCCCAAAAGAGTTGAACAAGATTCTCAACGAACTAAAGAAACTAGTGCTCTTTCTAAGAAAAAGAAAAAGAAACATAAAAATGTTGTAGAATCCTCTGAACCTGTTAATGATCCTAATAGTATTTCTATTTCTGATGCTGAAACTGAAAGTGGTAATGAACATGATAAAGATAATGATAAGAATGATGCTTCTAATAAAGAAGAGGTTGAAAATGAACCTGAAAAGCATGCTAAAAATAAAAAAGTACACTAAAGAAGATTTTATTGCTAAGAAACATGGTAATGAAAGAGAACCTTGGGTTCAAAAGCAAATGCCTTTTCCTACTAAGAAACTAAAATCAAAGGAAGAAGAACACTATAATAAATTTCGTGATTGGATGAAACCTTTGTTCTTGCAAATCCCTTTGACTGATGCTATTAAATTGCCTCCTTATTCAAAGTATATGAAAGATATTGTCTCTAACAAAAGGAAAATTCCTAATGAGGAGATTTCCACTATGCTCGCTAATTACTCTTTCAATGGCAAGGTTCCACAGAAGCTGGGAGACCCAGGTATACCGACTATTCCTTGTTCCATTAAGAATAATTATGTTAGAACTGCTCTATGTGATTTGGGAGCAGGAGTTAGTGTGATGCCTTTTTCTCTTTACAAGAGACTTGATCTAGATAAATTGATACCAACTGATATATCTTTACAAATGGCTGATAAATCTACTACTATTCCTGTTGGTGTATGTGAGGATGTTCCTGTTCAAGTTACTCAAAACTGCTTAATATTAACTGATTTTGTTGTGTTGGAAATGCCTGAAGATGATAATATGTCCATTATTCTTGGGAGACCCTTTCTTAATACTGCAGGGGCTGTTATTGATTGCAATAAAGGAAAAGTCACTTTTAATGTTGATGACAAGGAACATACTGTCTATTTTCCCAAGAGGATTGATAAAATATGTGGAGTTAATACAATTTCCAATTCAAGAACTGTCAAAGTGGGAGTTATTGATTGTCCTATATATGATCTTGAAGAAGGATATCAAACTATTGTGATTGGATCCGTATCAATACAATATAAGGTAACATGATTGATTTGAGGTTTATTTCTTCTTATGACATGTAAAATTATTTGGTGGCAAGACTTGATCAACCTTGTTAACAAGTATATTTTATATGCATAGAAGAGCTAAACAACATTTCTTTCTTTCTCCACTTGTTTTATTTGCTGTAGCACTACTTGTTTTGCAAGATGCTTTAGTTGTTTAGAGGTTTGAAAATCTTTTTCTGCCCAGTAATAATAATTTTGACACCCAGAAATGTGCATTTTTCAAAGTTTTCAAAAATTTACAAAAATTTTACTGTTGGTCTTATTTTTCGAAGAGCTACCTGGGAGCACCAGGGGCTGACCAGTGGGGCACCCTGGGGCTGGACCCCATAGGCCGGCGCGGCCAGCAAGGGGGGCGCGCCACCCTGTGGTGTGGGTCCCTCCTTGCCCCACTTCATCATCTCTTTCACTCATTGCACTCTCTCTCCCGAAAAAACTCGTACTCACTTTCTCTCACTCGCGTTTCTGCTCAAGAGCTCAAGATTTCTCGATCTCTTTGCTCAGCCCAGATTTCTGTCTGAAATTTGGCACATTTGCTCTTCGGTACGTGACTCCTCCGATTATCCAAATAGAATTTTGTTTGGTTGAGTATATCTTGATTATTTTGCTGCTGTAGGTAACATGTTTAGTGAGCTTGCATGCTTGTTCTAAGTTGTAAAAATTAGTTTTGATGCATGTTTAGTACTCTACCAAGCTCCTATAGTAGTTTCCCTCAATTATATGTCTCCAAATCGAATTTTATAATGATTGTTGAAAAATTTCAGAAAATGGAATGGAATAGGCACCAACTGAACCAACAAGAATTGGAGGTGCAAGAAGTTATGAGAGTTCACCGCGAAGGGGGAGTGTACCCCTCCTATTACCCATGCACTGATTTTATGAGGAGCGCAGGAATCTTGCAAGATGTTCAAAATCTGATTTCTAATGCAGGGTTGGAAAATTTTGTTGTTGGTGAACCTTACCAATATGCAAAACTAACTATGTCAGTGGTGCAGGATTTTGAATTCCATTGGTCTCAACCTAATCCCATGGTTCAATATAAAATTTACAATAAAACTGTCAACTTGCCCTTTGATGATTTTTGTGCAGCTATTAAGGTGCCACAGTGGGGATTGCTTGAGAAGATCAGGGTGCTGCCATCGGGACTCTTGAAACTTTACGAGATGATCTGTCAAGGGAGAAGTTTCTCGGATGAGAGTGGTAAAATTCGTAGCATTCAACTCCCAGCTATTCGCTACTTTGCTTATTTCATCACCAAGCGCGTTCTTGCTAGACATAATGCAAATAAGTTATCTATCCAGGATTTAGCTTTCCTAGCTGCTGCGTTGCAAGGTGATAGGACTTATAACTTGGGTGCTTTGATAGCCTTTAGACTTGCTACTAACCGTGAGAAGGGAGGAATTTGTGGAGGTCTCATCGCCTCTCGTTTATTAGCTATGCATGGTGTAGAACCTCACCCTCTTGATGTTCAGCTCTCCATAGAAAAACTTGATATTGTTTCCATGATAAAACATGAGTTTGTTTCTGATTGGTCTAATTTGAGTAACTTGTCTTATAAGATAACATTTTACAAGAAAAATTGGAGAACAACTAAAAAAACTGAAAAGCTAGTAGGATTGCCTGCACCTGCTTTGTTTAACCTTGATTCCAGGAAAAATTGGTCGGTCACGGAAGATGAACTAAATGCATACGTAGAGGGAGATGACCATCATGCAGGGGACGGTACGGAGGAGGCCGAGGAACACCTCGACTCGTCATCCGATGCAGCGAGCTCTTCGCATCAACATTTTGGTCATGTGGAGCCTTCACCATTTTCTTCTGCACAGGGATCCTATTATGACCACGCCATGTATGATCCACCGTCGTGGAACCCTAACCCTCGCTGGGGTTGATCTCCACTTAGGCCAAAAGCCTAATCTTGGGGGGAGGTATGCCGGCATCACTCATTCATTGCATATTACAATTGCTGGATACTTGTACATACTTGTTTAGCTTCTTAAAGTGGTTTTCTAATAAGAGGGAGATGATATTTGGGGAGGTGCTGATTGAAAACAGATTCTGGACTGATACCAAAAAAATTCTCAAAAACATCCAGAACGTTATTTTGCGAAGCCAATTTTTGTGCATGTTCCCCAGGTTATTATCTAACTTTCATTAGTTGAACACTTTTCGATCTGGGCAGCGGAAGAATTTCTTAAAAATCTACTATTGTACTGCTGTCAAGTTTGACGAATTTCTGCTGCTTTGTGTTTATGCGACTCTTTTAGTTTTCATTTTCTTGTTTTCGCTTTGTTCCTTTTCTAAAACACAAAAAGACCAAAAATATTTCTGTTGTTTCTCTTCACCATTTGTTTATTTTGGTTTCTTGCTTCTATTTTCCTTTATTTGCTATCGTTGGTTTGCTATGAGAAAACCCAAAAAGATTTTGCTTTGTTTGCTTGTTCCCTTTTGTTCTTGTTTCCAATTCGAAAACACCAAAAATATGTGTTGTTCTTCTTTGGTTTTGTAAAGTTCATTATGGAGTTCAGAGGTCTTCGGTGGTTGGAGCTTGGTTTTCATTCCATATTATTCAAACTACACAAGTGAAAAGGCAATAATGACGATCTACGACAATCCGACTGTAGTGAGAGGCTGGTATGAACTATATTTGTTTTCATTTTTGTACATATACTCATCCATGTGAGCATGCTTAGTTGGTTCATGTGAGGTATATGTCATTTAAGAAAGTCTAGTAGTTCATGATCTCTCATGTTTAGCTCCAATTTATTAATATGAGCAGCATGTCATAAATATTTGCTTGCATTGCTTTATTCATAGATAGATATGACATTGTGGTATCTTCCTCTGAATAATTCACTTGAATCGACTTGGCACATGCTCACGCATGCATATGACTGAACAAAAGTCAATTAAGCCTCGATGATTTATTTTGCCTCAGAGTTCTTGTATCACTTTTATGCCTCTCGTTAATTTATTTTGCCGCAAGCATGATTATGACAGTTATTGCTCTCTTGATTGTCGCTTCCCAGTCTATTGCTAGCCTTCACTTGTACTGAGCGGGAACGCTGCTCGTACTTCCAAACCCCTGAAAACCAAGTTATTCCAAAGTTTCCACCATAAATACCTATACATGGCATTTCAAACCATTCCAAGTAAATTCTCATGTGCTACCTTTAAAACCTTCAAAATGCTTCTCAATTTGTGTTAATGTTTTATAGCTCATGAGGAAGTATGTGGTGTTTATCTTTCAATCTTGTCATTTACTCCTGACAGACTTTCACCAATGGACTAGTGGCACATCCGCTTATCCAATAATTTTGCAAAAAGAGCTGGCAACGGGGTTCCCAGCCCCAATTAATTAACTTTCATCAATAATTCCTTTGACATGATTTGCCCTGATTTATCAGTAAGCAACTTAATTTGCAAATAGACACTCCTCCATGGTATGAGAATGTTGGAAGGCACCCGAGGATTCGGTTAGTCATGGCTTGTGTAAGCAAAGGTTGGGGGGAGTGTCACCCATAATGAAACCAAAATACATGTGTAAACAAAAGGGAAGAGGGATGATCTACCTTGCTGGTAGAGATAACGTCCTTCATGGGAGCCGCTCTTGAAACTCTGGTTGATGAGGTAGTTAGAGTACCCATTATCATTCGTTGACAACAACAAACACCTCTCAAAACCATTTTACTTCTGTCTTTAGAAAAATGAAAAGGTCTAGCACGTGTTAATCCCTGCTTCCCTCTGTGAAGGGCCAATCTTTTACTTTTATGTTGAGTCACCATCCTTTCTTTGAGCACTTTCTTGAGAGCACAACTGTCATTCTTAGTATAATATGCTTGTCCCAAAATGTGATTAATTGTGGTATAACTTTGATGCTTTTATCTTTGATAATCTCTACTTCCAGTCTTTCCATGAACTTCAAAGGTGCCCGGGCATTTATGTTTTGTTGTACAAATACGGGCAAGCGAGATACCACTTTATCATATCCTTTTATGAACATTGCAATTCTGCTGATAGACATGATTCATGATGCTTATTATTAATTTGTTGGTACCTTTTCCATGATTGACATAGCTAATAGATGATTTTATTTGCATGTATCTTATTATGAATTGCCTAAGTACTTGTCCATATCATGAGAATATTTACATCATATGAACAATGTGTTCGTGAAAGTTCTTTTATCGCACTCATTTGTTAACTGAATTGCTTGAGGACAAGCAATAAGCTAAGCTTGGGGGGAGTTGATACGTCCAAAACGTATCTACTTTCCCGAACACTTTTGCTATTGTTTTGCCTCTAATTTGTGTATTTTGGATACAACTAACACGGACTAACGCTGTTTTCAGCAGAATTGCCCCGGTGTCTCGTTTTTGTGCGGAAATTCAACTTTCGGGAAAATCCCCGGAATTTATGCCGAAGGGCTTATTTTTCCGGAAGATTCACAGAGCCGAAGGGCAGGCCGAGGGGGCCCACGGCCCCCACACCATGGGCCGGCGCGGCCTAGGAGGGGGGCGCGCCGCCCTATGGTGAGGCCGCCTCGGCCAGCCTCTGACGCCCCCCTCTGGACTATTTAAGGCTTTCGATCTAAAAACGCGAGACGGGAAGTCAAAGTCGCCAGAAACCATCCAGAACACCGCCGCCATCGCGAAACTCCGTCTCGGGACCAGAAACTCCGTTCTGGCACTTCGCCGGGACGGGTGATGACCCAGAAGTATAGGGGGTGTATCGTAGTATCTTTGATAAGTAAGAATGTCGATCCCAACGAGGAGCAGAAGGTGTTGACAAACAGTTTTGATGAAGGATTCACTGTAAATGCTCACAGACAAGTGTTCAGGGGGTTTTGATGTAACAGATAAATAAAGTACAAGTAAGTAAAATGCGAGAGAAATAATTGCAGCGAGTGGCACAATCCTTTTTAGCACAAAGGACAAGCCGGTTTGTTTACTTATATTGACCAAACGTTCTCGAGGACACACGGGATTTTAGTCTAGTGCTTTCGCTACATACAGCTGATTAATCTTCATTGTTTTGATAAGTGTTGTGTGGGTGACCCTGTGCTAATGTACCGCCCTTCCTAGGACTAATACATACTTGTGATTATACCCCTTGCAAGCATCCGCAACTACAAGAAAGTAATTAAGATAAATCTAACCACAGCCTTAAACTCGAGATCCTGCGATCCCTCCTCGCATCGATATACCAATGGGGGTTTAGGTTTCGTCACTCCGGCAACCCCGCAATTGGCAAACGAGTACAAGATGCATTCCCCTAGGCCCATAAAGGTGAAGTGTCGTGTAGTCGACGTTCACACGACACCACTAGAAGAATAACACCACAACTTAAATATCATAACATTGAATATTACTCAACCATAGTTCACTACTAACAATTAGACTTCACCCATGTCCTCAAGAACTAAACGAACTACTCACGAGACATCATATGGAACATGATCAGAGGTGATATGATGATGAATAACAATCTGAACATAGATCTTGGTTCAATGGTTTCACTCAATAGCATCAACAACAAGTAGAAATCAGTACCGGGAGAGTTTCCCCTATCAAACAATCAAGATCAAACCCAAATTGCTACAGCGGTGACGATGTCCAGCGGTGGAGATGGCGGTGATGATGGTGGAGATGATGATGATGGTGATGGAGATGATGTCCAGCTCGATGGCGGTGACGATGGCGTCGATTTCCCCCTCCGGGAGGGAATTTCCCCGGCGGATTCCTGCCCGCCGGAGAGCTCTTTTCTCTCTGGTGTTCTCCGCCCCGCGAGGCGGCTGTAACCCTTCGTGAGGATTCCTCTCGTGGCTTAGGTCTTCGGGACGAAGGGTTTCGCCAAGAAAAGGAGGCGAAAGAGGCCGAGGGGGCCCCACACCACATGGTGGCGCGGCCGGAGCCATGGGCCGCGCCACCCTATGGTGTGGGCCCACCCTGGGTCCAACTGGCTCCCCCTTCCGGCTTCCTCCGTCATCGGGGAAAATAGGATTTTTGGTAAAACTTCCTTCCACGAGTTGATCTTCCGAAATATTGCATCCTCGACGGTGCTTTTTCCAGCAGTAATCCCGGCTCCGGTGCTCGATCTCCAAATAATCATGAAACATGCAAAATAGATGAAATAACATAAGTATTGTGTCCCAATATGAAATATATCAATGAATAACAGCAAATTATGATATAAAATAGTGATGCAAATTGGACGTATCAACTCCCCCAAGCTTAGACTTCGCTTGTCCCCAAGCGAGACCGAACTCGTAAACAGGTCCACATGTTTATGGAGTGAAGAGTCGATAAATAAAATACGGACAAGAAGCATCATATTCATTCACACAAGACATTATAGTAAACAACTTCCTCATATAACTCAATCTTGAAACAAGTATAAGGTAATCACAAATAAAGGTGCACAAGGAATCATAATTGGTGATGGCAAACTTTGTTCTTGGTCAGAGAACATTTAACATATTATATTCATCTATTGAGCAGCGCTCTCATATTAAAGCTTATGGTAAACTTGCATACTCAATCATATTAATCATTGATGACTTTCAAAGCTATATTCATTCAAGGTAAAACTTGTACTAAACAAGAAAGAGTAAAGACATGATGAAGTAAATCACAATATAATAGTTTGATCACAACAACTCAAATGCTTGCTTGAGATGGAGAGAAATAGGTTTACTGACTCAACATAAAGTAAAAGACAGGCCCTTCGCAGAGGGAAGCAGGGATTAAATCATGTGCTAGAGCCTTTTCAGTTTTGAAATCATATAAAGAGAATAAAAGTAAAGTTTTGAGAGGTGTTTGTTGTTGTCAACGACTGGTAGCGGGTACTCTAACCCCCTTGCCAAACAGACCTCCAAAGAGCGGCTCCCATGAAGGACGTTATCTCTAGCAGCAAGGTAGATCATCCCTCTTCTCTTTTGTTTACACATGTACTTTAGTTTATTTAAGGATGACACTCCCCCCAACCTTTGCTTACACAAGCCATGGCTAACCGAATCCTCGGGTGCCTTCCAACAATCTCATACCATGGAGGAGTGTCTATTGCAAAATTAAGTTGCTTACCGATGAATCAGGGCAAAACATGTGAAGAGAATTATTAATGAAAGTTGATTAATTGGGGCTGGGAACCCCGTTGCCAGCTCTTATTGCAAAATTATAGGATAAGTGGATGAAGCCACTAGTCCTTTAGTGGAGGCTGCCTAACAAGACCGAAAGATAAAACACCACATACTTCCTCATGAGCTATAAAGCATTGACACAAATAAGAAGTAATAAATTTTGAATTGTTTAAAGGTAGCACATGAAGTATTTACTTGGAATGGCAAACAATACCATGCAGTAGGTAGGTATGGTGGACACAAATGGCATAGGTTTGGGTTCAGGTTTGGATGCACGAGAAGTATTCCCTCTCAGTACAGGTCTTTGGATAGCAAGGTTAATTAGCAAGCATAAGAATTGAGGGAAACAAACAAATATACATGTGATAGAAACAATCATGCATCTTACTTGTAAGCACAAACAGTTTTAACTTCTAGAATACTTAAGCTAAGAACTGATAAGAAAGATAATAACATCTTCTACATTTGTTTCCTCTATTCTTCTAAAACTCAAAGTGTTGTTGCTATTGACCATTGCTAAGTTCGCCAAAACCAAATAGATTTACTTAATGCTCCCAAAGTGGTACCAATACTAAAATCAAGATCAATCATATAGTAGAAATTGCAAACTAAAATAAGATGTGCAATATGTAAATGATAAGACTTCTCATTAATATTCCATAACGATAACTCACACCAAGGGATACATAGACAAACTAAAGGAGAGATACTTCCATACTGCAACCCATCTTGTACGATAACTTCCCTACTCATGATATGACACTACTTGATAGTAAAAAGTAAAAGGTAATGATAATGTGATACCGCGGCACTCCCCCAAGCTTGGAACAAACCAAGGGGATGCCAATACCGATGATGAATTACTCCTTTGGCGATGGTGGTGATGAATTCTTGACAAGCTTCTCAATAAGCTCCTGAAGCTCATCAATCCTGTATATGAGGTTGTGAATCATCTCCGAATTGTGCTTGACGCGGTTAAGAAGTCTGTCCGACGACGAGTCCCAACTCTTGGAGTTATTTCCCCAACCTTCAGCTTTGGGCTCCGTCTTTCCTGCATTGTTAGAACGATCCATATCCCAATTGCTAGGCAGTGCTGCCCTGGGAGTCCTTTCAATTTGATTATTGTAGATTAGATTGTGGAAAGGATGGTGAATGCCTGAAGAAGATGTCCTTGGAGCTAGGTAATGGCGGGGAAGTCCTCCTCCGGTCCTAATCCGTGCGCTCTTCTTGGCGTTGAGCGAGTTTGTCACCACTTCGATGCTTGCAATGGTGGTGCGTGAGTGCTCTTGCGGAACTTCTTCGACTTCCTCTTCATCCTCCTTTGCTTTTTCCTTGATGCTCTTGTCCTCTTCTTTCCACTCACGATCCTGATTATCTTCATCCGGAAGCTCCTTGCCCTTGTTCTTGGAGACCATGGTGCTTCTAAACTGAAAACAGATCCTGGCAGAAACAGCTCGAAACAAAACACGTCGAGAGAACGATATACGGACCTCCAGGGGTCCGGGGGATTTTATAATAAAAACTTTCAGAACAAACGGAAAGTACCAGATCGAACCAGAGTCGGAAAGGGGCGACGAGGCGGCCAGACCATAGGTCGGTGCGGGCCCAGGTCAGGCCGCGCCGGCCTATGGTGGCACGCCCTCGTGCGTCCTTTCCGCTCCGTTTCGAACTCGTAATTTTTCATATTTTCCAAAAACAACAAAAATAATGTTCGGAAAGTAAATCGCGAACCTTTCATTACCAGTACTGTTACCTATTCAAAGTCGAGTTCTGGCGGACTGTCAATTTGTCCTTTGATGAAAGCCTCCGGTGTTTCCACTCGAATAATATCAACATCAACATTATAAGAATCACCTGAGATATAATGCTTGAGTCTTTGTCCATTCACCACTTGCGTAGCATTGCCTTGGAGAGAGCTAATTTTAATTGCTCCCGAACGATACACCTCCTCAACAACATATGGTCCTTCCCATTTCGAGAGTAATTTCCCTGCAAAGAATCTGAGGCGAGACCGATACAATAGGACTTTATCCCCAATATTAAACTCTCTTTTGATGATCCTTCTATCATGCCATTTTTTAACTTTTTCTTTAAAGAGTTTAGCATTTTCATAAGCTTCACTTCTCCATTCATCTAGAGAACTTAATTGTAGCAACCTCTTATCACCGGCAAGTTTAGGATCTTTATTTAATTCTCTAACAGCCCGATAAGCTTTGTGTTCTAGTTCTAAAGGTAAATGACAAGCTTTTCCGTAAACCATTTTATAAGGTGACATTCCCATGGGGTTTTTATAAGCAGTTCTATAAGCCCATAGTGCGTCTTTCAATTTACTAGCCCAATTCTTTCTAGATTTATTAACGGTTTTCTCGCAAGATAGATTTAATTTCTCTATTTGATAGTTCTACTTGACCACTACTTTGAGGGTGATAAGCGGAAGCAATTCTATGATTAATACCATACCTAGCAAGAGTTTTTCTAAAACCTCCATGAATAAAATGAGAACCTCCATCAGTCATAATATATCTAGGTACTCCAAATCTAGGAAAAATAATATCTAAAAGCATTTTTAAAGAGGTCTCACCATCAAGCACTTTTTGTAGGTATGGCTTCCACCCATTTAGTAACATAATCAACAAGCAACAAGTATATGAGTGTTACCTTTTGAAGAGGGAAAAGGTCCCATGAAGTCAAATCCCCAACAATCAAACGGTTCAATAACAAGAGTATAATTCATAGGCATTTCATTGCGTCCGGAGATATTACCAACCCTTTGACATTCATCACAAGATAAAATAAACTTTCTTGCATCTTTGAAGAGAGTTGGCCAATAAAAACCTGATTGTAGAACCTTTTGCGCGGTTCTATCTCCGGCGTGATGTCCTCCATAAGCACTGCCATGACATTTACTCAATATCTCTTGTTGTTCATATTCGGGAACACACCTTCGCATAATACCATCCACTCCTTCTTTATATAAGTGTGGGTCATCCAAGAAATAATGCCTCAAGTCATAAAAGAATTTCCTCCTCTGCTGAGCTGAAAAGGTTGGAGGCAAGTACTTGGAAACAATAAAGTTAGCATAATCAGCATACCAAGGACTGTCTCGCGAGCTCACCTTTATTACAGCCAATTGTTCATTTGGAAAACTATCATTAACAGGAACAGGATCATAAGCAATATTTTCCAATCTAGACAAATTATCAAGCAACAGGATTATCAGCACCTTTCCTATCTACAATATGTAAATCAAATTCTTGCAAAAGAAGTACCCATCTAATAAGCCTCGGCTTAGCATCTTTCTTTGTCATAAGGTATCTAATTGCAGCATGATCAGTATGAATTGTAACTTTTGAATCAACAATATAAGATCTAAATTTATCACAAGCAAAGACTACGACTAACCATTCTTTTTCAGTAGTAGCATAATTTCTTTGAGCAGCATCAAGAGTTTTACTAGCATAATGAATAACATTTAATTCTTTATCTACTCGCTGTCCAAGAACAGCGCCTACAACAAAATCACTAGCATCACACATAATTTCAAAAGGTAAGTTCCAATCAGGAGGTTCAACTATAGGAGCAGTTGTTAAGGCTTTCTTTAGAGTTTCAAAAGCTTCCTTACAATCATCATCAAAAACAAAAGGTACATCTTTTTGAAGAAGATTAGTAAGAGGCTTTGAAATCTTGGAGAAATCTTTAATAAATCTCCTATAAAACCCAGCATGACCAAGAACACTACGAATACCTTTTACATCCCTAGGATAGGGCATCTTCACAATAGCTTCAACTTTAGCTCTATCAACTTCAATACCTCTCTCAGAAATTTTATGTCCCAATACAATTCCTTCATTAACCATAAAGTGGCATTTCTCCCAATTAAGAACAAGGTTAGTTTCTTCACATCTCTGCAAAACTTTATCAAGGTTTCGCAAGCAACTATCAAATGAATTCCCGTAAACAGAAAAATCATCCATGAATACTTCCACAATACTCTCACAAAAGCCATGAAAAATAGCAGACATGCATCTTTGAAAAGTAGCAGGAGCATTACGTAAACCAAAAGGCATACGCCTATAAGCATAAGTTCCATAGGGACAAGTAAAAGTGGTTTTCTCTTGATCTTTAGCTTTAACAAGCAATTTGTGAAAACCCGTAATAACCATCAAGAAAGCAAAAATGAGTATTTTTAGATAACCTTTCTAGCATTTGATCAATAAATGGTAAAGGGTAATGATCTTTCTTAGTAACCTTATTAACTTTTCGATAATCAATGCACATTCTATACCCTACAACTACTCTTTGAGGTATGAGCTCATCATTATCATTAGGCACAACATTCATTCCTCCTTTCTTAGGAACACAATGCACAGGACTAACCCATCTACTATCAGCAATAGGATATATAATACCAGCTTCAAGAAGTCGTAATACCTCATTTCTTACCACATCCTTCATCTTGGGAATTAGACGACGCTCGAGGTTCAACAACAGGCTTCGCATCATCTTCCATATTAATGGCGTGTTGGCAAATAGAGGGAGAAATCCCCTTCAAGTCATCAAGAGTATAGCCAATAGCACCTCGGTGTTTCTTCAATATTTGCAATAATCTTTCTTCTTCAAACTCGTAAGCTTAGAACTAATAATAACAGGATATATTTTCTTATCATCAATATGAGCATATTTAAGATTATCGAGCAAAGGCTTTAAATCAAAAACAGGATCTTCCTTTGGTGGCGGTGTTGTACCCAAGTCTTCCACCGGTAAATCATGCTTGAGAATAGGTTGGCGAAGAAAAATCTCCTCAAGCTCATCTCTTTCTTTCCTAAAAACTTCACTCTCGCTATCCTCCAAATGTTGCCGCAAAGGATTATTAGGAACAAGAACAATAGATGCACACTGCTCCATTTTAAAATCATTACTAGGCAAATCAGCTTTATAAGGAGTTTTAGTAAATTTAGAGAAGTTAAACTCATAAGATTCACCAACAAATTTAGTCAAAATTTTCTCTTTCTTGCAATCTATAATAGCTCCACAAGTATTTAGAAAAGGTCTACAAAAAATGATAGGACAATAATAACTAGCAGCGGAACAAAGTACCAAAAAGTCAGCAGGATATTTAATCTTACCACATAGAACTTCCACATCTCGAACAATACCAATTGAAGAAATAGTTTCTCTATTAGCCAGCTGAATAACCACATCAATATCTTCAAGCTCACAAGAATCAATTTCGTGCATAATCTCCGTGTATAGCTCATAAGGTATAGCACTAACACTTGCACCAATATCACATAGACCATAATAGCAATGATCACCAATTTTAACGAGATAGCATAGGAACACTAGCTTGTTTGGGTTTATTAGGATGTGAAACAATATTAGAAGCATCTTCACAGTAAAATAATATGACCATCCTCTACATTTTCAGATCACAAGATCTTTAACAATTGCAACAGCGAGGTTCAACTTTTATTTGTTCTTCGGGTTCTCTAGGTTTCTTTTCACTTTTATGAACCGCACTATTTATAACAGAGTACTCTTTCATTTTAGCAGGAAAAGGAGTTTTTTCAATATAAGCTTCAGGAATAACACGATCAGCAGTTTCAACTACAACACACTTATTAATAGATGAATCAATTTTATCTTTGTACGGTTCATGATACTTATCAAAATTCCTCTTAGGCAATTCATAATGAGAGGCAAAAGCTTTATAAAGGTTTGCAGCAACTTGAGAATCAAGACCATATGTAGCACTAATATTATGAAATGTATCAGTATCCATAAAAGCTTCAATGCATTTATAATCATAAATTATACCTGATTCTCTATCTTTGTCGTTCTCCCAACCTTCAGTATTTTCTTGGATCCGATCAAGAAGGTCCCTTTTAAACTCTTCTTTATTGCGTGTAAATGATCCGAGAACAAGAAGTATCCAGCAAGGTCTTGTCTTGAAAAGAAAGTCTTGCATAGAAATTATCAATAATAACATTACCAGGAAGCTCATGAATGGGGCATTTGAGCATTAAAGACTTCAATCTCCCCCAAGCTTGGGCAATACTCTCTCCATCATGAGGCCAGAAATTATATATGCGGTTCCGATCTTTGTGAATTTCACTTAGAGGATAAAATTTGGAATAAAATAAAGGCACAATGTCCTCCCAATCAAGAGAATCACCATTCTTCAGCAATTTATACCAATGCGCCGCTTTACCCGACAGCGATATAGAGAATAGTTTTTTCCTAACTTCATTCATAGCAATACCTGCACATTTGAATAACCCGCATAATTCATGCAAAAAACAGTAAATGATCACCAGGATGGACAGTTCCATCCCCTTCATAGCGATTATCCATAACATGTTCAATAATTTTCGTAGGTATTTTATATGGTATTACTTCCTCACCTGGCGCCTCATCCACTACCGTTGCGGTAGTAGTAGATTTCCCAAATAGAAATTGAAGAGAAGATCTCTCCATAATGACTTATAGCAGCAGGCAGAAATAAAATCAGCACAAACAGTAAAGGTTTTCCTTACCAATTCCGCTTACCAATAGCGCTTCACTCCCCGGCAACGGCGCCAGAAAATAGTCTTGATGACCCACAAGTATAGGGGGCGTATCGTAGTATCTTCGATAAGTAAGAATGTCGATCCCAACGAGGAGCAGAAGGTGTTGATAAACAGTTTTGATGAAGGATTCACTGTAAATGCTCACAGACAAGTGTTCAGGGGGTTTTGATGTAACATATAAATAAAGTACAAGTAAGTAAAATGCGAGAGAAATAATTGCAGCGAGTGGCCCAATCCTTTTTAGCACAAAGGACAAGCCGGTTTGTTTACTTATAATGACCAAACGTTCTCGAGGACACACGGGATTTTAGTCTAGTGCTTTCGCTACATACGACTGATTAATCTTCATTGTTTTGATAAGTGTTGTGTGGGTGAACCTGTGCTAATGTACCGCCCTTCCTAGGACTAATACATACTTGTGATTATACCCCTTGCAAGCATCCGCAACTACAAGAAAGTAATTAAGATAAATCTAACCACAGACCTTAAACTCGAGATCCTGCGATCCCTCCTCGCATCGATATACCAACGGGGGTTTAGGTTTCGTCACTCCGGCAACCCCGCAATTGGCAAACGAGTACAAGATGCATTCCCCTAGGCCCATAAAGGTGAAGTGTCGTGTAGTCGACGTTCACACGACACCACTAGAAGAATAACACCACAACTTAAATATCATAACATTGAATATTACTCAACCATAGTTCACTACTAACAATTATACTTCACCCATGTCCTCAAGAACTAAACGAACTACTCACGAGACATCATATGGAACATGATCAGAGGTGATATGATGATGAATAACAATCTGAACATAGACCTTGGTTCAATGGTTTCACTCAATAGCATCAACAACAAGTAGAAATCGGTACCGGGAGAGTTTCCCCTATCAAACAATCAAGATCAAACCCAAATTGCTACAGCGGTGACGATGTCCAGCGGTGGAGATGGCGGTGATGATGGTGGAGATGATGATGATGGTGATGGAGATGATGTCCAGCTCGATGGCGGTGACGATGGCGTCGATTTCCCCCTCCGGGAGGGAATTTCCCCGGCGGATTCCTGCCCGCCGGAGAGCTCTTTTCTCTCGGTGTTCTCCGCCCCGCGAGGCGGCTGTAACCCTTCGTGAGGATTCCTCTCGTGGCTTAGGTCTTCGGGACGAAGGGTTTCGCCAAGAAAAGGAGGCGAAAGAGGCCGAGGGGGCCCCACACCACATGGTGGCGCGGCCGGGCCATGGGCCGCGCCACCCTATGGTGTGGGCCCACCCCGGGTCCAGCTCGGCTCCCCTTCCGGCTTCCTCCGTCATCCGGGAAAATAGGATTTTTGGTAAAACTTCCTTCCACAGCTTGATCTTCCGAAATATTGCATCCCGACGGTGCTTTTTCCAGCAGAATCCTCGGCTCCGGTGCTCGATCTCCAAATAATCATGAAACATGCAAAATAGATGAAATAACATAAGTATTGTGTCCCAATATGAAATATATCAATGAATAACAGCAAATTATGATATAAAATAGTGATGCAAATTGGACGTATCAACGGGGAATTGGAGGAGATCATCACCGTCATCACCACCGACGTCTCTCCATCGACCAGCCATGTTTCCCCCATCCATGTGTGAGTAATTCCCCCGCTGTAGGCTGAAGGGGATGGTAGGGATTGGATGAGATTGGTCATGTAATAGCATAAGATTGTTGCTTAATGCTTGTCACTACGGCCCGAGTGCCATGATCTCAGATCTGAACATGTTATTGTTTCATGACGATATTCATTGTTTTATGATCTTACCTGCAAGTTGTATACACACGTTGCTGTCCGGAACCCGAGGCCCCAAAGTGACAGAAATTGGGACAACCGGAGGGGAAGGCGGTGATGTGAGGATCACATGTGTTCACGGAGTGTTAATGCTTTGCTCGGGTGCTCTATTAAAAGGAGTACCTTAATTTCCAGTAGATTCCCTAGAGGCCCGGCTGCCACCGGCTGGTAGGACAAAAGATGTTGTGCAAGTTTCTCGTTGCGAGCACGTACGACTAAATATGGAACACATGCCTATAATTGTTTAGTACTTGGATACCGTTTTATTATTATCTGCAAATGCCCTAACTTGATTGTTACATGAGTTTCTTTCATCCATGCAACGCCCGTTCATCCATCCATGTGCCTACAGTATTTTAATCCTGCTGTTTACTATAATCACTACTGTTGTCTTCGTTACACTGCTGCTGATATTTCACTACTACTACTGCTATAAAACTGTTACTACTGATAAACTCTTGCGAGCAAGTCTGTTTCCATGTGCAGCTGAATTGACAACTCCGCTGTTAAGGCTTACAAATATTCTTTGGCTCCCCTTGTGTCGAATCAATAAATTGGGTTTTACTTCCCTCGAAGACTGTTGCGATCCCCTATACTTGTGGGTCATCAAGACTATTTTCTGGCGCCGTTGCCGAGGAGCATAGCTTTATTTGCAAGTTCACTTGGATTGATATTGTTCGCTGCAAATTCTCCATCATGGGTTAACCTCGCGATACTAAAATCGCCATATTACCATCCACTACAAGAAAAGGTACAACTCTGAGTACCTCTCGTTGCTCTTGATTCACCATCCGTGATAAGTAAACTTGTTTCACCACCACAAGCTTCAAATGCTCGGTACTTCGCTGAATCTGAAAATTCCTCTTATAATTTTGATGATGCTTCTACCGTGCTTGATGATAGTGGTTCGTTAGGATCTTTTCTAGATGCTACAATTGCTAGGTCTAGACAAATTGAAAATACTCGAAACTCCTAATGAAAATGCTGCTACACCTGTTAATTCACCTGAGTCTGTTGAATACTCTAGTGATGATCCTGATGAGGATTATGTGGAACTTGATGATGATTTCATTGTTAAATGCAATGCTACTACTGATGCAAGTAAAATTAAAAAGTTTCTTGCACAACATACTGTTAGATATAAACTGTCTCCTGATCCTAAATTTGCCACATCTCCTATAAATATTAAGGATAAGGATTATGATTTTTCACCCTGAAAGGTAAGACTCTGAACTTCACATGTGTTGCCACCCCCACTTTCATACCCTTGTTGCGAAGCCCGGAACATCAAGCAAGCCCCAAAACAACGCAAAGACTTGAACCTCCATTAGCTAGTCCTCCAAATCCGGCCTTAATGATATTCTCTTCTTCTGACTTTACCATGGATCAGCTGTCACTTGGTGTCAACACAGAAAAAAGCTTCGCGCAGCACCCTCCAAAACCAAACGGTCGGAATAAAAGCATGGGCGCGCACGGCCGAATACCACCGATCCAGCAAACTCCATGCAATAGAAGCACTATTACATTCGCCGGCAGCACCTTCCGGAACTCAACACTCGGCCAGATCATGAAGGGCTGGCCTTCGGCAGGTCTTCATCTTCGCCCAAGAGAGACCCTAGGACCGCCGCCTTTATTCAGGCTGGGCCCCCACGCCGGCGACCATCCCAGGATAGCCACGGTTGCCGCCGGAGACACCAAACAGATCGCGTAGTTCGAAGACACCGCACACGCCTAGGCACCGCCGCAACCGAAAGACAACCCTCCGTCGCCGGCCGCCGAGAGGCGTGGAGAAGGGGACCTAGGGTTTCCCCTAGCAGCTCTCCCCCACCCCTCCCTCTGCTATCGGCAGGGAACTCCACCACCTCGTCGTCCGTCATGGCGTCCCCGAGCCAAGGCCAGACGCCGCCATCGAGGTCCCTGACGAAAGGGCCGCGCTCCGGCCTGAGGAAGACGACCCACGCCTGACCTCCTCGCGTGAGATGACGAAGAATCCCCGCCGGCGCTGGCCGGCCTTTGCCAGACCGCGCCCCCTGGCGGCGGCGAGGGGAGGGGGAGAGGGGGGAGGCGGCGACGGCGGGGAGAGTCCCCCCCCCCCCCCGCCGCCACGCGGGGCGGCTCGGGAGGAGGACGGGAGGGTTAGGTCAGGGTCAACAGATTGGCCAATCTTTGTCTACTGATTGTAAAGGTACTGTAATCCATGATGAATGAATTAAATTGTTTGGCCCTCAAAAAAAATTAAACGAAAACCTTCCACTTATAACCACACCTGCTTTTATTTAATGCATTCTAGCTTTACGGCTACATTTCTCTCTATGTATATCTACTGTCTGCACCTATCCGGAAACCCAGCCGTAGTGTTTCATATGTAGTAGTAGTAGAGGTAGAGAAAGTTTCAAAAAAAAAGTACAGGGTAAAAAAGAGAACGTGTGCTTTGCGTGCAACTATACTTCATCTAATTAATTAGGGATGAGGGGCATCCGGAAAAATACTCGCCCTTGTACCGCTCAGCATAGTATGTTCTTACGTACCACTTTTTGCGCAAAGCTTAGTGTTGGGCTATGTCTCTCTACATGAAGGTGTGTTGGCAATTCAATATCAGCCTAAGAAGTTTAACATGTAACAATCTTTGGTCAATGTTCGTATCTAATGGGTGAGCTGATTCCTTGAGAGGTGAAACCGAGAACCGTGTTTGGGTGAGCAAGAAAGTGAGCGAAGCCAGAACGTAGCTACCATTGCGAGAGGGTAAGAGAACACACTACAAGAGCACAACCAAGTGAGGAAAGAGGAAAAACAAGAGGTGCTTCCAGTACAGATTTCTGAGATGTGGCCGGTCTTTCTTCAAGTTGCTGTTCGGAGCCTCGAACTTTCTTAGACTCCTCCAAATTTGGTGTTCTTTACTTTAATTACTTCGATATGTTTAGCATGTTTGATATTTGATCGGTTGAGTACAGATTTGAGAGCGGTTTAGTTAGTTGTTCGGACTGTTCCACTTTCAGCAAAGAGTAGTTTTGGTATACAAACAATTTGGGAAGACAAATGATGATCGTCAGAGCTTAAATTTCGTGAGTATGTTAAAAAAACACATATGTCCGCATGTCTACCATGTTCGCGGTTTGAATATATGGTTTAAGAGTAATTTGTTGATTACAGAAGAGGGCTTAAGTTGTGATAGCTTGGCTTTGCAATAATGTTGCCGCCGTCGGTGGGCAACACTGAAGTGTGTTGTAATCTATCTAGGCTTTCTAAAGAAGACTTTGTACCCAGCTTACTCATAGTGGAACTTGCCTTAGTAGGTTAATCCATACCTATGATTTTTCTCTCCTCAAGTTGAGGAGGTTTTCACATAAATCCTTATGTCACTTGTTCATCTGATTGTGTTAATTATTCTCATGTACATCTGTTTGATTGAAGTTGTTCTCAAAGTTTTTGATTAAGGAAGAAGGTTGGTGGTTGTGTATCACATCTCCTCGACTCAGACAATACGGTACCAGAGCTGAGGTTCAGTTTGCAAATCCAACCAGTTTACGAGTTGATGTCGTTCCAATCCGCGTCATAGATATACTCAGGTATAGTAGGGTGACACTTAGAAACAAAAGAAGAAGAACTATGTTCACGTGTGATATCGAGAAATCCCCAAATATTGGTCGCATAGTGATATTTCCATATGTGATAATCATTTCTCTATCAACGAAAGAACAATGTGTGCATCTCGCAGTCCAGCTCTCGCCCGTGGCCTAAGCTCTCGATTGGTCATTGTCCGTGCGCCACCTCCCGCTTAAATTTTCGTGGACAGCTGGAGAGGGTGAAGAGAACGAGTGGATAGATGGAGAACAAAACATAATTATTACGCTCGTTTATTGTAGGGCACACCTATCGGCGGGGACAAGCTTGACCAGTATCCTAGAACAGATGCACTATAGACGAGTCGTAGGATCCACCGCGTAAAATTATGTGCCTATATCCATCTATCGCGGTATTAAATTGTGCCTTCCTTGTTGGTCACCTACCGCGCCAGAAGTAAGTTCAGATATCGAGTCTGCCACGGAGTAAATTTGTATAGCCGCCCAGAACTGGTGATCTGCCGCGTTAAAAAAAAATTACATGCTACTACATCTTGTGCCATCCAAAAAAATCGCCGGATATGGGGAGCATTTTTTGTAGTGTATGGTGAAACAAAACGTGATAGAAATCTCAGAATAGATAGAAAGGAGCACTCCTCGTAGATAGCAACCGTTGGTCCGATAGAGTTTCCACCTTCTTGCACGATTGTGATGACATCCATGGAATCGCTACTAGCAATCCCCTTGGAAAGCTAAAAAAAAATCCCCTTTTGGAGCATCCAACCTATCCTGCCAAGAGATGACCTTCGCTTCACGCGCTTCAGCCATCTACGCATCCGACATAAAGAAGGCATTCCGCAGTTGTTGCTTGCAATGAAATGCCCCTATCATCTCTGATCACCGCTCATGTTGCTCCCATGAAAGACAATGCCGAAAAAGAAGCATCCACGTTTAGCTTTGAGTAACCCTCCTTCGGGTTTTCCCATCCACTTCAACGGATCCCTGAATTCTTCTTACATGCACGTGAATAATTCAGAGAGATCTCTGATATAGATTCTGTTGAATTCCTAGAAGAAAAAAGAAATATTGATTTTGCTGAACAAGCATGAGAAGACACCAACAGTTAGTCGCTATCAATTCCCTTACTCCCACGTCCTTCAGCCTATGCACAACGTCATCAGAATTGCACATAAGTGCCTCCAAAACAGCAGAGCCCGATTTATCAAGGACTGTGCTACGTGGCGACCGCCGTATATATATCTTTCAGTGTGGCGTCAGCTTGGCAACATGCAGCCGCACTGTTCTCGCTTTAGCACCGTTCTTTATTCATTTTTCAGCAATGGTTCAACCCACCCGTGACCCTACATAAAAGTCAAAATGCCATGCGGACCACGTGATGACATGAATTGAGGGCATCTCCAACGCCCGCGTCCGAATGAGTTCAGCCGGACAAAAACGCGGCCCAACGCGGCGACGCACCGCAAATGCGGATGACCGCGGCGTCCGGAACGACGCAAACCCGACCCAAATCTGGGTTAGGTTTGCGTGGCCGCGGATGGCACGCGGCGTCCGGTCGCGTCCGGCCGCTGGCCTGCTCGTCTCCCTTGGGCCCACCTATCGGTGACCGGGGAGGCTTATTAAATGTGGATTGGAGGTATCTGTCCCTTCAGTCCACTCCCCACTCTACTGTTCACTCCCCGAGCGCAACCGCCGCCATGGCCTCGAAGCGACGGTTCGCTCCTGGAGCCAACGACGAGGAGGCCAGCAGCAGCCACCGTCCTCCGCCGGCGCTGCGGGCCGGAGGAAACCGCGGCGGCCTCCACATCGGAGAGACCTCCCGCGGCGGCGCGGCATTGGCACAACCGGCGCCGCTGCTGCTGCAGCACAAGCCGGAGTCCTCAGAGGAGGACCCCGACCTCCGCGCCGCTCTGATGATATCGGCGGCGGAGGAGGAAACGAAGTGGCCGCAACTCCAAGCGGCCCTTCGCACCTCCGCGGTGGAGGAGGAGGCCCGGCAGGTGGTCGAGGACGCCGAGGCCTGGGAGCTGTTCGCCTAGGCCCGCCGGGAGGTGGAAGAGACGCGGCGACGCGAGGAGACCAGGCTCCGCCGCGAGGAGCAGCAGCGCCAGGAGGCCAGGCGTCGCGCGGAGGAGGGGAGGCGCCTACATGCCCGGTGCCTCGCCTGGCAGGAGAGGGAGCAGCGCCTCAGGTAGGAGGCGCAGCTCCGTGCTGTTGCGGCGGAGCAGCGGGCGGCTCCGGACCCCCACTCCGCCTGGGAGGAGGCCCTGTGGTCTCCGTGGCCGGAGTCCCCGGCGCGCTCGAGCCACAACAGTGCGTCGACGACGAGGCCGACGACGCCCACAGGGACTAGGCAACGCACCGGCGGCCACAGCGTCGTCGACCAAACCCTAGCTTAGGGTTTTTTTTTAATTTGTTTTAAATTTTAAAGCCCATATAGAGAACTTCTTTTGTTAGTTATTTGCCTAAAATATGGCTATGTACAAATTTGCCCAAAATAGGACATATGCTTAATCAAATATCGTTTAAATGTACATTTTAGATATCTTTTTTTGTTTCTCTTCGAATATGCGCTGCGTCCGCGCGTTGGGCGCAGCGTGGGACCCAAACGGACACGCGGACGCGAGCCGCTGTCTGGGTGTCCGCTTGGCCACCCAAACGGCCCAAAACAGATGGCCCAGCGCGTCCATTTGGGTCGCACGGTTGGAGATGACCTGAGTACTGAAAGCAACCTGCTGCATCACGTTGTTACAGCAACCTGCTGCATCACGTTGTTACAGTACTTTTCTACATTATTTTGCTACAACACATACTACTTCTCTAGTACTCCTCTACAATGTTTTTCAACCTTACTACTCCTCTACATCAGTTACCAGGAAGCCATTCCTCGACAAAAATAGTTGTTTTAACCGTAAAACTAGCCAAGAGACATCAGTTAGAAAATCAATGTTGTAAAAGGGGTGAGAAATTCGTTGTCCCAAGCTGCCAAATTAATTGCGATTAGCTGCCAAATTCTTTAAGCTTAGCTGCCAAATTCCTTGATTACCATGTGGTTAGCTCAATATTCTTTGCAATTAGCTGCCAAATACTTAGAGAATGGCTGCCAAATTCTTTGTTCCTAGCTGCCAAATTCCAATTTTTTTGTGATTGGATGCCAAATACTTAGCGCCTGGCTGCCAAATTCATGCGTTTAGCTGCCATAATCCAAAACACCTAGCTACCAAAATCACAATGCCTGGCTGCCAAATTCCTACCGTCGAGCTGCCAAATTCCTCCCCCTGAAATGCAAAATAATTGTGCTTTCTAAATGTGACTTTTCCCTAAATTAATTGGAGATTTGGAGACATATGCAACTGGAGAAATCACTCACGGTACAGTTCACATGGAAAAACACCATGAGTACCTCCATGGGAATCAACTATCAAGAGACCAAAAAAAGAGTCTACAGATCGAGCTACGGAGGGAGAAGAAAAACTCAAGGCAAGCATCGCGCCGGCCGCCGGACTCTTCATCGCGTGCATACCTTCATCTACCTTCACGCGCCGGCCAGCCGCGGACTCCTCCATGCGCTTGCAGGCCGCAGGCTCCTCCACGCTCCGTGCTCGGCGTCGACCTTCCTACCTGGCCGACGAGCGCTTCCTTCTCACGTGTATGCCTCCGCACGCTCGCCTGGGGCAGCCTTCCTGCCGCGCACTCGTCGGCGGCTGACACACCTGATGCATGATGGGCGACGGATCGCGCGACAGCAGCGACCCCGATGTGTGCTTGGCGATAGCCACCTCCCCACTCCCCTGCTGCTGCGTGGTCGCGCGGCGGCAGCCTCCCGAGGCGCTCGCGCGGCGGCGCTCCTCAATCCTTCCTATCACTGTGGTTCTCGTGGTGGTCTCCAGAAGAGAGAAAATTTGTGGTCCATGTTAAATCTGTGGATCATCTAGGGTAGATCTAATGCGGGTAAGACTGTATCTGTATGCATACTGTAAGATCGGAGAGAGATCGAGAGGGAGTGAGAGACAAACCTTCTCCCTTCGAGGAGGAGCTCGAGCCGTTGTCCATGGCGACGGCGCGAGTGGCGTGAGCGTGCGGTGGCGGCGGTGGCAGAGCTTCCCGTGAGCACTGCGCTAACCCTAGATCGGTAGGGAATATCGGTGGGGTGACTGGCGGCGCGACGAACCTCGTACCGTGTGCCCCGGCCCCCACCTCTTTATATAGCGCAGGTCATAGGGGCCCACCAACCATAAGAGAGTTGGACGCCCCCGATCAGGGCGCGAACGAGGTCAAGGACTCGCTACCGATCCGTTGGGATCGGTCACGTGGAGATCATCCTAACATTCTCCCCCTTGATCTCAACTTTTCTTTTAACTTTATACTTTCACTTTATTCGTTTCATTTTGAGGCAGTCCATAGGGCATGTTTCATCGTCACAGTTCTATTGCTGATAGAATCAGACAACCACAATACACTTCTCTGTTTTGAAACAAATTCTTTTTACTTTTGGGCCTCTTATGATCCAGGATAGGTAAGACTTTCCCTTAAACCCATGCCGGCTACGTGCTCCTTGAACACGCTGGGTGGTAAGCCTTTCGTTAGCGGATCCGCAAGCATATCTTTTGTCCTTATATGCTCGAGACTTATAGTTTGATCCTGGACCTTGTGTTTCACAACATAATACTTAACCTCAATCGGTTTAGTAGCATTACTCGACTTGTTGTTGTGAGCATAAAATACCGCAGGCTCATTGTCGCAAGACATCTTTAGTGGTTTGTCAATACAATCTACCACTTTCAAGTCGGGTATAAATTTCTTTAACCATAATGCCTGCCCCGTGGCTTCATAACATGCTATAAATTCTGCATACATCGTGGATGATGCAACTATGGTCTGTTTGGAGATTCTCCACGAAATAGCTCCCCATGCGAGGGTGAATACATATCCAGATGTGGATTTTCTATCATCTTTATCCCCCGCAAAATCTGCATCTGAATACCCTCTTATTTCTAGGGAATCAGATCTTCTGTATGTTAGCATGTAACTCTTTGTGCCTTTCACATAACGCAATGCCTTCTTTACCATTTTCCAGTTGTTCAAAACCTGGATTTTCTTGATATCGACCGAGTACTCCGGTGATAAATGCTAAGTCAGGGCGAGTGCACACTTGTGCATACCGTAGGCTTCCAATAGCCGAAGCATATGGAACCGCTTTCATTTGATCGAGCTCGTATTGATTTTGGGGACTTTGATGTTTCCCAAAACTGTCGCCCTTGACTATAGGGGCAGGTGTGGCACTCGCACTTATGCATATTATACTTACTTAGAATCTTTTCTAAATAAGCCTTTTGCGATAGTCCTAATACTCCATTGTTTCTATCTCGGTGAATTTCTATGCCCAAAACATATGACGCTTCACCAAGATCTTTCATATCAAAATTTGAGGACAAGAACTTCTTTGTCTCTTGCAGTAGACTAACATCACCGCCGGCAAGCGTAATATCATCCACATACAAGATTAGGAAAATATATTTCCCACTTTTAAACTTTGCATAAACGCAATTGTCCTCAATATTTTCTTTAAATCCAAATCTCTTAATTGTCTCTTTGAACTTTAGATACCACTGTCTGGAGGCTTGCTTTAATCCATAAATGGATTTCTTTAGGCGGCATCCCATTTCTTCCTTGCCTTCCATGATAAAACCCTTAGGTTGTTTCATGTAGACATTTTCTTCTAAATCCCCGTTTAGAAATGCCGTCTTTACATCCATTTGATGCAACTCTAAATCAAAATGTGCAACTAGTGCCATGATGATTCTGAAGGAATCCTTACATGAGACCGGAGAAAATGTCTCATTGTAATCTATCCCTTCTCTTTGTGTAAATCCTTTTGCCACAAGTCGTGCTTTATACTTTTCGACATTCCCATTGGAGTCATATTTTATTTTGTAGACCCATTTGCAGCCCACTGTTTTGGCTCCTTTAGGAATATTCTCTAAGTCCCAAACATTGTTGGTACTCGTAGATTTCATTTCGTCTTCCATGGCCTCCACCCACTTTGATGAATATGGGCTTCTCATGGCTTCTTCATATGAAGTGGGATCACCTTCCATATGAACTGTTTCTGTGCTGTAAACTTTGTAATCAGTCGAAATGGCTGATTTTCTAGCTCTTGTAGACCTTCTTGGGGCCACATTCTCTTGAGCATTCTGTTCCTCAACTTGTGGCTCAGCTTCTGGAGGAGGCTGTTGTTGCTCCCTTTCATGCTCAACAAATGGTTCATTCGGCTCCTGACGGACAGGTTCCGAATTTTCACTCATCGTTGTCATGGGTGGAGTCACAACAGGCGCTTGCACCGCAATCGCAGGGATCGTCGGTACAGGTGCACATGGTAGCGCAAAAAATGGCTCCTGAGTCATCGGATTAGGTGCATGCACCCTCTTCTCCTCAAGATCAATTTTCCGAGCTACCATGCTCCCCTCATCATTTCGTCTTCTAAGAAGACAGCATGTCTCGTTTCCACAAACTTTGTGTATTTCTCTCGGACAAGTAGAAACGATAACCTTTTGACTTTTCGTGATAGCCAATAAAATGGCAGCCGACTCGTTTTGGTATCTAACTTTGCGATATTTGGATTGAATACTTTGGCCTCAGCAGGGCTCCCCCACACTTTCGGGTGGTTTAGAGAAGGCACTCTCCCCTGTCCATAGCTCATACGGCGTTTTGGGCACCGATTTGCTTGGTACTCTGTTTAGAATGTGAATAGCGGGTTTTAACGCCTCAATCCACAATCCCAATGGTAGGGTGGAATAGCTCATCATACTGCGCACCATATCCATGAGGGTACGGTTGCGCCTTTCAGCTACCCCATTCTGCTGAGGTTCGCCCGGCATCGAGTACTGCGCGACTATTCCAGTCTCCAGTAGAAACCTTGCAAAAGGTCCAGGGACTTGGCCATATGGAGTATATCGACCGTAGTACTCCCCTCCACGATCAGACCTGACTATCTTTATTCTTTTATCATGCTGATTTTCAACTTCAGCTTTGAATATTTTGAATTTATCCAACGCTTCTGTTCTTTCTTTTATTGGATAAATATAACCATATCGGGAGTAATCATCCGTGAATGTTATGAACGAATCATAGCCATCCACACTTTTCACCGGGAATGGTCCACATATGTCGGTGTGAATTATTTCTAGTGTTGCTGTGCTTCGATTTGCACCCTTTTTAATTTGCTTTACAAATTTTCCTTTAATGCAATCAATGCACTGTTCTATATCTGAGAATTCTAATGGAGGAAGAATATCATTTTTAACGAGTCTTTCTATTCTCCCCCTCGAAATATGGCCTAGGCGACAGTGCCATAATTTCGATGATTCATCAGTTCTTTTTCTTTTCTTTCCTTCTTTTTCCGACGAGGGTATTTGTTCATTCACTTTACACACAGACAATACTTTTTCACGCAAGGACAATAAATAAAGCTCATCATGGAGTATAGCAACCCCAACATAAGAATTATTACACCATATGACACATTTGCCATGTCCAAAATAACATAGATAACTGTCTTTATCTAAGCGCGATACAATTATTAAATTTCTATGTATGGAAGGAACAAATAAGACATCTCTAAGCAGAATAGTCAAGCCATCAGCTAGCTCCAAGAGGACGGCGCCAACAGCTTCAACTTCTGCCTGAATTCCATTCGCGACTTCAAAGCATCCTTCGCCTCTTTTCGTAGTCCTCGTCGAATGGAATCCCTGTAAAGAATTTGCAACATGAACAGTTGCACCTGAGTCAATCCACCAAGTAGATTTCGAAAACTGTGTATACAGGGATTCATTTACAAAGGAAACTAAATTATTACCTTTCTTTGCCATTAATTCTTTCAGCCAATCTGGGCAGTCTTTCTTGTAGTGCCCAGTCTTCTGACAGTGAAGGCACTGATCTTTGTTCACTGGCAGTTGCCTGTGCTGGAACTTCTGATGCTGCATTGGGGCTTTACCATATTGCTTTGAAGGAGAACCATTGTTGCTTGGTGTGAAGAGCCTTTTCTTATTGTCCTTCACATAATTGATGGTACCTCCATTCTGTGCCTTGAGTCTATCCTCCTCTTGCACACACATGGCAATGGTCTTTTCAATGTCCCATTTCTCAGGACTCATGTTGTAATTGATGACAAAGTTGTCAAACTGTTGTGGCAATGAAGCCATCACCAAGTGAACCAGAAGTGCAGGCTTCAGCTCCAGGTCAGCATCCATGGGCTTCAGCTTTGCAGCCAGGTTGCTCATCCTGAGGATGTGCTCCCTGATGCCATGTGCTGGCACCTCCAGTATACTTTTCTGTCACCAGCTGCTTCAACAGCTGGGTTGCATATGTCTTTGAAGAACCAGTGAACTGGCTCTTTATCTTTTCTAGGTACTCCCCAGCGGAAGCACACTCTGTAATTGAGCCCACGATGGCGTTCTCAATTGTATTCTTTATAAATGCCATGCACTTTTTGTTGGCAGTCTGCCACTTTCTGTTCTCTAGAGTGTAGGACATCTCCACAGGAGCATGATCCCTTTTCTTTTTAGCCCATGCATCATCAGTATCCCCGTCAGCTCTGACGGGGTCAGTAGGCTTGATGGGCTGCGGTGTGTCAACCACCCAGTCCACCTCAGCACAGACGAAGGCGAAATCCACCTTCTTCCTCCATTCTGTGTAGTTATCCCCTCTAAGGGTGGGAACATCCTTGAAAACCACAAAGAAGTGAGAACAGTACAATTACAAATTATAATCCACCGTTGGTCCGAATTAAAACATGCAACTGTTAATGCAAATAAAACTATATCACCGTTGGGCAGAAATAGAGATAAATGCACATATCATTACTATTTGCAGCGGAAACTATGAATTTTAAACTTTAAACTTTGAATTTTTCAGAGGCATTTCTTTTACTTTTTAATTTCTGAACAAATATTTCGTTGGTCCTATTTATTCAGAAAAAAAACTAGACAAAAATTTGGCCAAAAATGACCCAAAACTGCCTAAAAACGCCTCTGTAATTAATAAAACTGTCAAAAAACTTTAAACTGTCTGTTACTGTCGCGGCCCACGCGGCCCGCACGCGGCGAGCGATGCGCAGCAACGCGCCGCCCACGCGGCTGGCAGACGCTGCGCCCACGCGGCCAGCAGACGCGGCCCGCACGCAGCGCGGCCTGCTAACGCGGCCTGCTGCCGCGGCCTTCCTCCGGCCCGCCCGCGGCCTGGCCAGCGCAGCCCACGCGGCCCGCACACGGCGCCCACGCGGCCCGCACACGGTGCCGACGCGGAGGCACTCCTGGCCATCGGATTCGATCCGTCGGCTGCACTTTACTTTCGCTGGGTATAAAAAACGGCCAAACGGCCGAAAAACCCTAACCCAGCCATTTCCCCCCGTAGCCTGTCTCTCTTCACTGTCCGGCGGCGGCGGCGGAGAAGCGCTGGCTCGCCCCGCCCGCTCGCACGCGCGGCTCCGGCTGCTTGCCAGCGATGGCGGTACGCAGTCGCGCTCCGCAACAGCTTCCCGCGCGCTCGTCCAAGACGAGGCCGTGTGACTGCTGTCGGCTGGCCGACGGCGCCGGCCGCCCCTTTTTTTTTTTTTCTTTCACCACCCACGTCTCCTACCCACCACCAGATGACCGGATGGCCAGCGTCGGAGAAGAACGTGCGGCGGCGCCCCCCCTGTACCTCTTGGCGGTGGCGCGTGCACCCGAGGGTGGGCGCGTCACCGTCAAGCGGCGCAGAGGCGGCGCTATACTCTACCGTACTGCGAGCAGGTATACTGTTTCTTTGCCCCGTCTCGCACAGCCGCGTTAGCAGCAAGTGAAGAGGAGTTGTTCTTCTTCCAGGTGCCTCGGCTTGCCGATGCGCACCTGGATCGAGAGGAACTGCGCGGCCCTGAGGCGGCGCATTCTTTGCCGGCGAGCCCGAGGGCCAGGCCGGTGATCTTTCTTTTCTTTTGCAGTACGGGGCAGGGTGTGGGGAAGCTGTTAAACATCTAGATCTACACACTAACCATGCTCTGATACCAATGTTAAATCTGTGGATCATCTAGGGTAGATCTAATGCGGGTAAGACTGTATCTGTATGCATACTGTAAGATCGGAGAGAGATCGAGAGGGAGTGAGAGACAAACCTTCTCCCTTCGAGGAGGAGCTCGAGCCGTTGTCCATGGCGACGGCGCGAGTGGCGTGAACGTGCGGTGGCGGCGGTGGCAGAGCTTCCCGTGAGCACTGCGCTAACCCTAGATCGGTAGGGAATATCGGTGGGGTGACTGGCGGCGCGACGAACCTCGTACCGTGTGCCCCGGCCCCCACCTCTTTATATAGCGCAGGTCACAGGAGCCCACGAACCATAAGAGAGTTGGACGCCCCCGATCAGGGCGCGAACGAGGTCAAGGACTCGTTACCGATCCGTTGGGATCGGTCACGTGGAGATCATCCTAACAGTCCAAAGTCACTCACGAGGGGATAAAGCCGCATCGCTTATTAGAGCAAGTTCAATAGTATAGCCAGTTGATGGCTATAAGCACTATGCCACATCAGCTATAGCCAACATATAGATAACATGTACAATAGTTGGCTCTAAGAATGCACTACTTTATCAATACATGGCCCACTATTTAGTCTCACAAAGTGTCTAGAAGCACGTTCTAGAGCTGGCTATTGCATTAGAGCCCACCCACCTTCTCTCTCTTCTTCTCTCTCCTCCAACTAAATACATATATTATATTTAAATCCTTATAGCCCGCTGACTAAGTCTTATTGTACTTGCTCTTAAGGGGCGCGTGTGACTTTTTTCCGAATCTTCGAACGCCGCACGGAGAGCACACGGTGCGGCGCTTTTCGTTAGCGTTTCCCATTTATCAACTGGTATCATCTCTTGAATCAGGTTGGACTTCCCTAGGTGCTCCCATATCTCCTGGACTCTTGGGAACTGGAAAAAAAACATGCAAGGTATTCCTCGCAAGTAGAGATGTGCACACAGGAAAAGGGCTGTGCAGGTGATAATATGTTGATTCGCTAGGACACAGTTGCAAGGAAGGAATTTTTGGCAAGAGACCACCCTGCCTAATTTATTGACAAAAAAGACCACCTGTGAGTGCAATTGACAAAAAAGACCACTTTCTCAGTGGCGGCAGCGCCCCCAGGCGACACGTGGCACATGCCGCCGCAGGTTGTGGCGGCAGGAGCTTGCCGTCCCCGCAACGTCCGTCGCCGTCAGCTGTGGCGGGCCATGCTGCCAGAGGCAACGGTGGCAGGGTGACGTGGAGGATGCCTCCACTGAGTGTGGCGGCAGGTCCCACCTTTTGCCAAAAATTCCCGTCACGGAGGATCGGTGAAAACTCAAAAGCTTATGAGCAAGAGAGCGGCAAACTTACTGACAACCTTGGCGTCGGTGTCCTTCAAATATTTTTGGGCAGTGATGTTATTGGATGTAGGGCATCGATATGATCCATTTGCAAAAAGAATCATTTCATTTAGATTTCTAGAATTTGGATTAGGTCAAAAAAACTCAAATACTCAAATTCTCATATTCAAATTTCAATATT
The DNA here is from genome assembly GCF_022539505.1 of Lolium rigidum. Taxonomy (NCBI): domain Eukaryota; kingdom Viridiplantae; phylum Streptophyta; class Magnoliopsida; order Poales; family Poaceae; genus Lolium; species Lolium rigidum. The sequence goes on from NC_061510.1 coordinate 221,034,854, forward strand.
TTGAAACTTTATCAAAGTCAATTTTTATTTCTTGTGTTCTACTCATTTTTATGAATCCAGGGGTATAGTATTTCCTAATTTTGTACGTGTAATCGTTTTTCTATAATTGTTACAAGATTAAACGTTTCGCGGTTTTTTAATAATTTCGTAGAAAAGTTGCCAGAAAAAGTTTTTCGGATGGAAAAAACTTTCTACAAGAAAGTTATACAGAATCTAATTACTAACTTGACGCAAGAAGTCTCATCTAAAAGCGAGCTCCGGATCTAAGGATATGAATTTTCAAAAATTAACATGAGCTACAACAATTTGCAAAACTAATCGATTCGGTCACAAACCAAAGCGTGGACTCGTGAACTACTGTACTCACATAGAAGACTGGCGGCAGCGGGTTTGACGTAGACGAAGATGACGATGCGGCAATCCTCCGTGATGGGAATTTTTGGCAAGGGGCGGGGCCTGCCGCCACACTCAGTGGAGGCATCCTCCACGTCACCCTGCCGCCGTTGCCTCTGGCGACATGGCCCGCCACAGCTGATGGCGACGGACGGCGCGGGGATGGCAAGCTCCTGCTGCCACAGCCTACGGCGGCATGTGCCACGTGTCACCTGGGGGCGCTGCCGCCACTAAGAAGGTGGTCTTTTTTATCAATTGCACTCACAGGGGGTCCTTTTTGTCAATAATTTGGGCAGGTGGTCTCTTTTACCAAAAATTCACAAGGAAGAGTGCCAAGGATCAGACGCGGGAAAAAAATTATAACCTTTGCCGAAACTTTCATCGACCAAACCTTGGACCAGACAGGGTTCACATCCCCTGCACCTTGGCCATTCGTTCTGAGCAACTAAGTCTAGTCTCTAAGTTACTTAAAAGAATTTGCTTAACTGTTGGGATAATTGCTTAACTATTTTGTCTGAGCCGGCCAATGCAACTATGAGTTCTTGAACTTGAATTTACAGGCGGAAATTCAATTCGGCTCCCGGGTGCGTATGCTCCCTCTACCAACAAAACATATTTTGAAGTGTGGAAAAATTTTGATAAAAATTTTTCCATGTACATCTCCATAATATATGTGTATGCGTCAAGTTTCACGAAAAAATAATATTTTTTGTGGCCTATGTAAAAGAGAAAACTTATTATGTGAAAAGCATTGTTTTCAGCACTGAATTTTGTCTTTTTTACACACGTCACATGATAAGTTCATTTTTTATGAAATGACTTAGTGAGCGTGTAGCACGTGAAGATGTACGTGCGAATTTTTTGTTTCAATTTTTTTGAAATTTAAAATTTGTATAAGATGCATTTCAAAATATAGGGAGCATATGCTCCCATGTTCCAAAACACCACTCCCATTTACAGGCTCTTATTGTCCTCTCCAGTAATTCAGTGCTGCGGTGCTATCCCTGAGCAACCTCAAATGCCGTGGTAGTACCGTAGTAGTGGAAACGTTGCTTCTCACACCATGTTTTATTGAACAAAAATTCGCCTCTCACCGCCACAAAAACTCTGAGATCTTAAAAGTTATCCCAAAAACTTACTGTCAAAGCCATAATCTGACATTCTTTATCCTTTAGCACAGATATACAAGATGGTTTGTTGAAACTTTTACCAGCTGACATTTTTTGTTGAACCCCACAGAAATATATTTACAAAGACCGATTAGATGCAATTCTCGTCATGTTGGCATATGATACAGTCAATCTAATATTGGTCACTATACTACAGCCTTTTCTGAAGAATTATTTTGACCGTGTTTCCTGAGCATTTCAGAATATTCATGATTTAAAAGATGAAACTATTAATGTCTACAAACCATTTAGTAAATTGTGTGGCACGTATTTCAAATGAGGGCCGAAGATGTAATATAGAGTATGGTCATAACGAATTGGATATCTATATGCCCGACAATAAATTCTTCATGGTCCATAAGTACCAGGAATTATGGTTGATATCACTAGTCATCAACCCCGTGCACCTGCACAGGCTAGAAATTTATAGAGCATTATAATTAGTATCTTTTATTGCGTACATGGATTTATATTTGGTATTATACAAAAATTATAATAATTTTACTTGATTACATGATGTTTTCTATTTACATTATACATACATGTTTTTCCTCAAAGTTATTTTGGAATTATCATAATCCAACTGTCCATAGTTCATATGTTATGATATTATGGTTCTTGAAAATATAAGTAATTTAAGTCTATGCTTCATGGGTAGAAAAATAGCTCTTCATCTTGCGGGCTGAAAAGTTATCCATTCTATATTATGTTAACTAAATACAAATACATTTCATAAAGCTGAGTACATTGTCATTTATGTGGGGTCTATTCTTGCTGAGACTTTGAAGTCACATATAGTTTGTTTAGAACTTGAAATAAGTATGTAGATATTATTATAATCTATGCATAAGAATAGGATATTTCAATTTAGCTAACTTCTCTTGTAAGAAAATGTGCCAATCGGATCTAGTAAGTTACATCTAGCAGAGAAGTACCGTAGTATAAATTATGATTTGTAGAAAGTAAAATTTCCCTCTGTACTTTTCCTTTATACATATACGTGCCAATAGTAAATCTAGAAACAAAAGAATGAATACACAAATAACAGTGCTCAGATTTGATACCATCATGGGATCTGAAACTCTTATATTACCCCTTTTACTGTCGGAAAAGAGCTCCAGGTTATAAACTCTAATCTATGCACCTACCATTTATATCGAATAAAAGAGTTTATGTTTCGGATTTATGCTGCTAATTTATGCTTCAGAATTACTCGAATATATTTATGCTTCGGATTTATGCTGCTAATTTATGTATCACGAATCCAACCATGTGAGATAAAAGTAAATTCAATGAAATAAATGTATATATAGACTAAAAGCATCTACTTTAGATGGCATCACATGGATTAATTTACCCGCCAAAATATCTAGCATTGTTAACATCTTATTTTCTTCCACGCATGCAGCCTCATCAAGCGAAACCTGAAAAATTGCATTAAGCCATTCATGTCATCTAACTAAGAGATCGTGAGGAAATAATTTGCACTGGAACAGAACTTACAGATGTAGAGTGGTCACCGCCCTCGTCTGAGTAAGTATTTTCGTTCTTCCATCATTAAGAGAAGTACAACCGTATACACAATAATATATAATAGGGAAAATAGACAAATATTAATTATATAGTGTCATATGGAATGATGCAAATGTATCCACACCTATTGCTAATAGGATCTTTGCATTTCCTAGAAATTATTTCCCTATGCAAAGAATGTGATATCAGAGCATGAAGATTCTTGTCGTCATTTTACCTTACCTCCGTACATCAAAAAATAAGACTTTCTATCTTCAGAGTGAACGATGGACATAGCCAATTAACATCTTCGCCAGGAAATAAACTAAATCGGCCAGTATACAGAACACATGTCTGTAATGTCAACCTTGTTCTGTTAACAAAACATGTGAAAACAAAAACTTCAGACTAAAATTGGCTTTTCCAATTCTTATATTTACCTATATGGTCCACTATATGGAAAGAAAGAACATTATTACAAACGTATATTCTTTAACTTCTGATTTTTTGATGCTTCCTTCGTATCAAATCCTGTAGCAGAACAATAATTTCAGTGTCAATCTGAACAATAAACTAAGAACGAAATGAGCTGGCCGTAGAAAATAGACCTTACGCAACAATAGTCAATAATTTGTATTGTTGCCTTTCACACTTGACGATCACCCCTACCGCACCTTGTTACTATTGATTGAACGTTGCTCTGTCTCTTGATCAAATTCATCATGAAGATTAAGTCCTTAGGAATCCATGTCCTCCAAGTGAGGCTACAATATAAGGTGCAAGGAAATAATCCAACAAAGGTAGCCCAGCATCCCTGCCATAAACCTGGCGCAGTGGATATGTTGATACACTTGATGTGATCATAATGTAAAGAAAATTGATAAGAACGATACAAAGGAAATCACCAGGAAGGCACCACGTTTCCATCGGGGAAACTGCATCAGCCTGGACGGCCGACGGGTAATAGCACCGCTGGTAGGCTAGCGTATTGGCTTGTAGTTGATTTTCACTGTCGACCTAGGAGAAATCAATCAATATGGACATGAGCAGTCACATGTAGCAAGATTATGTCGAGTTTTGGCTGGACGGCACTAATGTAAAGAGAGGTGGTTGTGTTCCATAAGGAAAACAAAGCGACCTTCTGCTCAAGTATGTGTCTTAGTGACTAAAATCTTCATCTGATAGCTGCTTTCTCCTCCCATTAGTCATCTCTCCATCGATAGTTCTAGGATCCAAACATGAAGAGTCCAATCCAACCATCCATTACCTACGCATCCGCTAATTCTACCCACAGTTCCAGTTTTCAATAGATCAAGAGTACTCATAGATCAATAATGCAAATATAAATTGGATGGAAGATTAATGTACATGAGAATACCTAGAGTACGATTGGATTGGTAGACATGCATGATGTCACATAGGCAGCTTTTGTAGTGCTGAGTTGCTGAGTTGGTTGGCCGCCGGCGATCGCCCACAAACATGGGGTGCAAAGCTGCGGATCGCTTGCTAGCAACACGTCGACATCTAGGGTTCTCGGCCAGGATATCTTGACTTCAAGGGAGAAGGGAGAGGAGTAGATCGCGTTGAAAAGAACCGAGATTTTCATGGCGGTGGCATGGAGATGTGAGGGTCAGCCGTGATTGATCCTTTCTTTTGTAAGGTATCTCTAAAGAAGTAAAAAAAAAAGGTACACAAAGTCAGGTTTTTCTCCTGTTGTACCTACAGTAGTTTTTTTTTTACGAATTTCTACAGTAGTAGATAACTCGGACTCTTTCATATTTGTTCGGTAAGGATGTACAATCTCTTCACGTGAAATTCCACAACAGCTTTTATCTCCTTTTTTTTTTCTTTGCAAGATGCAATCGTGCAAGACATGGACTACTTCCAGCCTTGTGCTAGTTTCTTTTTTCTCAGAACGGACGTGCAACTTCTTTGAACGGACGTGTGCCAGTTTTTGTTTTGTATGGCATGATCTGCTAGTTTAATTAACCTACGTGCTAGGTATTGGGATTGACACGTCCTATGGTCTGCTATAATTACACAAACGTGTCAACGTAACATTATAAAACATGGTTCTCTTGATTAATCCTAACCGTAAATTTTAGATCTAATTGTCTTAATTACTGTGATGATGTGGATTAATGTGGTGGCTCTTATGGGGCCTCTAATTAGTAAATATAAGATTACTGTCACTTAAAATTTAAAACTCACCTACTTCTAAATTTTCAGATGCAACAAAAAAAAAATTGAGAGGTGAGGCATTGTTTCTTCATGGCTACTTTTGTTCCCTATATATATCCACTGAGACGCCAGCATAAAGCGTTATGGCACAACGAGTTAAGAAAAGAAAGCATGTTTCCATGCTACCGTAGCAAACCTTAGGAATGAGCGGTATCCAGGAAAATAACTAGAAACGTGCTTCTAAGATTTTCAGCATGTGCTCGAATCCATCTTAGTAAACCCGAATACTGGGAACGGTGGGCAATGCCCAATATGTACTTAGGATGATGAAGATGCCTTGGACATGCTCATAATCTACTCGAGTGTGGTTGGCCCTCTTTGCATTTTCGCTGCTAACTGTCATTGGCTGCTCTGTTTCTCACTCTGGATGGCAGCCTCGGATACTCCTTTTGTATAGAGATCCATTGTTGCCACCGCTCAACATCTTTGGTAGTTTCCGGGGCAGCAAACATTATCTATGCTGTTACTTATGGCGGCTATGTTGTCGGCGAAAGCATGGTGATCGAGTGCCACCATCACAGCATTGAAAATGTATATCTTGACTATTGGAAGTCTTCAATTCCATTATGAAAACAGCATAACGGTCATAAGAAGTCCTGTGGGAGTGCACCAATTCTGGAACGCTTTATCCAAAGGTTTTTGCTTCCGTAATTACGCACCCACCACAAACTCGCCAAACCGCGAAAACACGTGGACGGTTAGGATTCGGTCATACCGATTCGGGTCTGGGGGCATGATCGTCATTTCCTGTGGACTTCGGATTTGGCTGGGTTCGTATCAGCCCACGTACAAGCCCGTATGACCCATACCTCTATGTATTATACGCCTACGTGTCCACGCGCGGCCACGACGGAACCGCCGACATATAAATGTCTTTCTCCCCTGTCCTCTTCACCACATCTATCCAAAGCAAAAGCAATCCCCAAATCGGGCAAAAAACCCTAGGTCAAGAACAGCAGAGCTCGCTCTCGTGCTCGTTCGCGCTCGTCCATGGAGAGGGGGAAGGGGAAGGAGGGGAAGGGCAAGGAGGCGGCGGTTGAGGAAACCCAGTTGGCGGCTTCATCGGCGGGCGGAGCTGCCCCAGATCTGAGCTCCGCTTGGGGCCAGAGGACGGTGGCTGCACCGGCGAGCAAGAAGCGTGCGCACGAGACAGAGGCGCAGAAGCGGCGGCGCAAGAAGAAGAATCGGAAGAACCGCGAGAGGCAGGAGAGGAAGGCGGCGGGGCAAAAGATCAACAGCCCCGACGACGTGCCCACCTTCGACGAATCCGACTCCGCCGACCCGTCCGAGGTAAATTTCTCCGCCGACCCCGACGACATGCATGAATGCCTTGCTCGCTCGCAAGCTTGTATGAAATCCGTGGATTTGGCTAATCTATATGCTGTGAATTTGTTGTACTACCAAGCCATTTTGATATTTCTAGTAGTTCCGGAGATGAATTTGAGCTTGCTCAAGTGTTCATCCGAGGTTCTTGCTTGGTTGGGTTCCCTGTAATCCCTATCTCGCTCATAAATAAGGCTATCTAGTTTGATTAGCTTGCTATTATGACTGGTTCCTAGCAATTATATGGATCTACGCATCTGGATGATTCACTTATCACTTGTGCCTCGCTTGCAATTGATGTCTAGACAGGTTTTAGATTAACTGCTACTACATTGTATGGACAAAGAAGTTGATCATAAATGTGGCTCCAATACTAGCGGATGTTGCCCGTTAATCACCGCATGGAAGCCTTGATTTCTTGACTGGAGCTTTGCCTTCACTAGAGTGTCATGTGCAAGTCATGCTACCGTAAACTTGATCATTTGGTGTTGTTATTGTTAATAATTGAACTATGGTTGCTTGCTTGTGTAAGGATATTCACTGGAATTCTTTATTGATGAACTGTGTATTGGTAATGATTCAATTTGTTTGAGAAGAATGGATGGATGCCAACTATTGTTGGATTAATATTCATCACAATCTAAATCTGTCCATATTATGATGATTGATACTATGGCTGTGGCTTACTAGGTTTGATGTGACCTCAGTAGCTCTTGGTACTGCTACTTCGGTTGCTCACCTTGATGGATAAACTGTTGGTTTTTATTAATAGAGATCCTCACGGTAGGGTATCATACATATGAATGCCACTATGATTGTTTTATGAAGAAA